>NC_137223.1:16985391-17330391 GCF_949987685.1 Ammodytes marinus
TGTCAGTATAAATCTGATTATATTAGTTTCTGCTGTGGAGTGCAAAGGTCATGGTATGGTTCATTTCAGTTGGACCTACAGTATATGCACACCAATGATAAAACATGTGAGGGAAACAAGACTAGCCTATAGACAAGCTAAATGTAAAGGTCAAACAAAGCTTAAATCAGGGAGAGATAGACTAAATATCAAGGACATGAAAATATGTAAAGAATGCATGCAGTATGTGAGTTTTTACAAACTCACTCCATCTGCAGCTTACACAATACAAATACAACAAATACACAATCAGGCTAACAAACGGACGATAGTGTCCCAAGATGGAAACCTGCCAGCAGGCAGCAGTGGCTGTCATTAGGAGATCAAAATGTCCTGAACTGATTTGATGGATAAGCTCATTCAGGGATTCTGCTGCAGCCAGAACGAGAGCTTTATACACAATAAACCTCCTGATGACACACCACCCACCAAAGGAGACAGAAAGCAACATAAAAAAACAAAGCAGCACAGAGCTGTGGCCTACTTGCCCTGCTGTCAGAAAGGATGTGCTCAAATATGCTGTGACTCCACACGGCTGTCTTTAATTTCAAACAGATACACATTTTTTTATTCCATAATAAACTCAAGCAAGCATTTGTTAAAAAAAAAGTATGAATACAGGCTATGTATGAAGAAATATTTTACTTCCAATTATATAAACACAACACCTCTTAAACCACTCCCTCTCTGCACGCGATGCATGGCAATATGCGTCACTTTGGGTATACTATATATACATTCATATGCCAACATGCCGACTCTAATTGACTGTGAAATCCAACATATTGGACTTTCTCCTCTCGCCCAAAACAACAACTGTCCCGTTCTCCTAGCCTCAACACATGTCACAACACACACCGCAGCAGCGACCTTCGGACCAGACGAGCAGCTCCATCATTTCCAGACTAAAAGATTGAGCTCCAACATTCCTTGCTAATATCGCTGTCTGCTGTCTTCTGTTCCCAGAGGCTCATAGAGCTGTGAGTATTTCAATTGCATTTCTCATCCTGTCATATTCATCTGTTATTAGGGAGATGTTAAGAACATGATGTCCCCTACAGGTGAATAAGCAGACATTAAAACATCTTAACAGAATTCAGCCCAATGGTTTTAAAACAGCCTTTATTTTTCTCCATCACTGTTGCGGATGCACTATCCTCTGTCACTTGAAGTGGAACATGTTTTGATTTGGGTTTCAGGAGCACAGAGAGAGGAGGAGAGCGAAGAACATAAAGTGTCTTTGTGCCCCACAGCTGCTGAGAGGGAACAGCCAAATCCTGAGAGTTAGCTGGCAGAACAATCGTCCCCCCCACAAATTGTTTGTCTTTTTGTCTAAATCCTTCACAAACGTGCTCTCTGTTTCCCCAGACAGGGAAAAAAGTGATGGAGAATCCTCTGCCTGCAAAGAGGCAGCAAAGGGTGCACAATGAAACTTTTTCAATAGTACATGTGTGTGGGCATCATCTGCATGGAACATCAGAGATGCATAAAGCAGAGAGGAGAACAGCTGATGGCTTAAACATTTATAAGTGCACCAGGGCAGAGCTGAATTTGCAATGAGACCGAGCCTTGTGCAAAAACCCAACACAGCAATCCTACCACAGGGGTCAGTCGGTATAAAGAGGTGCCCCTTTGATTAAATGATATTACTGCACGACTACTGACAGAAAGAGTTTGAGCTTCTGTGAATCTGGAGCCTGCAGTGTTGGCTGTCTGACATATACAATGTTCAGCAACATGTCCCCCTGAAACTTTATAAAATGATCAGTACCTACCTGAATCACAAATAGCCTAAGTATGTAAAAAAAAAAAAAGATCAGAAGAGCCTTTTACTATGCGTAGCCTAAAGCAATCAAACTTCAGTAGGCCTAATATAAGAATAAGATTCTATAAATATATAAAACATAGGTATGTACATTATATTATTCAAATTGTTGATACATT
Source organism: Ammodytes marinus (assembly GCF_949987685.1). NCBI lineage: Eukaryota > Metazoa > Chordata > Actinopteri > Uranoscopiformes > Ammodytidae > Ammodytes > Ammodytes marinus. The sequence continues at coordinate 16,987,375 of NC_137223.1, forward strand.
TTGAGCAAAAGCTTTTCTGCATCAATCATAATCCAAACTATGCTTTAAACTATTTCCCAAAGTTGTACTTGTATTGCTGTATTGGTTAAACTTAACCTAATGTAGCTCTTGTTGTACAGTGCAGAGAGGAAAAAGAATGGCACATGCATGAGTATGGCATACGAGTGTGAGTGTGTGCACATGCTCCTGTCTCTTGGTATAAATCACTACATGTTTATGTGTTGAAGCATGTTCATGCATAGATACTTGAAAAAATGGTTTAGAGAGGAAAGTAAACTGTCAGGCTGGTTTGCAGGCCAGTTACATAAGTAGCTTGCTTCCTTGCGTATTTGAGGTTTTGGTGGCTAAGGGAGGAGGTGGAAAAGAGTGGAGCAGGGGGAGTAAAAAGAAACATAAAACTGAGAGGAGAGTAGATAAAAATGAGCATGCACTGACAGCAGACTTTTAAACAGCCTGTCTGCTCTAATACAAACAGTTATAAAGCAAACAGACTTGCAAAGGAAAAGTCTAAAAAAAGAACTGACCTTGGTCCAATTACGGTTCAAGTTGTTTTATGCTGAAAATATATTCATTCACCGATCGCTTGTGTAAATGTTATGGTGAAGGACAGAGTGCTGGGACATGATAGAAGGTCATCAGTCTTCCACTGACTATTAAGCAATGGATGATGGGAAAGCTATAGCGTGACAGTAATAGTTATTGGTGGATATGACACTGCACATTTGAACCAAAATAGAACAACGTTTTTTCAAAACTTCATCTCTCTTTCTCTCTCTGGCCCCATTTTTGCAAGACAATCTAGCAAACCTGGCAGAAAATGACAATTTAAAAAAAACATGCCTGTGTGTTTGCATGTATTACAAATAGCATTTGTTTGTGTTTCTCAACCAGGCCTGGAGGCACATATGACAGTGTGTCCAATCTCAACAACAATGGGATGCATTGCCATTGAACTTGGATAGGTCAAGGTTTTCACTTCTGCAGTGAAAGAGCTTGTCAACTACATGATGGATTCACTGAGGTTGACGACTGTGGTTCAGAGTGAAATATTTACAACTATTGAAAGGATTGCCATATCATTTGGAAAAGGTATTCACATTCAATGGTAGAGGATACATTTGAATGACTCTTAAGATCCCAGACTTTTCATCTAGAGGCATCAACAGGTAAAAGTTTCAATTAATCCAATAGTTTGGACTAAATGCATTAAAAATGACAGCCTTAGCTTATGTTATTGGTGCTAATTATATGATAACACACCTAACATTAGAATTGACCTCAAATGCAGTGCTATTGGGCAACTAATACTTACATCTCAGAGCATCTTACATGCACTCCCTGTTTCTTTCCGAGACAGACAGGAAGGTGGATGGGTACACGCTCAGGAAAATGAGTTCAAACTAAATAATTTGTTAAGTAATTTTTTTTTGTTCCTTAGGCCAACCCACTATCGGGATTTATTACTATCAAATCTTTTGTAGCTGTTATGCATGATACAATGTTCACCTATTTGTTTATTTTTGATACTCTACATCTCAATGTGCAATGCACAGTGTAATCAAACAGTGCATGTGTTACTGTATTAAGCTTGTGTTTATTGGAATGCATGCCAGACCTTGGAGCCCCTGCAGAGAAGACACACACACACACACACACACACACACACACACACACACACACACACACACACACACACACACATATATATATATATATACACACACACACACACACCTAGACTCTACTGCTGAGACCACGCAAGAGCAAGCTAATCTGTTGGCATGACAACTGGAGTGGAATATTCGCTTGGCCTAGAAAATATGGCTGTGAAGAAAAGATGAATGATCAGTGAGATATGAATAAATAAATAAAACAGAAACATAAGCCTCAGACAGTCTGCCCTTTAATTACAGGCCCGGATGTCTTTGCATCAACACTACACAATGTCCTGTCTCATCCTCTGATCCTCAAATGACTGTGTGTAACTGTGTATTAGCACAAGTCTATGCATCCATAGGAGCCGCTGTGTGTGTGTGTAGGTCTACTGCTTTGAAATATTGTATCAGCTCTAACTGCTGGATCCTATCGCCTGGAAGGCAGACCCTAAAGACTCTGCAGACCGTGAAACATATATAACCAATTGCTGTGTCTACTTTACATGTTGCCTGGCTTTGGGGGAGGGAGGATTCTTGAAACACATTAAATCAATTAATAAGTCAGCATACTACCACCTAAAAAACATATCAAGAATTAAAGGGCTTATGTCTCAGCAAGATTTAGAAAAACTTATCCATGCATTTATCTTTAGTAGACTTGACTACTGTAACAGTGTCCTTGCTGGCCTTCCAAAAAAATCTATCAGACAGCTTCAGCTAATTCAGAACGCTGCTGCTCGAGTCCTCACTAGGACCAAAAAATTGGATCACATTACCCCAGTTCTGAGGTCTTTACACTGGCTTCCAGTCACTCAAATAATTGATTTCAAAATACTGATGTTGGTTTAGATAGATAGATAGATAGATAGCTTTATTGTCATATGCACCGTTACAGCACAATGAAATTTGCCTTTTCAGTACACACCTCTCCAAGAAACATACAAGACAGTGACAATAACATGGGTGGACAGGAGATAGTGTAACTGCAGTATAAAGCACTAAATGGTTTAGGGCCAAAATACATTACTGATACGTTATGAACCGTCGTCTGGGACAGGTCTACTTACAGTCCCAAGAGTTAGGACTAAACAAGGAGAAGCAGCTTTTAGTTATTATGCACCAAAAATCTGGAACAAACTCCCAGAAAACTTGAGGTCTGATGCAACTCTCAGTTCTTTTAAATCGAGTTTGAAGACTTTTTTGTTTCCATTTTAACCTGCAATTTTTATTTTATTTGCTTCTTTTATTCGCTTTTAAATGTTTTATAATGTGTTTTATGTATTCTAATCTTGCCCCTGTAAAGCACTTTGAGTGGCCTTGTGTCTGAATTGTGCTATATAAATAAACTTGCCTTGCCTTGCCTTGCCTTGCCTTGTTCTCTTGTCAAACCACTAATGAAGCCTTTAACATGCCTGACAGTCCACTGAGGTCAAGGACGGCCAGGAATAATAACGTTAGAGTAACGTAGCAGTGTTTTAGTACCATTAAACAGGTTAGGGTTAGGAATTCATGGTGTAATTCAAGCCAGAGCCTAACGAAGAGAGTGCAAGGATGAGGTTTCTTTTACTGCCGCTCTGCATGCTGGCATAAAGCATTTAAGAGTTTCCTCAACCCCGAGCACTAATGCTGGGACTCAAAGAAAGAAAAGAAGCACAGTGGGAAAATCTAGTTGGGGAGGACACATTTGGGAGATTTAATGTGAGATGGGGTACTACTCTCCAGGTTACTGTTTGGCCATGTTTTATGAGGTGTGATGGATGAAAACATATTTAAGTGTTGTGTTATTGACTTGGAAGAAGGTGTCTTACTTCCCTGTCTGTGGTTTTAAGCCACCTCAAGCCAAAGAAAACCTCATAAAGACGCGCCGTTGCGTCAGTAGAACGGCTGCTATGCAAGGTCGAATAGTTGGCAGCTGTTGTAATCAGATCGGTTTCTTCTATCCTGTCTCATCCTCCTCATCACTGGGAGATAACGTGCCAGGCTGAACAATTGAAATGAAAAAGAGGACCGTATGTGTCCGACCCTGCTTGGCTTATATCGGACAGACAGAAGGGGGAGTGGAAAATAACTGGGAGACTCAGCAATGGAGGATTTAGACTTGGGATGGTCCTTTATGTCTCTGCAAAAACGGCCAAATCCTCTGACATAACAGAAGCATCGGCAGAGACAACACATGGTCAATAGATCCCTGATGAGTTTACTGCAGCCCTAAACAAACAACTTAATCTGCTGTGGAGCCTGCACGGCCAGAAATGCTGCTGAGGTCTGAATTCTGCAGGTGCCCGAAGATGTCCATAAAGGAATTATTCCAAACTTTGGGAAATTAAGCTTATTTGCATGATTGCCTATACATTAGATTAAAAAAAAACACTAATGAATTTAATCTAATTTAATTTGTGAGCTTTAAATAGATTGGATGGCTGGTAGATTTCTCACCGTTGGAAAGAGCCAGGCTAGCTGTTTCCCTGCCAACAGTCGTTAAGCTAAACTAAGCTCAGCTAACGTTTTCCTGGTTTAGGTTTCACATAAAAACAGACACATTTTCATGTGTGGCAATAAAGGCTTCAATTCCCGCAAGGAGCCAGACATTCCTGTCTAGTTTGTTGTTTGTGGGAAGCTCAGTTTAATGAGCATGTGTTGGAATGTTTAATACAGAGTGTGGCACCCAAGGCTGTCCTCGACCACCGCCGCCCCCTACTGAAGCTGATGTGCGCTACTGTAAACATATCAGAGGGATCAAACTTTGTCTGCTTCAACTGGGTGAGTGAGTGCTTGAAATGTAGGGGAAGTCAATTCTCCATGTCAACCACCCAGGCATGAACAGAGGCACTTAGACCCCATGCTGGGAGGAAGAGTGAGCAAAAAAGTGAAAAACAGTACAAGGGGTAAAACGAGGGACACAGTGATAAATTGAAGAGCGGAGACCATGGAGGGAGAGGGGGAAATTAAGACAGCGACAGAAAGATAATTGGAAGCGGCAGAAGGAGATGAGAGCTGGGCTATAGCTTTAAAAAATGCATGCGTCTCCATTTGGCAGAGGAGGCAAAAACAAATCCCAGCCGTGAGAAGACAGTTTACTGTAGGGGAGAGAGAGCAATGCTCGGATTCTAAGAAACATTCTGTTATCCCTGAAAGGAGAGACAATGAATGGAAGTAGAAAAGTAAGCTGTGGAGATGCCCCGAAGCTAAGGTCTGTCTCCCCCCCTGACGCCATTTAACTGCTGCTACATGTGGATCCTTGCACACACACAAACAGACACACCAACACACACACAAACAGACACACCGACACACTGACACACACACACACACACACACACACACACAGAACAGGGATGTTTATACGTGATCCATTTTTACACATAAGCGTTTTCTAAAGGTCATTAGGTTAAGTGCACTCCAGCATAGACTACACTAGGGCTTCAAAGTCTGCAACAAACACAGACACGGGCATCTGTAATTGGCTGACTCCTCTTCTTTTGGAGCATACACACACCACCACACCACAGTGGACACGTGGTTTTGCGCAGGTTCCAATTCGCGCCACGAGTGATCTGTCAGTGGATTCAATGAACCAGAACATTACACACATTTCCAGCAGTGCTTTCTTGTGCTTGACATGCATTTGCAGTGTACACAGTGCACCAAGGGAACAGGAAAGATAGTTTGGCCTCCTCTGGGAATCCTGAAAAACAGAAAGGCCTCCCATCATTGCAGGACATAATCCTCTAGCAATAACGCACATTACAGCATCTCTTGGATTTCAAGGTGAATAAGAAGTGAATGAGCTCGAGGGGAGAATCAGCTATTACAAGTGAAATCCTATTTTTGATGGGAGTGGGGGTAGGAAAATTGATTCAAGCAGACACTGAAAACTTCAGGAAAATATTATTTTTATCTGCATTTCCATATTTTGGAAGAATCTCACCTTCCTGCTGTTTAACACAGGGCGTGTTTCAAAGTTAGTTTACTTGCTCATGTGAGGACAACATTAGCTTTAGCATCCTGGTGTAATGCTTATTACTCGTTGTGCAGTTAATAGTAAACCAATCAAAATCATACAAGTTAATTAACTATTGTTCATGTGAAGTGAAGTTCCAGCAAACAAAGGTATAATTAATATCACTGTGTGTGTGGTGGATATCACACCTGAAGAGAAGAGTGGCTAACGGCTCATGGTGAACAGCTCGATTTCAGCACAGCAGTATTTTGTCAATGTCAGCAGTGGTTAAAAAAGGCTTTTAAAACAAGAAATGTGTCTGGAGCATTTCATTTGAAATGAAATTAAAATGTTAGATTGGATAAAAAAAAACTGTCAATGGAAATAAGACATGAGGTAACACTGAAAAGCAGCTAGGTGGATCATGTAAAAACTGAAATGACAAAATGTTTAAGAGACTTTCTTTTGGATAACAATTGTTGCACTGGATCTTTTGAATAAAGAAAACCGAGAACCAAACAAAGATCACACATTACCAACGGGCTTCTACTCGGAGCTCGAGGAGGCCTTGACGCAGAATGTCACCCCTCTGTATGTGTGCATTTCTGTGCATACATGTATGGATTGGCCAGCACTGGTTGTCATGGTTATCTGGCTATACTGTAGGTCTACCCCGGTCACCATGGAGCCCAGGGCTGGCGCTTCTACAATATACAGCAGCATATCCTACAAGGGATTTTTCAGAGATGTGTGCCACACCAAAAAAAAAATATACTAAAAACCATCATTCAACATACTTTCATTTTTTTTCTAAGAACAAATCGCATTTCTTCTGTAATTCAACCTCACCATCCGTCCTACAGTCTCACTCTCTCATTTACAATCCACTCTCTCTACCTTTTGCTTAGCTTTGCTTTTCTCACCATCCCCCAACTCTCTCTCTCGGTCTCTCTCCGTCTCCTCTCTTTCCCTTCATTTCCCTCTCGTTCCTTTTCTCTGTCTCTCTTGATTTCTATTTCTTCTATCTCCAGTCCCTCTTCTTCTCTTTCATCCCTCTCACTCAGTTCTAATGAGCTCACCTTGCTAACGAGAAGGTAATAGAGGCTGCTGTGTAGCCGTGTCCATTTCCCTTTTACAGCATGCTGAACTACCTTCAGCAGCCAAAAGAAAATGTATGACAGCTGATTAATCTGCACAGACAAGGATACAGCGTTCTGTTTATTTATAAGTCTTATCTAGAAACAATCTTTCTGCTTCCCTGGGTGAGTATTCATTGCATAAAAACCTGATTTGTGAAACATTAATGTTGCTTAAGGGCTTGGATTCTCTTTTTTTTTTAACACATTGCACTTAAAATCGATTTAATCTCTGCAAATGTGTGCAGGGTTTGTGTTTGTGTGTGAATCCCTCTTCTAGGGAAGAAGACGAGAGGTGTGAGGCACAGCCGGAAATGTGTGAGACTACAATTTCTTCCACAAGTCCTACACGCTACAGTCCACAAACACAAACACACTTGATGCTGATATTTGCTGACATTTCCTCATGTTTGTCAATGTGGCTTTTTCATAGGTATCAAGGTGAAGTTAGACTGCAGTGGGTCGAATATGTTTTAAATGTCTGTAAGGCTTAAAACCCTCTCCAATAGCCATCATTAGACATAAAGACAAACTGGGGTTAAATATGGCAGGTATGACATCATGCAAACGGTAGATGAGATCATCGAAGAGATGCCCCAGGAGAACTAAAATGAAGTCGGTGCAGAGCAGACAGTAAGAAAACTGGGTGTACAGATACCCTGGTGTTCTTTCCCTCTCTTTCTCCCAGTGATGCCACAGTTGTGAATGCCCTCGGACTCCCGTGGAGCCCCCAGGGAGCTCGGCCAGGCCGTGATAGTGACATGCTGTAGAACCATAAAGCCTCTCCAGCCTGGCGCACCCACCAAAATAAAGGCTGCTTAGTGGAACAAAACTCGGGCTGAGTCCCTTAAAGCTGCACTAATCAGAGCTGTTAGCAGGAGGAATCATCAAACGTGTACCTCTCACAAGATTACAAAGACATCTCAAAACAGGGATGCAAGTAACGATGGATGGAGGGATGGATGATAATACATATGATGACAGACGACTACAAAGGAGATACAATTAATAGTGAATGTGTGCTTCATAGGAGTGAAAAGACACATTTTTCTTACAGCATCGGGTTCTAGCACGCCTGAATGCAACAGCTCCTTCCAGCACAATTACATCTAAGCAAGACAAAGAGCAGGGAAAGAGCTGTTGCATTTCTGAGCATGCGTCTTGGAGCGCTGTGTACATATGACAGCCAGGCGTCGGCTGTGGATGCAACAAGCCACCCAAGCACTAGTTCAGCGTTGATTGGAGAGGAAGAGTAGCGGCTAAAGAGAAAAGAGAGCGTTATAAAGAGAGAGTGCATGAACACGGAGAACAAAAGAGGCACAGAGTCGGCCGACAAGAGGGCTACGGCGGCCACGGGGCCCTGGATGGAAAAACACAACACAACTGCTGCACTGTCACCGCCTCTGTCCAAACTTGGCAAGCTCCTCCACAGGCCATCAATGCCCTCTGCTTCTCCCAGGAGCACAACACTTTTTTCTGCACAGCTAGCTAACACATTAGCATGCAGCCCCATCCCCCTGCAGCATCACACACAGGAACGCTTCATATGCAGCAGCTGGGGATCTGTTGTAGAAGGCACTCATGATGCACTAGCAAAAGAAATTTAGGATCCTGATTTCAACAAAAGACAATGGTGACGTCAGAACTGGGTGTCTCCTCCATAAAGGAATCAGTGATGGATCTCTAATCTATTGACAGATCCGTCATTAACACCTTTCCCATCCGTGAAAACCTACCTGACTTTGAACTCAGTGAGCTGTGGCTGTGCCCCCGGTTCAGCACAGTAGATCTGGGGGAAGTAAAACCGGGCCGACTGAAGGTTGACGTCCATGGTGTCCACAGAACACGGCAAACACACAGGTCAGCCCTTAATCACGACTACAAATAAAAAAGCAGAAAAATCCAGAAAACAGTATCAGTTGCTCTTTTTTTGTTGTGTGTCAGTCCTTAATTCAGTCGCCGACACTTTGGCTAAAGGTCGGAGTTGAGCACCGGCATCCCCAGTCACCTTCTCCCTGAACGGTTTGCGTGGTGGGGGCTACAGAGCTCTACCGTCAGGCTGGCATCCCCCTCCTCTTCGTCTCTCCGCCGTACACAGACCATTCAGTCACCTCTGCTGCCTGGGACCCAACAGGCACACTAACCTATTTCCCCACAAGCAGACACTGTACTCTCAGCAGCTGTCAGCACAAGAACAAAGATGACTCCAGTGAAAGATGCTCTGCCTCCCAAAAACACAGGCGGAGAAACATAAAAAAATATGTATAAAGTCCCGGTTTTCGAGGTTAACCATTCATCCTTAACCCTGGCAGAGATGCGTTAAAAAAATTGGGAAATATGAAAGGAGAATGTTTTAACTGTGTGCGGGGAAAGAGAGGCTTAAAAATAGGAGAGCAGCCCTCAGCCACATACAGAGAATGAATGGTAGATGTGAGTCCTTTGGTTTTTACGCTTCAGAGATGGGAGGAGGAGGAGAGGGGGGGTTGGAGAGAGAGAGAGAGATCCCCGGTGCTGTGAGGCGTTGCCTTTGCGATGCCTCTCCTCTCTCTCTGTCTCATTGGATTACCTCCTCCCTCTCTCTCGCCCCCCACCCCCTCCCAGCTGTGATAAGAGCGATGGTCCGCCAGCCTTGGAGGCTGCTGGTCCTGCCCCCCACCCCATCTCCCCCTTGCTATACTCCACCCGGACGCCTGATTGGCTGAGGCCGGGATGCGTGAGCCAAGCGTGGAGAGAGGGACGAGAGGGGAGGAGCAGCAGACTCTAATTCATCTGATGGCTCCCGTCTTTTCTCACACATGATTTGAGCTGTCATGCCGGGCCTGGATGGAGCTCTGTTGATGCAACACAATCCTACACACAAAAAAACACACACACACACACACACACACAAGTTTGTACGCCTATACTTGGGAGGGCATTCATTGACGTAATGCTTTACCAAGCACCTTACCCTAACCCTAACCAATAAAACTAAATGCCTACCCTCAACCCTTACACTAAACCTATACCCTATACCGTGTTCTGACCTGAACCTTAAAACATACATATAGTCTTGACCCAAAAACCTCCCTTTAACGGCCCGTCCCCAAATGAGAACCGGCCAAAATGTCCTAACTTTCCAAAAATGTCCTCCTTCTTAAGGTTTAAAACACACATAAGTTCTCACAAAAATTGTTGTACAAGTACACACACATACGCCAGCTTGTAATGGATGTTCATAAACAGAAAGGGAAGCAGATGGAGTTTGTCAAAGCTCCTTTGTCCTCTGATGGAACTTGGGAATATGTTGCTGAATTGGAGGTGCAGCAGACCTGACAGCAGATTGTAGCAATGCAATCACAACATATGCCCCTTTAACCAACCCTTTCTATCCAGATGCATGGATATCATAAGTCACATGCAGTGAGTAATGTGTAGGTGTAACGAGTTAGAAACACACCAGGACACCACAGCTCTGTTTGGATTGTTTCTCTTTACTGATGATGACAAACATATGACAGGGATCTCCATTAGTTTACATCCTCTCTCTCTGAATGCTGCCTCTCTCAGCTCCAACACAGACTGAGCACAACATAAAATGTATAAAATGAAATGATTGTACAATGGTGGGTATTTTCTTTTACAAACATACCTGATGATGACAAACATATGACAGGGATCTCCATTAGTTTACATCCTCTCTCTCTGAATGCTGCAAAGGATGTATAAAATGTATAAAATAAATAACAAAGAAATAAATTAAACATTCCCTGCCTTGCATGTTAAAGTCATCATAAATACAGCACAACTACATTACCCACAACACCGTGCGTCGCTTGGCGCGAATGTAGACGGCACTTCAAAGCAGAACATTTAAACACATCGTACTCTTAAAATAAACAAAACCCGCTCTTAACAACAGCCCCATATTACATACATCACATCGCTCTTTCGGGATATTACTTTTACACCACGAATGAACTGTTAAACAACATTTAGAAGCGGATTTGCCTTTCAACATACCTGCCTCTCTCAGCTCCAACACAGACTGAGAGAGAACTTCCTGCTGGGCGTGTACCACAGTGCGACAGGGGGGTTCACGGAACAAAACACTTGATAAACTCTCGTAAAAGAAAAGTACTTAAAACATTTCTTATTGTATAAGTACAAAATAGAGCAGACAATAAAGTTATTATCTTAAACATTCAAATACGTATTTCTTGAAACAATAAAAGTACAAGAAGTCCATTAATTCACCCCCCCCTCATTACCAACACATGGAACGCACCGATACACTGATTCAATAGGGGCTTAAAATATGCTGAAATATACACACTATTACATTCACCCCTTCTTAATTACAGCAAACTTTAAGACCATATGAGAACTCTTAGCTTCAGGGGCAACCTTGACCGAAGTCGTCCAAAAAGGACAGCAAAACATTTTACCAGGTAGAAATATGCCCTTATACATATAACCTTGGACCCAAATAAAGCAATTCTCCACTATGTATGCTGATTTCTTTTTCCTCTACTGCATTTAAGGCTGAACCCTCCCAATGGCTTACACCTATACAAAAGTTGACAAAACTTCTAACAAGGTAGCCAAAGGCTTTGTGCTTTCAACCCCTCCTATAACCATGCTCATTGATTCAAGCAGTCTTCTGACAGGTTTTACAACTCTTTTACTCCTCCTAGGCAAGGTCTCTCCCAGCAAGGAGTCATCACTGTCTGAAGCAGAGCACCTAGAGCAGCAGGCTGAACTAGCCACAGTACTGATCCCATTTAGAGTTGTGGGCGACATGGAATAACCACTCCTACTGCTGCCGACCTCATGCAATGTCTCCTGTGGATTTATGTCATCCTCTGTATCAGTCTCAGGCCCACTTGTATCACTCCCAGGAACATCGTTACTTCCGACACAGCTCTTCTCACTGCTCTCCCCTGAAGAAGCCATATCCTCATCACGAAGTTGTGTACTGTGGTGCCCCTCCATGCTAAGCCTAGATGCTAACTCCACTTGATCTTCTGCAGGAGCCTCTTTGGCGCTGGACGTTTCAGGATGTTGGCCGTTCAGAATCCAGACAGCAGTCCTGCTATGTCCGGAGTCCCGTTCTGTGCCAAAGAAAGGATCATTGCCCAGGGTTTTCACTTCATCAACAACTTCTTCTGAGGCCGTGGAGGGAATGGTGGACACTTCTTCTGGCTCTGTCACTGGCAAGAAGTTGACCGGTAAAATGAAGTTCCGATGGACAACCTTACTTTTCTTTGTGGCAGGGTCCTCAACTCTGTAGATGTGTACAGAGAGATCTTTCCATGTGATTACACGTACTTTTGAGTCCCACAGATCAGCCAATTTTCCTTGTCCTCTTTCCTTCCTGTTTGCCAACAAAACATGATCGCCAACTTCTAGTGGGACACCTTTCACCCTCTTATTATACTCTCTTGCTTGCTTCTTCTGGGCTTCCGTGGTGTTGCTCTGAGCAATCTTAACAGCTTCTCTCAAATCCTTTTGAAAAGAATCAACGTAGGTGTCGTATGTCATCACATCTTCGTTCTTCAATGTACTGCCAAACATGATGTCCACAGGCAACCTGGGCACCCTACCATACATCAAATAGAAAGGTGCAAACCCTGTTGTTTCATGTGTAGTGCAGTTGTATGAGAACGTCAGTGTCTGTATCATCTGTGGCCATCGTTCTTTTGCTCTTGCTGGGAGGGAACGGATCATGTTACCCAGTGTACGGTTAAATCTTTCTGTTTGCCCATTGCCCATAGGATGATATGGGGTGGTGTGGGATTTCTTTACACCTGACACCTGTAACAGCTCTGAAATCAAATGACTCTCGAAATTAGCCCCCCTGTCTGAATGGATCCGTAGAGGAAAGCCATAGGTACAGAAAAACTGGTTCCATAACTTTTGTGCCACCACCTTAGCGGTCTGGTTTGGACAAGGAAAAGCAAGGGCAAGCTTTGTAAAATGATCTGTTACAACAAGTACGTCAACTTTATCCCCGTTCTTCCCTTCAGCTGACCAAAAATCTATGCAAACCAGCTCGAGTGGTGCACTCGTCTTGATAGATTCCAATGGCGCCCTGGCCTCTGGCTCAGGTGTTTTGCTGACCACACAGCGTTTGCAGTGAGAAACATACTTCTTAACGTCTCCATCCATTCCCGACCAAAAAAACCTTTGGCGGACCAGATGAAGGGTCCTGCTTTGGCCCTGATGACCTGCATCGTCATGGGTTCCTTTGAGAGCGACCGTCTTAAGTGAGTTCGGCATTGCTAGCTGATACCTTTTCCTACCAGCTCTGTCCTTGGATCTCCGGTAAAGGATATCATTTATCATCTCAAGTTTTTCCCAGTGTTTTAGCATCCTCAGAACCTGGGCAGTCTCATGGCTTCTCTCCCTACGGGAGGGCCTCCTCTTCCTCGCAACAAATAATCTTACACGTGATAAAACACAATCTTCTTTCTGGCTCCTTTGGATGTCTGCTGTAGACAAAGCTGGGAGGGCTGGCAGGCCCATTTGAAGCAGACTGTCAGGACACTGGGCAAGGTTGACATTGTGTACCTGCCGGCCACTTTCCCACTCTGAGCAAGATTCCAAGAGGGCTTTCACTCCCTCCCCAGAAATACTATTTTGACCTCCAACTTGGTCTTGTGGTGAGTAACTGTCATTGGTCTGGACATTCACAGACAACCGCAATGCCTCTTGTATATGCTCCGAGGTAACACACTGTGCTTCATTTGCTAGGGCCTCGCTAGCATCCAAGACTTTGGCAAATGGGCGTCGGCTCAGAAGATCAGCAGGTACATTCTGGGTGCCAGGTATGTACTTCAAGTCAAAGTCAAAGGGTGCAAGTTTTGACACCCATCGTTGCTCACAGGCATCTAATTTAGGCTTGGTCATGATATAGGTTAAAGGGTTGTTGTCGGTTAAGACTGTGAAATGGTTCCCCTTTAGCCAATGTGCAAATTTATCACACACTGCCCATTTAAGGGCAAAAAACTCTAACCTATGAGCCGGGTATCGTGACTGTGACTTAGACAATGACTTATTTGCAAAGGCTACAGGTCTTGGTCTCTTTTCACCATCAGGTATTTGACTGAGGACAGCTCCCAACCCATCCATTGACGCATCTGTATAAAGGACAAATGGCTTTTTGAAGTTTGGGTGGGCCAGAATAGCAGTCTGAGTAATTGCGGTCTTGATTTTATCAACTGCCACTTCACAGTCAGTAGTCCAGTCCTCTGGCTTGAGACGTTTTGGTCTATTTGCACAAGGCTTTCCATTCCTCCTCTTGATTTTCTGTCCTGCAGTCAGCGCAAACAATGGCTTTGCCATGCCTGACAGACCTTCAATGAAGTGTGAGTAGTAGTTAGCCATACCAAGAAAGGATCTTATCTTGGTTGGCGAAGGGGTTTCACCGTCACTTTCCATCAAATCCGCTGCTGTTACCTGGTTGATAGCGGACACTTTTTCCGGGTCAGTTGCAATGCCCTCTGCAGTTACAAAATGACCTAAGAACTTGACTGACCGTCTGAGGAAATAGCATTTTTTTTGTGCCAGCTTCAGGTTATGGTCCCTGAGGCGAGAGAACACCATCTCTATACGATCCAGTGCCTCCTGCTCACTTCTTCCAAACACAAGGAGGTCATCCAGGTAACAGAGAAGGGAGAGATAATTCTGATCTCCAAATATTGACGTCATCATTCTGGCAAATGTTGCTGGGCTGTTACATAACCCCTGAGCCATTCGATTATATTCATATAGTCCAGCAGGGGTAGTGCAAGCTGTGTATTTGCGGTCGTCTTCATGTATGGGAATGTTATAAAATCCCGACGTTAAATCCATAGTACTGAAGAAACAATTCCCACCCAACGAAGCAAGCGCGTCGGCCTGGTGCGGCAATGGATAGGCATCCTTCTCTGTTCTTTGATTTAACCATCTGAAATCAGTACAGATTCTGAGCTCTCCTGATGATTTCCAAACCAACACCAGTGGAGATGCCCACTCACTGTAGGATTTCCGAATAATACCTTTCTCCTCCATTGCATCCAAAGTCTGCTTCAGTTTCTGGTAGTCGGATGGCGGAACCCTTCTACATGGCAGTCGGAAAGGCCGCTCGTCCTTCAATCTAATTCTGTGGATGACTTGCTTTGCTTCTCCACAATCAAGTTTGTCACGGGAGAAGATTCCGTCATATTGAGAAACCAAGTCAACAAGTTTTGTTTTCCAGAAATCAGAAACTTCACAAGACTGGACATCTATCTCTGTTAGCCCTAGTAGCTGCAATCTGGAAATGTACTCCTCCTGTGCTTTCTTGGAACACTCCGAGTGTGGTGTCTCAGCCTGGGTCACATTCTGCAAAACTGCCTCTGCCTTACCATTGCAACTTTCACTATAATCATCAAGTTGTAGTTCTTCAAGGGCCACGCATGGGTGTAACTGAGCAAGCTTAGTGTTACGACGGAGGACGATGGGACGACTCAGGGGATTGATTACCTTCATGGGGATCCATTTATCCCCCCGCAATGGACAGACTGTGCGTGCTACCAACAGATTTCTTGGTGCAGACTTTGATTCACTGGGTTCTACCATAACAGTGCTCCCCACGGACACTGGCACTTCTTCTTTAAGTTTTCCCCAAAGTAAATGCTCGCGTTGTGGCTCCAAGGTCACACACTGTTTAAGCACAACAGTTCCCACTCTTTTTGGCATTTTGTCCCCATGCCAGCGGTCCACATTGGACAGCAGACCGAGTAGGGGTTCACGAGAGTCTTCTCTGGCTGGCTGTGAAACCTGATCCCAAAACCAGTCACTTTTTTTCACTTGTCTCATTATGTGTCTCATCACATTTGATCCCACTATCATATCATCTACTTGCCCTGGGACAACTAGGAAAGAAACTTTCATTTTGCAATTGAGGAAATCAATGTTCAACTCATAAGTATATTTAGGTTTAACCTCGTTACCCCCACAACCAATCAGGAATTTGTCTGTTGGTTGGCTTGATTTTTCATCAATGACTTTGCCACGTCGGAGGATCTGTTCAGCGGATTCGCTCAAGGTGCAGGTTGTGGACCCGCTATCTACAAGAGCTAAAAGTTCTACCTGTCCTTCAACTAGGGCTGGGGCATAGAAAAGATCATCCTCGTCACCTATTTTATGGTAAGGAGCCTCCTGCGTCAGACCATTGGAGGCTGCTGCTAGGGGTGTGGATCCTTTTTCGTGGATCACATGTTGCTTTGAATAGACTTCACATTGAGGTTTAACATCAGCGGGGCTATTTGGGGTTGTGTAATTTTCTGCGCCCACACCAGGCCCCTTTGGGTGTGGGCCCTTTAGTTTAAAGCTGGGTCTTGTACATGAGCTGTGTTCACATTTACTTTGGTTGCCTGTTTCCTTTCTGGACATTCAAAGCCCCTGTGTCCCGTCTTATAACATCTGAAACATAGGCCTTCTTTGAAGCAATGTGCCTTGGTTGAATGATCTGGGGCTCTACAGACCCTGCACGAGCTGAGTGTTGTAGCTGGTTCACCCACTGGGAATCTGACTTGCGTTGTGTTTTGGCTCTGCTCATGGGTGGCAAGAATCTTTTCCATAAGGGAGATCATTTTATTCAGAGAGGCTGGCTCAATGTTATTGTTAGTGGACTGTTTAGCTGTAAGTGGCTGTTGAGTCATACACCAAGCATCTGGCGTCGTGTCTTCGTTGACTTTTGCTATGCTTTGCGTCTTACACCCCTTGGCTGATTGTCGGTCTCTGTGGTGGCTATCGATCAGTCCCTGAACCTCCATGACAGTCCATTTCTCAAGGGGTTTACATCTGAGGGCTGTGTATAGGCTATGATCAGGACAGTGTTTAACAAACATCATGGTCACTTCATGAGCTGGATCCTCCACTCTCTTACCCTGCCTTCGCAGGCACTCATCAGCAAGATCAATAGATTTATTGAGTCTGATCCAGTAATCTAAACCACTCTCTGATTGCCTCGGTTTGGTTTCATAGAAGTCCTGTAATGGGGTGGTCGATGAGATTGCGTCCCCAAAGTGTTCTCTGAGAATACTGAAGACAACATCAGGGTCTCTGCTTATATTTATCAGTGGGTTGTTACGAATGCAGATCTTAACGATGTCTTTTGCTCGCCCCATTAATTTGTCCATAATTTCGCGGCCTTGATCAGACAAGCTATAGCCCTTCTTCGCTAAATATGTTTTCATGAGTTCCTGCCACTCAGTTACAGTGTATTTATCTGAACTGTCCCCTCTGAAGTAGGGTGGCTCTTTGATGTCAGTCTTGAGTATTAGGTTCATCTTTGACAAATCAAGGTTTGGGGCTGTGTTTTGGGGAAGGTCGGGATTTACATTGGTACTGGCTTGGCCTGCTTGTGACATTTTAGCTGAGATCTGACTCCCTATCTCATTGCCTAACTGCTTGATTAAGTCTGAAACATCTTGCAACTGATTGAGTTGTATACCACCCATTGGGTTTTGACCTGACAAACCATAATCACCTGCTGGAGACTGAACAGGGGAGGCTCCGACACTCTGTTCTAACATACGAGCCACCTGTGCTCCCCGTCCCACCCCATGGATCCCCATTTTTGTTTTCAAAATATTACCATCAGTGCGAGCAGGGGTAACATTTGCAGAGACAATATTACCATCAGTGCGAGCAGGAGTAACATTCACAGAGACAAAATCATTATTTGACACAATTCCATCTGGTTGCGGCATATTGACATATCGTGAAGGAGAGAAACCTGCGGCCCCTTGAGGGTCATCACTATTTTGAGAAAACATACTGTGCAGTCTGTCTCTCCAACTATGGTCCACCTGTGATGTCGAGGAAGTGTAGAGAAGGGCCCCGGCGATCTGCAGCAGCTGATCTCTTGATCCGGGTCACGGCACCAAATTTGTAACGAGTTAGAAACACACCAGGACACCACAGCTCTGTTTGGATTGTTTCTCTTTACTGATGATGACAAACATATGACAGGGATCTCCATTAGTTTACATCCTCTCTCTCTGAATGCTGCCTCTCTCAGCTCCAACACAGACTGAGCACAACATAAAATGTATAAAATGAAATGATTGTACAATGGTGGGTATTTTCTTTTACAAACATACCTGATGATGACAAACATATGACAGGGATCTCCATTAGTTTACATCCTCTCTCTCTGAATGCTGCAAAGGATGTATAAAATGTATAAAATAAATAACAAAGAAATAAATTAAACATTCCCTGCCTTGCATGTTAAAGTCATCATAAATACAGCACAACTACATTACCCACAACACCGTGCGTCGCTTGGCGCGAATGTAGACGGCACTTCAAAGCAGAACATTTAAACACATCGTACTCTTAAAATAAACAAAACCCGCTCTTAACAACAGCCCCATATTACATACATCACATCGCTCTTTCGGGATATTACTTTTACACCACGAATGAACTGTTAAACAACATTTAGAAGCGGATTTGCCTTTCAACATACCTGCCTCTCTCAGCTCCAACACAGACTGAGAGAGAACTTCCTGCTGGGCGTGTACCACAGTGCGACAGGGGGGTTCACGGAACAAAACACTTGATAAACTCTCGTAAAAGAAAAGTACTTAAAACATTTCTTATTGTATAAGTACAAAATAGAGCAGACAATAAAGTTATTATCTTAAACATTCAAATACGTATTTCTTGAAACAATAAAAGTACAAGAAGTCCATTAATTCACCCCCCCCTCATTACCAACACATGGAACGCACCGATACACTGATTCAATAGGGGCTTAAAATATGCTGAAATATACACACTATTACATAGGCATAACACGAAATTTCTGGGTAGGTTCCACATCACAGCAGACTGCCAATACCCAATCAATCCCTCCTATATATACTGAACATCCTCTGCAGCCCAGGAATGGTGTCTTTGTAGTATAGCTCACATCACCCACATTTGTCCTGCTGTGTTTTGCCAGCAGGCAATTTCATTGATTGGACAGGCTATAGAACTGTTGGGTCTGGAGTGCAGTGGACATTGCAATTTGGCAGCAATTTAGTACCGTTTCCTCGCCCGACACAATTGTGTTCTTAAAGCCATTGACACTTCCTCTGTATGATATTAGTGCACATATTTGCCAGAGCCTGGAGAAAACATATTTAAATCAAGTGAGAGGAAAACGGCTGCTTACAATGAGTTGCATCATGTAGCCTTCTCACAGAAACAAGGCATCATAACACCTCCACTGTAATTTAACCAAGGATTTAAACGGGTGCTGCAACGATTAAGTAAAGCATTTCCACAAAGGAAAGGTCAAAATTTAAGCGGATATATGCTGACTTTAAGTCCTCAGTATTGGCCAAGCTCCAGAAACTTACTTTGTACAGGTAGTAAGTACTAAAGTAGTATTCATAATGATGAGAAAACAACCATTAACACACAAGTTTGATACGTGAACCCTGACCTGGGCGTGATAATAAAAAAACAGTAATGAGTTTCACGGAACATAATTCCTCTTTCTCTTTACATTGTTTACAGCTGTACACAGAGCTACTATGTGCATCTATTGGTCAATGTCACAGAACATGTCGTAGACGTTGTCATCCGAATTCTTATTGCTGTTCCCCCACCCCTCAAATCTGTCAAGTTGGGACCATTATTGGACTGTTCATGTGTGGCCTGATCCCAGCATTAAAGCCACTACGAGTAACATGGCACGTTGGCGACCCCTTTGGACAAAAGCGGTAGTATTTTTACGACGCCAGCTGTCGTGAAGCTGTTTTCTGGCTCGTGCCGGGCGTGCGAGATTCAAATGATCAGGAAGCAATATAGTGCATGTCCGTGTGTTGAAAGTGTGAGGGCACCGGACTCTTTTCGGCTCCGTGAGAGTGTGACACAGCATCAACTAATGCCAGTCAGTGCTACACACACCTGATTGCAATGAGTTGATGCAGCAGTGTCACTTAACTACTCTCTCTCACGGAGCTGAAAGATTGCGTGTCCTCACACAAAGCGAATGAACGAGAGACGGCAGTCATCACGATGAGGTAATGTGTTTATGTTGTTGTAAATAAGGACTATTTCAGATGAATAATGGTCATCTGATGATGCTGGTGAAGCAAAGTAAACTTTGTTTTAGTAGGCTACCGCTCATTCATTTAGGAGTAAACACTGTAGTCTAGTTCGCTTCCGTGAAATTGTGTATACGTTGCTTGGCAACGCCCTCCCGCCCGCCTCCCTTTTAGCTTTTCTTCATTGCATTTTTTTCTTTTTTCTTTGATGGTTCAGCCCCGTTATCAGTCATTATGACGACAAATAACTGTCTCAAACAAGGCTCCCGCTCCCCTTCCCTCACCTGGAGGGATAGGCTTCTCAAATTGCGTTGTTGCGCCACACTGAAATCTGCGACCAATACGGATATGTGACCATAGAGCATGCACGCGTGAACCGAAAATCGGACTGGATGTGCGACCAGACCAAACGCAGTAATAAAAACTATATAAAAACGTCTTTCTTTGCACTGATGGTCTCCTTTGCTGTTAATGGTAATTTACGATTATGTGAGGAAACATGAGGCTGTTTAAAAGATATTTAAATGTTACTCGGAGCTGCTTTAAGCCATTATGTTTTCTATTGAGACCTAAAATGTCTCAAAAGAGCCCCAACAAATCTACTTATGAGGCAAATTAAAAATGGTGTGTGCTGCTTTAGTTTAATTAACTAACGCAACACACTAGGCTACATTTACTGAACAGTAACAACTCATTCATCTTTCTCTCTTCTTTTACTGTTCAGAAGGAGTCATCTTTACCTTCATACTCTAGTTGTAACAGTGGACACACCACTATATCCTGTGTATGGTTACTGTCACAATGTCTTGTCTGATCACTGGAGAAAATGTCACCGTGAGGGGGTTAAAAGAAGAAAAACAGAGCACAAGACGGAAAAACTAAAGAAAAAAAAACACAGCAGGCTGACAGATGGAGGAGCGAGTGGGAACGATTTTACAACAAACGGATGAGGGAGCGGGGTTAGAGTATAATACTGAAAAAAGGTGGAGAGAGGAAAGGGGGTAGAAAAAAAAGTAGACAGAAATGTACACTGATGGCACAGACACGCAGATAGAGATGATAGGAGATGAACTGCCTTGGTAGGGAGACGACATGCCAACCACGAGGAGGGAAAGAATGTGAGTGAGGGAGACAGGGGGAGAGTAGGAGAAAAGGATGGAGAAAAATGTAGAGAAGCAGAACCGGAAGGCTAAAAAGGACATCAAGCCTCTGCTTACAGTGTACACCCATCCCCCATCCCACCCTCTCTCAGGTTAGACCCCGGCAGCAGATTGTATCCTAATCCTCAGAGCTACACACCTCTGATTCTGCTCTCACTGTGTGTGTGTGTGTGTGTGTGTGTGTGTGTGTGTGTGTGTGTGTGTGTGTGTGTGTGTGTGTGTGTGTGTGTGTGTGTGTGTGTGTGTGTGTGTGTGTGGAGAGAGAGCAGCCAAGAGCTACTGTAAAAAAAACCCAGCTAGCATACAGCAGGGGGGATGGCCTTCTGTCTGACACACAGCATGACTGAGTAAGTCCATGTGAGAGTGTGAGAGTAAACGCATGTGAGTCTGTTTGTGTGCGTGTGTTTGTGTTTGTGTTTGTGTGTGTGTTGGTGTGTGTGTGTGTGTGTGTGTGTGTGTGTGTGTGTGTGTGTGTGTGTGTGTGTGTGTGTGTGTGTGTGTGTGTGTGTGACTCAGGCAGGAGGGGACAGAATAGGAGGGTGTGATGATGGAGCCTTGAGGTGAAAATGGGTGAATGGCAGAAAGCAAAGACTGTAAGAAAACTGATGCCGCTGATGAAGAAACAAGAAACCGTCAAAGACATCAATCACACCTAGCAGCACACGATTAGCTTGAAGCCGGCAGGTAAAGTGGTCGTAGTCAAACAGTTCACAGTTGATGGAGCATTCACAATCACTCCAAAGAGTACAAAGAATGAAAACATGAATCAAAATTATTTGTCCAGCATATTCCAGAGCGACCCGTGGGCCTTACCCTCTTACTTAGGATTTAACTGGAGTACAGGTATAATACTGTACAGAAAGTTCATTGGAATGGTCTATTTTAAATAGCAATGTCCGCAATTATAGAGAGGAGGATGTGATAGCATTTTATCAAAATAAATCAAACGGCTTTGATTGATTTATTCTGATTCTCCCGCCTCATGATGGTCACTTCACCTTTGATTGTTTCTTTTGTCGATTCAATCTTGATTAAATGAAACACACAGGCCGTGTCCCAATCGAGGGGCCGCATCCTTCTAAGGACGCGGTCTATGAAGGCCATAGCCCGTGAAAGCCGAATCGAAGGCCGAACGAGCGTTGTTAAATGAGTCTCTGCAGGTCTCCGTTTACGAGCATTTCCGGTTTGCGTAACAAGCCGTTACCTTGCGTGACGACTCGCCGCTCCTGTGCGGCCTAGCAACCCTGATTGCTGCCAACGGAAACAGCCTTGTCAAAGGAGGAAAAAAGAAAAAGAAGTTGCCTACCAGACGAAAAGAAAAAAATTTACAAGAAAAAAAGAAAGGAAGATAAAAGTTAAGAAGATGGAGCAACACATTGCTGTATTGTTATTTTTTATCTTATTTTATGCCATCTCTGAAAACAACGCAGTGAATCTTGGGATATGTTGGGCCGCGAAAGATACATCTGTTGGACCCTTCAAAACCGTGAAACGAAGGCTGCATTTCTCGGCCGCATATGAAGTAGCCTTCCAAATGGGACAAGCCTTTGCGCGCCGTTATGACACAATCAGTCTTCAAATGCAGCCTTCGTAGGCTGCGGCCCCTCGAATGGGACAGAGCTACAGTCTGCCAAAGAAGCACTCCAGCAGGCAGCCAATTTTTGAATTGGCTCCCTATATAATTAGGGGAAGAGGGGAAGAATAAAGGGGCTACAATACCTACACAGTTCTCATTAATTAAAGCTGAGTGCAAGGCACCTCATTCCAATGAGTTTTATTTATATAGCCCATTATCACAAATAGCCATTTGCCTCAGTGGGCTTTACAGTCTGTACAGCAATACGACACCCTCTCTCCTCTCAACTAGACTGACGAACAAAAAATAAATAAAAAAACATTGTCATTGTTTGATTTCTGATCGAATGTACTGAAAGCATAACATACAAAATAGACTGTATGATGTTTCTAGATATTCAGTCATGTGTTGTTCTGTATAATCCAACCTGACTTCCTTTCCCGTCATGCCCGCAAACTCCAACACTACACCTGTGTCCGGTCACGCCGCGCAAGGTAAAGTGATTGGGAGAGAGGAAAGGGAGTGTGAGAGGTGTGAGAGTAGAGGTTGAGATTATCTGACGTTTCCTGTCTACTCAGTTAACTCATACTGGCTCATCTTCTCAGGCCTGGGGAATGAATTTCAACAGAAAACACACACGCACATCCATGCACTCACACACACACACACACACACACACACACACACAAAGTCTGACTCATACGAGCCGATCAGTTTAATTACGCCACACACCAAAGGGAACTGGCAAAGGAGATACAGAGGGGGAAGGCAGACAGTACGGGGGGGGGGGCTGATTTCCCTCTCATTCACCAAGATTTGATTAACTCTCTCTCTCTCTCTCTCTCTCTCTCTCTCTCTCTCTCTCCCTCTTACTCAAACAGACAAACACACACATGTCTGTTAAGATTGGCTTCGGTGCTTTGCCTTTTGACGCCTTTGTGCGTAATGATGACTCATGGACCACACTGTTCTCACCCAGAATGCACTGTGTTATCATATGGGTTCAACAACACAGACAGGCCATGTGACCTCACACCTGACTCTAGATGTATCAAAGAAAGAAAGAATTGACAACAACAAAGATGCATTAAGGCTCTGTTAAGCTTGAGGAATTGGGTGATCTTTATCTGTGGGTCCTTTATGAGTGACCCCTGAAATCATACTGATTCGATATATAAAGATAGATTTGTTATGGTGGCTTTAACTATTGACCAGATGGTGTTTTAATTTGTATGAAGCTTTGTAACATTGAAAACTCATGTTAGACCTACAGTTTTCTTAGCATATGTTAACACATGTAAGAAAAAAAAAACAGGTAAGTGTTAACCATGTTGAGGGAACAGAAGATTAGAGCAAGAGCATTCTTGATCAGTTTACATGAACATAGTCCTTTAATAAAAGTAAGAAACTAAGAATGCATCGAAAGTCTAAACACTTTTCTAGCATTTGTTTGAAAGCCTGCGGTTAAAAACATGTCAGAATTTCCGACATCTCTGGAACAAGCTGTTAAAATAAAACTAAATTTGATGTCAAGTTGTAACTTTGCAAAGAGTGTGTAATCAAGAGCACACACCTGTGCAACTTCAAAGCACACAGCTGTGCCCATAGAACACTGAGAGAGAAACCAGACCTCCACCGCTAGTCATGACTGCAGCGGTACATTACAGGCAATACCATAAACTTAGACATTTTGAATTATTTCAGGTCGGGCACCAGATGCATTGAATATTCGTTAACAGAGCAACCCCACTTTGCAACTTCATGAAGTGTGTTTTCTTCAAAGTGATCATAGGCCTACATTAATTTACACTTATGTCCACTTGCATTGGTAAGGTATATGTGTTGCTCCTGCCTGCCAATATGAATGAGCACTCAAATTTAAACTTCACCTTTATTTTCTGCCCTTGTCCCGCGTTATATACAGCACGCACATTAATGTTGGTATTCATATGGGTCACACATACCACCAACTGCTTCTGTCAATACCCATCAGGCAACATTGATGATGCATGGGTCGATATATCCTACTCTTCACTTAATGAAACCCTCTGATCCACGCAAATGGACATGGTGGCGATGGTTCAGAGGCCACCAGGGGCAGCCTCAGGCCACAAGCACAACCACACATCAATCCTGCTGTCAAACTTCATAAAAGGGACAGGTCAGTCAGAAGCAAATGTTCATTCAGTTACAGAATATGCTGTTATTCTTGGTTCATAAAAAATTGTAGGAAATGCTTATCAGCAGTTTCTCTGAGCCAGGGTGGAGGTCTTTGAATTGCTAATTTAATCTGGCAAAGAAAAAATTGAAAAATATTAAATTTACAATCATACAGGACAGAAAAAGCAGATAATCATCATATTTGAGTAGTTTTTACCAGTAAATTAAATTTGGTTGATAAATGACTTAATTGGTTAACCAATAAAACACAACTAGTGCTATTGTGGCTAGAGGCTAACCGCTCCGTGAAGCCGCACTTTGGCTAGCCAACTTTATCATTTTGACATGCTCACAAAAACCAAAGTATTGGACAATTGACTTTTTAGCTGATGGTGGTCCTGGATGTAAAGTAAAGGGATCTCCAACATTTCTCCAGTTCATCCTCAAAGGGACCCTAAAATGTGTACCAAGTGTAAAGGCAATCCACACAACAGTTGTTTAAATATCTCAAGCTAATATCACTCAAAACCATACATTTCAACCTCTTAGTGGCAGGACGAGAGAAGACAAATGTGAAAATCACAGAAAGAAACAAACGACCACATCGACATCTCCAAGAGGAGTTATTGGTGTGCCGTCAGACCAGTAGATTAAAATGGTTAAGAGACTGCAGCCTATTAATCAATACGTCAAGTGGGAGAGAAGGCAGAGAAGAAAATTGGAAAGATAAAATGTTCAGAGTCCAGAAGCCGAATCAGACATCCAGGCTCCATCCATCCAGGGATAAGCGATTAGACTAGAATCACAAGGCCCCAGCTACAGCACCTTTAACCTCTCCACAGCTGGGATCATTGAAACTAATGTCTTATCTTGACGAAGGGGAACAGATACTGTAATAGTGTTAGTTTCAAGCAATAGACTCATTGAAAAAGGAAAAGCTCAAACAGGATAAGGTTTCAAGATCAATTAAGCATGTCTGGACCTTTTATGACCAAATGCAAGCAAGTGTATGGTATATGAAAAATGTGTTAAAAGAACCGACAAAATGACTCTGCATAGCCAGTGTTGTTCTAGGAGATATTAAGAGGAGACTCTATACAATGTGATATAATGTTTATATACGTTTTGCTTGTAATGAATCCAAAGTGTGGCAATGACTTGTTGTGGCCTTTTAAAAAGACTACAAAACATTCTGCAGTTTTTGCGGTCCACTTTGTTCTGCTGTATATATCTGACCTTGAGTAATGTATGTGTGACCTGCAGCTCACAGCAGAGATCAATGCTCATTAGATCACAACACAGAAAAACTGTATGTGTCCTACTATCATCTAACATACATGCACCATAGTGGGATAGACGCACAAGCAGCTCAAGTGTTGGACGGGGAAAAACATTGTTACTCTTCCGATCAACAGCACTCGTTTTAAAGGAGCACTATATAACTTTGGGTGTGTCAGAGAAGTGAACATTTTCTAAGGTATATTCTCATTGGAACACTGTTTGAAGTTAAAAAAAGCTTCCTGAAAAGTTATTGTTTTACTGTAAACAACCCCCCCCCCCTCCTCTGAAACTGCATAGTGCACCTATAAAAGGTGAAGTAAGCGGTTTATTTATGTTAATATAAGTTTTCATATTCATACAGTGATCACTTTCATAATGTGCGCGTTTCATAAAGCCGATTTCTCAGTGAGCTGCTCTGCATGTAATCGGCCAATAAACTTTTCGGGGATCCCGAAATTAATATCCAATCACAAGAGAGAACGCTACAAAACGACACCCGTCTCAGTCATGGTCTCTCTGCCGGTGCACGCCAGAGCGCCAGATGGGTGAATGTTTATGCGCCTACAATGGCGGGGTTGTTAAAAATCCTTCCCAATGTCTGTTTTGGTGGTTTTTATCATGTTTTATCACACTTGTGGATCTGAGATGATGCTAGATAATTCGCTGCTTGAAGACCGCAGTGCATTAATGTGGTGACGTAGGGACGAGCGAGGGGACTGCTAACTGCAGTAACTGACAGGATGTTAGCTAAAAGAACCATTCCGCTTACAGCACCTTTAAGTCAAGAAGAAAACTCCTGCAAACATGCCATTCACACTCAAAGGCTCACTCACAAGCATCAAGCTAGGTTGCAACAAGCTGTATGCAGTGCCAGCTTGTTGTGGTGGTGAGTCAGTCAATGTTGCCACCTACAGAGCACAGCTGTAAAGCACAGGACCACTCATCCTTAATCACAGCAGAGTATTTAAGTGGTGGTCAGGCAAATAACCTAAATAAGTGTGGATCCGTTGGACAGGATAGCTTTAGGGAGATATTCATGCAGTGAACAAAAGTCAGTGTGCTTCCATACTAACAACCATCTTATCTGAAGGTATTGTTGATGTACGCTGTCGTCACATACAGTAAATGCAATGGATGGATAAAAAGAACTGGAAGAATCACTCTTAGCTAAAAATAATAATAGGAGTAAAACAGATTGTGGATGGTAGTGAAACAGCTTTAAGAACAATGCAGAAGATAATGAAACCTATCAAATCTCTGGAAGAGCCTTTAACTGTCTGTTTGTGAAGCTGGATTGGGACACGCCTTCCATCATGTAAGTGCAAAATTATTTATTCTACACTAAATCGACAAAACAGTACACTATTTAAATTTGTATATAGCCTAGTACACACCATGTACAGTGCATTAAGTATGTAAGACTGAATCAAATCAATGCATGAGATCTGTAAAGTCTACAAATACACAGATGGGAGTTGTAATAGAGCAGTGTGTACTGTTGGCCCACTTGGTCAAGTCATTAAGCATGTAATTAACCATCTTCAGTAGGCCTACAGCAGTCAACAGTATCAACATACATGAGGATAAGGAGAACATGGCACACATGTCAAGCCCTGTAAGAGAGTGTTTGGTACCATGGAGAGCTGACAGCACAGCGGGAAGCGGAGAGAGGTTGAAAGAGACACTGACCCCAGGGCACCCTGACAGCAGAATTCCACTCTGACCTTGGGACACACACACACACACACACACACACACACACACACACACACACACACACACACACACACACACACACACACACACACACACACACACACACACACACACACACACACACACACACACACACACACACACACACACACACACACACACACACACACACACACACACACACACACACACACACACACACACACACACACACATTCCAATGCCAGCAGCAATTAGAATCTGCACGGGGTTCCTCCTGTTGGTGGTGAACCCATGCCAAGTGCCGCTGCCCAACCCACATCAGCGTAGCAACAGCATGCCTGCAGCTGATTGGCTGCCACGCCTGAGTACCTGCTAGTAACCTTTCACCTGATAGGCTCTTGCAGTCCGCCAGTAAAACTAGTGCTTGGATGCCACCATAAACAGCCTCAGCTGATTGGCTCTCAGCTTTGTAGGTGTGTGGACCGTGCATGCGCATGTCGGTTTCATCCGTGTGCGTGCACGTAGGCTACACAGGCGTGCTTCAAACACATGTGATCTCTGTGTGAATGCAGTGATCACAATACGAATCGCAATTATATGCTAGTTTTATCCCTAAATCACGAATGCTATGAACAATTATGCACGTGTGGTCAGGTGGCCATGACAACACCTCTTTTTTCCCACTCTGCAGACAGCCTCCACGTGACACATCACAGGACGACCTGGAGTCAGAGATGGTAGCTGCTTTCATCCAAGCGGTCTCGCTCTGTATTTGTGTCTGTGGACAGAACAGCCGCTCCAATTAAATGTCCATAATCTGTCGGCCAACAGGTGACCCGCAGGTCAATAAACGCGCGCATCTCCTCTGACAAACCTATTGTGCTACGGTGACATGCACCTCACAGGCCTGTGTATGATACTGCGATTAAACGAAACAGTCTTCTCCTTAATCGGATCCTTTGGCTTATCTCGCTACTATCTGTTAAGAATTTCCCATAATAATGCGCAGTAGAATCACAGCTTTCTGCTATTGTGCAGCAGAAGAGCAACGCACGCTCATGCTTACCTCATCGTCCTCTCCTCCTGCCTGCGTAAATTAGATGAATAATGTTTTCCTTGAGCTCAGTGCTTTGTCCCTTTAGTTGTTTTTTAATTGATTTTTTAGTCCAGGTCCAGCAGCAGCAGATCTTGGTGTCGTGATCAAAAAACAGCGATGCTGCCAGCGAAGCCTGCAGCCGGCTGGATGTGCAGATGTTGAGGGAGGTGGAGGAGAAAAGGCGACAGGGTGTGGAAAATGCTACACGGTAGCCCACAGTTTTCAGGTCCGTCTTTGGGGAGATGAGACAGTTGTTCTCCGGTGTCTTGTCAGGAGGCTGGTGGTTTGATCGAAGCCATTTCAGAGGGCGGCACGCCGCTGTCCGCAGGATTAGAAACCGGGCGGAGTGGCTGACAGCGGCTTCTGAGGTGCCATCTTTTCCTCCCTTCAACCACTGGGAGGCTGGACGGAGAGAGCGAGAGAGAGAGAGAGAGAGAGAGAGAGAGAGAGAGAGAGAGAGAGAGAGAGAGAGAGAGAGAGAGAGAGAGAGAGAGACTAGTTCCAATCGTGATGGTTTCGCTGCACAGTAGCGCCTTCGGTCTGGTGATGCAACTATACCGTGCATGCAGGTACGAAGAAACAAACGGACACATCTTCTTTGAGAATATGATCTGTAAAAAAAATAAATATAGGCTATGTATCTTCTTTTTTCTTCTTCTTGTATCTAGGAGAAAAATAACTCTGACACTGTTTCTGAAATCAGAATGATATTCCATTTCAAAACAATGCAGCCAGTTTAATATTAGAGTTATGATTAGATATAAAGTACCAATAATACTTTAAGCCTTTAAGACCTTTCGGTGTGTGTGTGTGTGTGTGTGTGTGTGTGTGTGTGTGTGTGCGCGCGCGTGTGTGTTTGTGTGCGTGTGTGATTTCATTCCATCTGATATCAGGATTAAATGCATAGATGGTATATAAAAGATTAAATCACACACCTACTCATAGCATTTCAGATTAACTGGTTAAAATCAGTGTAAAGGGTCATACTATTCCATAATATGGGAATTTACTGCTATTATATCTTCTATGTCAGCGCATCCTATTGTGGATGCTATATTCTGTGACATTCTTCTCTTTGTGACTTAAGCTTCACAAAATGCTGCTGTAAATGATCATATATATTACTACATGTGGAAGCAGACAGGATGTGATAACGTGTTTTTGAAGGTTAGGCCCTTGTACATAGACAGGTGGCACACAAACCTGTAAGCAGCCAGGAGTCAACCAATAACATCTGTCCTTGTCTGCCAGCTGAGTCCAAGCTTTGCTGTCTCTGTGTTCCGTTTACTCAATCTGCCAAGTCCAAGTGTAGAATGTATTGTTGTTGTAAATACATTAATGGGGTCTGAACTTACACCTCCATGCCCTCCCTACTATTCTTTCTGGATAATAAGAACTATGAAGTTGAGGGCTGCTCAGGAAGTCATTTTCTATTCATTTTTTCATCAAGGCATTTGTTATATAATAGAAAATACATCACTTCACCTTTGCTACAACCAAAAAAATGATAATTTCATATTCATAATTTTATATTCTGCTGACCACCTAATAGATTTAATGTGATAAATATAGTCAATGCTATGTTTTGTCGTTGCTTTTAAAAAAATATATAAATACAGCTGTTATATATCACATTCCCGCAGTTGTATGCTGCATCTCAAGCATTAAAAATTTAACCTGTAGTAGTTCTGCTTTCTCACCAGCAGAGGTCTTCCTCCTCGCTTTCCAAAGAGCACAACAATTCCCACTATGGCTCATACTTACTCACAATGGTAAGTGTCCACTCCAAGGTTGTACCGGCATCTCATTGGCTTGGCAATCATAAAACATGCTCCTGTTTTAAAGGAGCTATTGTTTTTTTGTTTTGATCTAGATTTACCCCTCAAAGCAACTTTAACGTATGCATTCAGTTACCGTTCACCAAGGATCACTCACTGTGATTTGAGTCAATGGCCTTTATCTCCAGGCTGTGGACACCTTCTCACTTCCTTTTGCCTCACACATGTTTATTATGAGCAGGCGTCAGTGATGTATATTCCTATAATAATATTTTAAAACAAGGCAAAAAATTGTTTTCTACATTTACCGGACTGGGATACATCTGGCCTGTAAAAATGTAGATCATTGCAACAACACAAGAACCTGCTACAACAATGGGACATCTGCTCAGTAACCATAAACAGTTTTATATACACCTTAACATAGTCATCTTTTCACCATTACATTTTTATTGGTGACTGTGGTACACACTGTTTCTTATTTATGCTTGAAGTGGAACATCAACTACTAGAAACATTACAGCACACATGAGACAGAGAGCACCTGTTTACAGTTACATTACAGTATTGCCATCAAACACAGGTTCCCTCTTCCACCAGCACCAGTCAAGCAATCGAAGACGGTTACAGACACACATCCCTGACATACAAATCTCCTGTGCATAGTGATGGGGAGAACGTTTTACAGTAAACAAGAGGCATTCAATTAAATAATATGCAGCAACTAGCTTGTAAGAAATGGATCTATATGGTTACGCTGTGGTCTCAGGGAAGGCTAAAATGCACCAAAGCTTTCACATACAAGCTTGAAATAAATAATATTGGATTGACAATTACTCAGACTTGTTCGTGGATGTGCTCATATTGTGCACACCCAAACGCAACAAAGTCAGAACGATTTCAGTTTGGGTTTCTACTATAAACTGTTGTCATGTCGTGGTGTCTAAAAACACACTTATATTTCTCATAGGACCATTGCTACATCTCACCTTTTAGCCACTGTCTGAAACACGCCATTTTAGAGCCTGTCTCTTTAAGCCCTGCCTTTCAAAAAACCCAATCCGCTGTATATCTGCGGGTGTGTATATCACAGGTGGAGGTTGAGCTAAGTTAGGTTTGTACTGAGGGGGCGTGGATTATTCCCTTATGACATCATAAGGGAGGAGAAATCCGACTGGGACCCATGTTCATTTTGAAAAAAACACTAAGAGGTGCATTATTTTGCATAAGAGGTCACCTTTAAACCCATTTTATTTGGAAGAGAGTCTTTTTTTGCCGGTCGAGGATTTGAACAATTATTAGTGTGTGGATTTAGTCAACTGTTCTTGCCTTAGTAACAAATCTGAAAGTACTGGCTGGGGGACTTGACGGGGCTCTTGTAGCTGAAGGTTTCGTGCACTGCGTTCTGGCTAGTGGTGGTTTTCTGTAGGTTTAAGATAAAGGATGGGTTGTGTTTCCTGCTCTCTGGCTTGCTGCTGCCTCCCTTCATCTGAGGCTTGTTAGGCGTGGCATCGGGCCCACTGCTGGCGGGCACACTGGCTGCAGATTCGGCGGCTTCAGAAGATCCAGTCTTTTTTGCGTGGGGGCTCAGATAGATCTGCATAGTCACTAAGTGAAGGGGTGAACGGAGGCAAGGAAGGCGAGGGGGAATCGACAGAGGGGAGGAATGGTTTTGAGTGGAGGCCAGATAGTGCAGGTATTTAAAGGAGAGATTGAGTAAAAGGAATGAAATAGACAGAAATAGGGGGTTGCGAGGGGTTAGGGGAGGACACACAAGTCATGGTGAGATATGGAAAAAAAATGGAGGAGGACAGGCATAAAATACCAGCTCGAACACAATACTCATATTAAACATATGCTATTAAAAGTAAGCAGGTATTTCCTGTGATGCTAAATAAGTTCAGGGGTTAATACATGAATGCTGTTAAGTGTATGGTTATGGATGAATCCTACCTTTGCAGTGTGTCACACGCCTCAACCCTTCACCTGAATTACACACAAACAGAGAGGTCCATGTAATACATTATGTACCACTGCACACTCCCTCCCTTGATTGACAGGTTGGCTCTTTGTTTATTCATTTATTTGAATTTGTTGTTTGTTTTTCAGCTAAATTAGGATCCACTATAGTTGATAATTGCATTTATTTTTAAATAAATATATTTGTTTTGTCTCCCATGCCTTTATTAAAATGAACGCTAGCCTAAATTATTTGACCGTTATTGTACTGTTTAATGTCTTAAATTAAAGACACTTTATTGAAACGATTGTTTTCTTTAATTGCTTGTTTTCATTTCACCTTTTCTTTTCAAGAGTTTGTTTGAACCAAACATATTTAAAGCAATTGTTTGAGGCATTCAGCCATCTTGTTCGTTGACTTGGGACTCTTGTGTGAGTCTTTTGTATTGACGCCATGTATTATAATTGCTGAGAAAGGTATAGAAAAACAGAGCTCAGTTTCATTTTGGCACTTCCATTCTCCCAGACTGCCTGGTCACATCCAGATTTACTGTCAAGTCACAATTGCGTAAAAATCTTTTTTTTCTCTCTCTCTCTCTGTCTCTTTTTTGGACCTATAAAGGCTTTGAGTCAGCAGCTATTCCATATTCTTGTTGTGAGGCCTTGAAAAATCAAGTGCGGAAAAAGCAAGGAGAGGGTTCACCTACCTGCACCAGTTGCAGCAGGCTCCTTGGACTTGTTGCTGAAGAAAAATAGAGAATTGGGTCCAGAGACAGGTGAAGATATAAGAAGGACACCAGAAAACACGTTAGGAGGTGACAGCACAGTGACACAGAACCAAAGTAAGTAAATGTGACCTTATGGTTTTGTGAGAAGTGATATGAGATTGTCAAAACATTAACACTGAGTTTTTGTTCTGACTAAACAGCTAAAAATGACCATTTGTCAACCCTCAAAGGGAGTGGTTTGCGGTACACTCACACAAAACAGGATGTTGTGATTCTAACTGGGTCAGCGTAAAATGAGTGGAATGTATATGTTTGGGTGCGTAAGAAGTTTGAAGCTTATTTTCCAAGTATAATAAAGAGACACGGCAAGATGAAAACACAGGAAAGACGTCGGCCACTTCATTGGACTTTTTAGTCATGTCTTGTACTGTACATGGCGTATGGAGGTTTAGAAATAAAGAGCGTCTTACCCTTCCTGAGGTCTCTTGCAGGTGAAGGCTGCAGAGGTGGGTCTGGATGTGGTAGCCTTACACTGACCGTCCTTCACGCTGCCCGGTGGACTCTTCACACCACTAGAAACCAACAAACAAAAACACGTTCAGTTCAAACTTCCCAGTCAGTTTCACACAATGCATATTTTTTATTCTACAGGTCTTTGCATTTCGATGCGAACTTCATCAATCTGCAACATGTCAGAGGATGAAACTCGAACGACATACTTACGTATGCATCAGTTTAAACCCTTTTCCTTTTAAGTTCAGCTGGACATATTTCTACAAATTTAAGTGATGGGGTTTTAATCAATGCTTGGCTGGAAAAATGGAGGCAACAAGTAGTAAACAGGAGAAGCAAAATAAGCCAACATCGATGTAAGTGAGCTTAGGTTCTAAGTGTAAAGTGGGTCCTAATGTGTACGGACTGTGAAGCCCACTGAGGCTTTCAGTGATATTGGGATATGTAAATAAACACTGATTTGATTTGAGGATGGGAGTGAAGACAGAACGTGGGTGGGAATAATTGGTGGAGAGACGAGGTGAGAGTGTAGGGAAAATAACCACTGATGATGCTGGCAAAGGCGATCAAGATGTGTCGATGATTTTGCTTCATCCTAACTCCGCACGGACAGCCTTAAGTGAATGGAGATTTACCTCTCTCTCTGAGCAATTATATCAGCATACCCCAGATATAGCCAGAGAAGGAGCCACATATTAAAAAAGAAAAGGATCCTGCTCTCTGACTAATGCCTTCTAATGGCAGCATCATTTGAAAGTTAATTGAGAGGAAGACGTCTGCAGCGAATGGTTTTGCTGCTTTATGGCCTTGAATTGAAGTCGAGTGCTATTGAATAATTGTTGAGCATGCGTGTGCGCTTTGCAGTGTCTCCTGGATGATAATGCACGGCCTCGGCTGATTGCTTTTTGCACATTAGATAATGAGGGCTGGATCTTAATGGCAAACTGTGCCCCTCTATACACTTTGTGGTTGCCTAAAGTGTGTTTCACGAGAGGAATTGAGAGCCCCCCCCCCCGGACAAACACTGATAAAGAGCTGATACTGATTTGACAGCTTTCTCTCAGTTGACAACCAATACCTAAACATATTTCAAACTATCTTTTTCTACTGCATGTTGATCTTGTCTTGCCTGCGGACTTCATTTCATTTCATTTAACCTTTATGTATACTCTAAATCAATTGAAGGGTGACCCTCATTTTCAATGATGACCAATATAAACACAATATACAATGCAAATACATAAAATACACAACAAGCTGATTAAGAGACAAAAACAATTGAAACAATTAGACAGCGATGTAGAATGGCTACAATTAAAATGAAAATTGGTGAGTGCAATTTAGCCTTTTTAAAACAGTTACAGGTAGAGTTCGGCAGATTTAAGATAATATGTCTGAATTTGTTAAAGGATGTGAAGGCTTTTATTTTAATGTGTTGCTGTAAGTTGTTCCAGGAGTCAGGGGCACTGAAGCTAAGAGCTGTCTTTCCAAGCTCAGATCGGGCAGCAGTGCTTTACTGTACCTGAGGGTTGGTGTGGGACTGTAGTTCCGGGCTGTGGCGCTAGAGGGCAGTGTGGTGCTCTTCTTCAGGGAGGTGGCGCTGGAAGGCACCATGGGCGTTCTGGAAGGCAGAGCCAGAGACACTGGTCTAGCTGTAGGGATACACACACACAAGCCCAGGTAAGTATGATGGGGTGGTTAAAAGAATGGCGTTTGTGTTAGTGGTTATTGTTGTAAAATAATTTATATAATAATATTTGAACCCATTTTAGAAGTAGGTTTTTGAGCAAAGAAATATGATGGACAACAGCCAACCTGCCACTACATTCCTACGGCTGATGCTTCTACTGTGTATTAAGAGTTTAAATAAATCTGTTGGCATTATACCAGTCGATAATCTCTTTATTTAAACTTAAGTATTTGGATTGATCCTTTTGTCGAAGCTTGATTGGTGACTGTTTTAAAAGTCAATGACCAGTTTCGGTATAGCTTTTCAAGAATGCCAAATATTCCTTAGTTTCAGCAAAAGAGGTAAAGATTCGCCTCTGTCCTCTGTATCATATGAATCACCTTTTAGTGAATGCATTCGAGTTGTGGATTGTTAGTTCGGACAAAACAAACTATGTTAGGGTTTAAGGAAACTGAGTAGTTTTACCTTACATTTCATACAGCAAATGATTGATTCATAGATCAAGAAAACAAATATCAGAATAAATGATAATAAAACATCCCTTTACATTTACATATGACACAGATCTAATAAAAAAAGCATTTGAAATCAATATTGACCAATCATTTTCTGTAGTTGCACTTGGGAGCATCAATGAAACCACAGTTTTACCATTAAAGACGTCGATGTGTCTATTTACAAGTCTATATATTGGGGGCACGGCAAATCCTCAAATTGAGTGGATAAGTGGATAATGGCAACAGTTCACACACAGATCTGTGCTCACCTTTAACGCCCGATGCTCTCTTGCCGGCAGAGGCAGCAGAAGCGGCTTGGTGCTCCTCGGAGATGTTGAGCCTCTTCAGGACGTCGGCCAGGGCCAACTTCAACAGCTGGATCTCATCCTCCTGCATCTGCATCTTCTGCTCCAGGTAGGTCAGCCTGTCAGCCACGTCCAGGCCACTGGCTGCTGAGCTGCGGTCATCTGGAAGGAGAAGTAGAAAAACAATAGGATGTGTAGGTATGATAGATGGGTAGATAGATGGGTAGATAGATGGGTAGATAGATAGATAGATAGATAGATAGATAGATAGATAGATAGATAGATAGATAGATAGATAGATAGATAGATAGATAGATAGATAGATAGATAGATAGATAGATAGATAGATAGATAGATAGATAGATAGATAGATAGATAGATAGATAGATAGATAGATAGATAGATAGATAGATAGATAGATAGATAGATAGATAGATAGATAGATAGATAGATAGATAGATAGATAGATAGATAGATAGATAGATTACACAAAGAAGTATTTATTTATTTTCTTCTGTCAAAAAATGGAAAATTCAATAAACACATTGTTGAAAAAAAAGATGAAATTCTAAACCATGTCTAAATATGCAGATATCACGTATCAGAAAGAGCCTGTTAACCAACTGATGGTGACAGTGGCATACAGTTCATTACCACCTACATAAAGATGCCAAGGAAAAAATTAAAATGCAAGTGACCCATACTGAAATCATATGACTGTTTGGTAAGAAATCTTAACTGTGAGTTTCAGGGAAATCCCAAAGTAGGAAAGTTCTATTCAGCTGATGAATACATAAACATACTTGAAGTTTACATTGCCTATAACAGGCAAGACTAACGGACCCTTATTTCGAGGTAAAAAAACTGAGCCAAAGAATAATTTGACGAAATTTTACCGTTTAAGGCTCATCTACTGCGTCAACTAGACATACATGTAATCAGAGGCCATCTGTGATCTCTACGTGCCTATATGGTAGAAAATCAAGCTTAACAAGGTCACGGCACAGCTGGACACGGCAGCTCATCCACTCTTTTCATAACACAGCGGCATGTCAACAATGCATCCAAAGCCCTCACGACTGTCAATAACTCGCCATCACTTCTTTAAAAATATATTTTTTTCAATTTCTACATGTTAATTGTCCTTCTACTGCCGGCAATGGTCAGTAAAAAGTAGTTGAGTTGGGTGGATACCGTGGGAGACAATGGGCACTGATGAGTTGTCAGGGTTCCTGTGCTGGATGGCTGATGGGCCCTCGTTCACTACACCAGATTTCTTCCTCCTCTTCTTCTCCTCTCGTGAGCACAATCTCTCGGTCCTCTTCCCTCCTCTGGCTCCGGTCAGATGGGCAAACTCTCCCTCCATCTCCATTTTGATTTGGATTTCACTGGCCACACTCATACAAAGTTACTCTCTCTCTCTCTCTCTCTCTCACACACACACACACACACACACACACACACACTCTACAAAGCAGCCTTTCTGGTTGGTCTGTCTCGTCCGCACAATGTCAACAGCATCCGAGCAGGGTTGTTGTTGTTATTGTATCTGCAGCAGTGTTAGGGAGGTTTTGGTCCTCCTCACGTTTCCGTTGGTGGTCGTCCCAGGCAGTCCTTGGTCGGTAGTGATGACTGTGACTGCGGGTAAAGCCCCTTTTTGCTCAGGGTCTGTGCTAAGTATTGAAAGTGGGGGTGGGGTTGATCATGCTTATAACTCCAATTCAGCCTAAATAGTCTGTGCGTTTGTATGTGCGCGTTCACTTGTTTGTTTGTGTGTGTGTGTGTGTGTGTGTGTGTGTGTGTGTGTGTGTGTGTGTGTGTGTGGAGTACAATGATAATCCCTCAGACTGAGCCTCTTTGACCCCGCCCACACACATAAGCCCCATGTCACCAGGGTAGATGTTGGAAAAGAGAGAAAAATACATTCCCATTTAGAGTCAGCAATATAACAGATGCACAGAAGAGTGCACGAAAAGTAGTTAGGAAGCTAAGTTACAAAAAATAAGCTACAAGTAATGGATACATAGTTTCATAGATGGATACCTTTGGTTGAGGTAGAGGTAAAAGTAGTGGATAAATAGTTAAAAGAGTAAAGTGAGTAACTGAAGTCCAGCTTCTCACACTTGGTTATACCTTCAAAAGGTCAAATGAACAGACCTCAACATTGAACGTTCGATCTAATAAAAATAACATTTTAACTTCAACTACCCATATATTGTTAAAAGTTAAATAATATCAAGTGTAACGTCAATCCATTAGGGATCATTTGACAGGGTGGTAAGGGTTGTGCCTCAAAACCTGCTGTAGTGTTTTCCTTTCCAGCGTTAAATGGATTTGCTTCTCAGTTCAGAGGGAAGATTTAGGTGAGTGTTTTCCTCCTGGCAGAGCTGATGTGCTGTGGGCGAAGACATTATAATCATCTGAACATGTAGCGAGCAGTAATCTGTCTCTCATGGAAAACTGTGACTCTGTGTATATAGGCCTGTGTGGTGATTTTTCCATTTCTCCTTCTTGTCCGGGACATGACATCATCGCCGTGCCACCTCCGTACACCCCATATGGGATTGGGATTAGAATAGCAAATAATCCCCGTGCTGTAAAAGGGAATTAGCAGCCCAGAGCTCAATCTCTGCAGCGCTAACTCGGCTGAGCAAAGAAACAAACGGGAAGGCTCCCTGGAAGCCTCTCTCACACACACACACTAACACACATGCACAAAATCATACGCTAAATCTTTCTCTGTGCCTTATTCACACATGTATCTATGTAAACGCAGTTTTGACATTCATATGCCTAGCATCCCGGCTAAATTAAAATACATTAAGGCATGGAAAAGTAGTGGGGTAGTTAATCTTTGCTCGTAGATGGCGTTTCTTAAATGACGGAACAGCATCTGTCTACCCCATATCAGCCCCCCTGCATGCTGACACATACAGGCCACGTGTGCACATGTGATCCTTCATTAGTTCACTGATACTAATATATATGAGGGGACAAGGCATTTCCCTAAATCTCCTCTGCCGAGGCACATGCCGTCACAATCTGACTGATGTGATACATTGGACAGGACTGTGGCACTGTTGTTGCAGATTAAGTTGCCTGTTTAAATAAAGCATTGTACAGGTTAGGTGAGGATCTGTAGTGCCAATGTCAAAGACCATAGGAGTGATAAACATGTTTAGCTATTCACTTGCTGTGTTAACGAGGTCAATCTGTTTTTACTATGTCTGCACTGATGAGGATCGTCTGAGGTCAAAACAACAGGTCAGCTTTTTTTTCACAATATGGCCCAATAAATAAAGGCCGTTAATAAAACTTTTGTCCTTGCTTGGCCTTAAAGTTGCTCGATGATCGATGATTTTCTTAAAAAAAATAACGGCACACAATTATAGAACAGATAGTTGGTTTTGAACTCATTCAATTGAACCTCAATTAAATGAGTTGATTTCAGTCTACGAGAAACGAAAAAAAAGAACGGAAATTTACTTTTGGCTGCAGTTGGATTTTAATTTCAATTTTGTGAATCCCTTTCTCACTTCACCTGTCCTTTTCCTTGCTTTCAGTCGACAAATCAGAACTGGACAGAAACAAATCTGTTCCTGTGCAAACCATATCTGAATGCACACCGTTCAGTCGCTTGCTCCTAGTAGTATCTTGGTTCAAGAATTGAACTGTTTGAACACATTTATTTTCAATGCCTTGAGCACTTGAAACACAGTCAAAAACTGCATTAACCTCCATTGTAATGGGGGTAGAGGAACGCCAATAAGACCAAACACTTTTTGCATGGGGATCATGCTATTAGAGTTACATGAAAAATCAAATTTTGTAAAAAAAAAAAGGACCATTTTAGTGTCTCGTCTCACTCAGTTCTCTACCTGTCATGAAGTCAGTGTCGGGTGCCAGCAGTGAGTCGCTGTTGTAGCATTCCCTGGTGGAGGGCCTCCTCTGCAGGGTCGTCTCCTCCATGCCCAGACCCTGGTCCAGCAACTCCTCCATGTGTGTGTCCACCTCCGCTCTGCCCGCTGCCATGGCCCTGGGACAGAGTAGTGTGACCTGAGGGATCCTGTGCCCTCCTACTAAAAGTCTCAGCCTCACTAGACTAGGAGCACCTCTCCCTATCCCTCCCTGTCTCTCTCCACCCTGCTGTCCCTGCGAGGCGTGTATATGGAGGGTGCTGGATGAGGGTGATGTCACTCAAGAGGACAGATTAAGGACCTGGTAAGCCATCTGAAGCTCAGGGGAGGACGGGACTATAGGAGAGAATAGGAGTCGTGTTTGTGTGTGTGTGTGTGTGTGTGTGTGTGTGTGTGTGTGTGTGTGTGTGTGTGTGTGTGTGTGTACAGTACAGCTTAGTACAGTGTGTTGTAGACAGAGGTCCAAGAGGCCTCACGCAGGGAAAAGATCTTCACATAAATCAAAATAACTTCCTGAAAGATAAATTGCATAACTCCCCGTCAGCAACACATGCAGCAGCCCCTGCCTCCAGGAGGACACAATGAGTAACAAACAAGTACTGAGCCGTGTGCTGAGAAACGCAGACCAGAAGAAATAAAACACAGCAGGGTGGGAGACTGCGCAATTTGCTGTTGCACGCAAAGTTGCAGACAGACCCACAATTAAACTCACAAAAAGAGCTTACATCAGGCTACCATCCGGTGTGGCCGGCCCTGGTGTACTGTAAGGATGATGAGATGCAGAGATTAGGGAGCAGGACTTGATTAATTACAGTCATCAAGAGGACAATAAGCCGGACCAGGTAATTAGGCCAACACAGAAAGACAAAACGGGAGACGATGAAAAGCCAGTTAGGCGATTGTGTCGGGGTCTCCACCGGTGTAAGCTGCCTTTCTGTCTATTTTGCAATCACTGGATTGATTCTATTTTCTGGAGCAGATGCTCCTGTTTGCTGATCTGTCAAAGCGTTTTCAGCCACGTAGGGGAAGTCCTCCATCCCTCAGGAGATTGGAAACATTGCTTTGTCCTGCAGTTCCTTCTCCTGATGTTTCACTAAGTCATACATTCAAATGGAAAATGGTGAAACTTGGAGGACCATAGCCAGTGATCGAAGGAAAATGGGATAGGGCGTAATGGGATAGGTGTTCTTGATAAAAACAGAAGCGTGTTTCCACTTTTTGTTCCTTTCATTGTTATTTCTCAGTTTTTTCTCTCCATTCCCCTCTTTTCAAATTCTGTGAGAGAAACATACGAGCCGGCATTCTGTATGTTTCTATTTATGTTGATTTTCCCAGAATGTCAGATAAAGAACACCATTGTTGCTACAATGATACAGCAATTAATTTCCTAATTTTGACATAGTTTTAATTTCTGTTATTATTGTCAGAGCAATGAAAATACACTAGTTTCCAATTTGTTAAAATATATAAACAACGCATAAAACAAGCATTGGTTCTAGTCAAGGCTTTCTTGTATATTTATTTTCCATCTCGTTGAGTTATGTTGGTTGTTTTCTCTCTATCCACCTACCTACTTAATGAAAGAGCACTGACATACAAAGACTGGTAGCATAGGCTACCATTACTTATCTAAATTAAAAATGTACCTTAAAATGAGATAAATGCTACATGTGGCCAAAAGCAGAGGAGCCTACACAACTTTATGAGTGTACCATTTTCACATATTTAGCATTTAAAGGGTCAAGTTCCTAGAATCTTTGAGTTCGCATTTTACATTTCTATCAATGACCAATTTGTTTATTAAAACTTTTACAGTTTGGGTTCCTATGCATTATAATACACGAGAGTTCTATATATTCATATATAAATGATTTTCTATTTATAAAGAGCTTTTCTGAGCACTCAAAGTTGCATTACATATCTAAAAAAAAATAAAAAAATAATTAATAAAGAAAAGAAAATACTGTAAGACTAAAAACTTAAAAAACAAATGTTAAAATTATATTATTATGAAAAGGATACAAGCATAATAGACATAATGAACAGATAACGTAGGCTATTTCCTGACATGTGGGAGAGGGACAGGAGAAGGTTGAAATCTCTGTCTCCCATCGCATTCAAACTAGCAGAAAACATGTCCTGAACATCAAAAAGGCAGTGTGACCCTGACTGTGTATGTAGACTCATTACTGCCCTCCTGTGGAGACTGTAGAGTATAGCAGTTGGAGAAGAGCTGCTCCTGGAGGAACTTTGCAGACTGAGAACAGCTTCCCTTTGCACAGTACAATGTCATATGGAATATTAGCGAACACACTGCTGCAGAGGCGTAATAGGGGAAACTGGAGTTAAATGTAATGAATAAAAGAGCCACACACAGAAATCTCACAAAGGACTTAAAATTTATAAATACTCTTTCAATGAAACATTAAATCAGTAGGGATGTTACATAATTCTTCAACAAAAAAACAAATCAAAAAGAATTTCAGAGAGCATGACAAAGTGACAATAATCTGATACAACCATTGTTTCTCTACTCCAAAAATAACTAGACTTTTTACTATATATATATATCCCCTCCCACCATTAATTATATCAAAATATATGTCGACAATAAGTATCAATACACATAAAGCAGGATCTCATGGGTTTGTTGGGTGCTTTCATTTCATTTAAATTGAACACTTCCTGTGTGGGATTAGTAAAATGTCACTCAGTGTTTTACCCTGGCCGCTGTGGAGACCCTACGTACACAGAAACAGAATCTCCGCCCTGCTGCTGGCCCTGCCTTGTTGCCATCGTAACAAGGGATGCAACTGTGTCCATGCAACCAAATTAAAGTCACATAAATAAGTCTAGTCCGTGCTGTTGATACGGCCAGCAAGCACTTCGGCGGCGGGGCAACTCATGGCAACTTCAACCGACCCTAGATATTTCTTCAACGCCCTTATTTCCAGGAAGTTCCTGCATCGGTAGCCAAAAGAATAAGGACACGAGGAAAGAGGACAAGGGAGAGGGAGCTTTGGGGGATGTGGCCATGAGGGAAATGTTTCTGCACAAGTAAGATTCCTGCCCTCTAGGGGACAAACACCATCAATGCACATCTGGGAGAAAGGCAAAGGTTGGCCAGCTGATCAGGGTGGTAGGGAGAAGCTGCTCAGCAAATCCTTCATTTGACCTGCTCCTTTTTAAAGTATCAAAATTCCTCTCTGCCCACTGGGAAACCGTGTACTTTTTAAATGGCTTAAATATGGGACTGTACGATTATTATTAGTGGGTGGGAGGATAAATCTCATATTATATTATTTTAAAAAAGCAAGGCCCTGCACAACAATAATGATATTTCCTTTGGACACTTCCCCCT
Source organism: Ammodytes marinus (assembly GCF_949987685.1). Classification (NCBI taxonomy): domain Eukaryota; kingdom Metazoa; phylum Chordata; class Actinopteri; order Uranoscopiformes; family Ammodytidae; genus Ammodytes; species Ammodytes marinus. Next base: position 17,030,883 of record NC_137223.1, read on the forward strand.
GACTAAAAGAACCAACTCAACATCTCATAATATATCTTTATGGCAAACATAACAAACAAGGGAAAATACAGCCCATATCTAATTATTTCTAATTTAAAGAATGAAGCGCTTAACAGGACCACGAAAAGCCGTCTAACAAATATAACTCTGGGATTAGATAAATATAAACTACCCTGCCTTTAGCATAAATAAAAAAATATACAACCCTGCATCTTTTCAGACCCTATAGTAATTTTCTTACAGTCCCTTATTCCTGACATTTACCAATACGTCTATAACATGGGGCTTAATTTAGAGAAGGGAAACTGGTCTCAGATCAGAGCCTGAGGGGATCTTCCACCTGGAGCCCAGAGGACGTCCCGTTCCTGTCTCTAAAGGTAAGAATCAATAGAAGAATAGGAATTCTCCCAAACGTTACACTTAAGGGCAGTCGGGTTAGCTAGTCAGGTAGGAGAGCTAGAAGTATGTACTCCTCCCACCAGGTCAGATTTGACTTTATTTAAGTGTCTCAACAAAGGGAGACATCAGATCAATTCTGTTTCTGTGATTTGGCAGCCACATCTGCTCTCCCATGTATTTCAGGGTGTGCTTTGGTCTGGACTCCAAACCCCCTGACAAACAGCTAAATGCTAACAAACTAAACAACATTTACATCTCCGTCAACAACCGTCACTCAAAACATTTTATTTCTAAACTTATAAGTTACAAATAAAAACAGAAATCATCTCTATCCTGGAGCACAAAGAAACAGGATCTAGTTAATCAATTAGACACAGTATTTCCAAATAAGTTAAATTGAAATCTTAATATATTGTATTGTTTACTCCATTTAAATATTTTTTTTATATAATTATTACAGACCTTGCAAAAATACTTCACTGTGCATTGGCTTTCTGCTTGTGTAAAGAGTGCCCGGTGCTTCCTGGATTCAGATATGTACACTTCATTAGAAATGGCCTAGAAGGGGAGTTCCTCACCGCCTATGCATAGAGTCCCTTCATTCTCCTTTCTTTCTTTCATTTGGTCAAATCTCAATAAACGCTGTGATGATTCAAAACTAATTTCAAAATAAAATAAGAAATAATGCATTCTCTTTTCATTTTACTTAAGTTTAGTTTTCCAAAAATAGTAAGTCTAAAAATATATTGCATTTGCAATCTTAGGAAATTGACATAATAAAATATTCTTGATAAAGAGATTTTGCAAAGTAGGAGAATATATATATTACCTCTTTGAAGAATCTGGGCGTTAATAGAAATAAAATAAAAACAATTACCAGGATTTGATTTTTGTTCTGGGTTAGAAGTCACACTGCTCAAATTGAGAAAAAGTTAAAGATGGCGAGTGTTGAAAACTTTTTGTTTTGCGTCTGCTGTGTAGGAAAGCAATCGGGTACTCTTTAGGTTCTTTCGAAAGAGAGAGAGAAAAAAAAAGGTACACACACTCCGACACTTCTAATTTTCTGAGTGACAGTACAACACTTGCAGGTTAAAAGGCAATTGGTTAGTGTGGCCTGAAAGCAGCTACAACCCTGTTGGATAATAAACTACCTCCCACACTTTACCACCAACCGCACCCCATACCCCACCTTCAATCCAAATGCACCTCTAACGTGGTGCTACGTTTGTCAACTCAGCACGTCAGGCCTCCATCAAGATGGCTTTTTAAAATCTAAATCACATTAACAGTTGATACATATGTATAAATATATACTGTATTATATTCATAGTATGTCAGAGCTGATTGCAGAATGAAAAAATCTAATGGAATGACCCCAGTATATATACAGTATCTCACAAAAGTGAGTACACCCCTCACATTTCTTCACGTTTTTCTTTATATCTTTCCATGGGACAACACTGAATAAATGACACTTTGATACAATGTCAAGTAGTCAGTGTACAGCTTGTATAACAGTGTAAATTTACTGTCCCCTCAAAATAACTCGACACACAGCTATTAATGTCTAAACTGCTGGCAACAAAAGTGAGTACACCCCTTAGAAAAAATTTACAAATTGGGCCCAAAGTGTAAATATTTTGTGTGGCCACCATTATTTTCCAGCACTGCCTTAACCCTCTTGGGCATGTAGTTCACTAGAGCTTCACAGGTTGCAACTGGAACCCTCTTCCACCCATTTATGACAGCATCACAGAGCTGGTGGATATTAAAGACCTTGCGCTCCTCCACCTTCTGTTTGAGGATGCCCCAAAGATGCTCAATAGGGTTTAGGTCTGGAGACAGGCTTGGCCAGTCCATAACCTTTACCCTCAGCTTTTTTAGCAAGCCACTGGTCGTCTTGGAGGTGTGTTTGTGGTCGTTATCATGTTGCAATACCACCCTGCGGCCCAGTTTACAAAGGTTGAGTGCACGTGGTCAGCGTCGTACACAGAGGTTGGCTTTGGAAAATAGGCATATGAGTGCTGCCAGCATTGCTGAAGGGCTTGAAGGGGTGGGGGGTCAACCTGTCAGTGCTCAGACCATACGCCGCACTCTACATCATACTGGTCTGCATGGCTGTCATCCCAGAAGGAAGCCTATTCTAAAGAATGATGCACAAGAAACCCCACAAAAAGTTTGCTGAAGACAAACAGACTACGGACATGGATTACTGCAACCATGTCCTGTGGTCTGATGAGACCAAAATACATTTATTTGGTTCAGATGGTGTTAAGAGTGTGGAGCGGCAACCAGGTGAGGAGTACAAAGACAAGTGTGTCTTGCCTAGAGTCAAGCATGGTGGTTGGAGTGTCATGGTCTGGGGCTGCATGAGTGCTGCCAGCACTGGGGATCTACAGTTCATTGAATTCTAACATGTACTGTGACATACTGAAGCAGAGCATGATCCCCTCCCTTCATAAACTGGGCCGCAGGGCAGTACTGCAACATGATAACGACCCCAAACACCCCTCCGAACGACCACTGGCTTGCTAAAGAAGCTGAGGGTAAAGGTTATGGACTGGCCAAGCATGTCTCCAGTCTTAAACCCTATTGAGCATCTTTGGGGCATCCTAAAACGGGAGATGGAGGAGCGCAAGGACTCTAATATCCACCAGCTCCTTGATGTCGTCATGAATGGGTAGAAGAGGGTTCCAGTTGCAACCTGTGAAGCTCTAGTGAACTACATGCCCAAGAGGGTTAAGGCAGTGCTAGGAAATAATGATGGCAAAACAAAATATTGACACTTTGGGCCCAATTTGGACATTTTTTCTTAGGGGTGTACTCACTTTTGTTGCCAACAGTTTAGACATTAATGGCTGTGTGACGAGTTATTTTGAGGGGACAGTAAATTTACACTGTTATACAAGCTGTACACTGACTACTTGACATTGTATCAAAGTGTCATTTATTCAGTGTTGTCGCATGGAAAGATATAATGAAATATTTGAAGAAATGTTAGGGGTGTACTCACTTTTGTGAGATACTGTATATATACTGTATATATAGAGAAAAGTTGTGCGTAATGTAAGATGATAAACACTCTTGTCGACTCCACAACTGGTGAAATAACAGTAATATACAGTTTACACTGATCAGCCGTGACGTTCTTACTGTTTCTTTCTCTACCAAACACACACATAAATCCCACGGTAGGATATAAGTAGATGGAACAAAACAAAATTACTGTTGTGATTAAGGAATGGATTAGTGCAATATAATAGGGGAACGAGGGCTGAAGTGCTGACAAGTAGAAGGAGTGAGAGGGAGGAGAGGGGACTCTGGCTTGTGTGATATCCTTTGGTTTATCTTCAGGGGAGGAGGAGGATTTTCTTTTTAAACGCTGAGGATTTAGAATATGAACGCGTGGAAAAGACATTTTGGAGACAAATGGCACATCCGGACGTAACGTGACCAGCTAGAGCACAGCAGGCCTGTGACATGAAAAGTGCACTGTTTCTGACTAGTGTAGAGCTGCAACCATGAGTGGATTCATCTTGGCATCGAGGAACTTACAATTGTGTTTATTTTAGCGCCCCCTTTGGACAAAAGCGGTAGTGTTTGTACAACACCAGCTGTAGTTCCTGGGTGAGCGTACCATTAATAACAACTATATCAAAAATAGCATTCTTTGCACCGATGGTCTTGTTTATGTAATTAGCTACTAAATGTATCTGCGACAAGTTTGGTAGTCAGATATAATTTAATTTTTATTATTTTTTTTTACATTTGATTTAAAAGCAATATATGAAAATAATCATGAGTTGCAGCCCTAAACCGGTGCATTTCGTCCAATGATCATGTCACAGCTGTCAATCGGGGGGACTACAACTTCCCAGCTGTATGTGGTAAGACTAGCTGCCTAAAGCTCTACCTGCAAGTTATAACGCAAGTCACAGGGAACAGCCAACAGGTGAAAAACATAGGGGGAAAAAAACAACGTCACACAATTATGAACGATGGCCGCTCTTGTTAAGCCTTCAGGAGCATCTCCACTCCTCAGTAAAGGCTCTCTCCAGTGGACCTTTTAGCAGAGCCTCTCTAAAACCAGGCTCCTTTTCAGACAGGACTGTGAGGCTGAGATGAAAGTTAATAAAAAAAATCCACTGGGGGATTTCACTAATAAAATCAGCTTGAGCATCCTGACCTGAAGTTAAAGGCCCTGCTCTGGAGCACGGTTTGGTAAAGAAAAATCTGTCTCACAAACCCCCCCCTTCAGGTACAGTATTTCAGTTTGCGCGGAGCATCACACCAGATGAGAATGTTTCTGTCAGTTTCAGGAGAGAGTGAGAGTGGGAGTGAGAAAGAGAGAGAGCTTTGTTTTCCTCTAAAGCTGCTTGTTTGGTTTGGTTGCCTCCTAAGAAAAGAAAAAAACACATCACACTCAACCACATTTATCCACACTGACACGCTCACACACACACACACACACACACTCACCTATAGAGAGGAATAAGACAACACTCTACAATAGCTGCTCCTTCACCCTGGCTGGTTGAACACTGTTCACTTTGAACTGACAGCGCAAGCTTGTGTTCCCCCGGAAGCACCTTAGCAACTCCCGAGCCACTGGCTTAAAAATGTTACAAACATGATTGTTGTGCTAAGATGCTTTGGGGGAGGGGGCGGGGGGGAGGAGGAGTTCAGCATTCCTGTTGTAGAAGAAGCTGGAAACTACCAGCTGAAGAATGAACGCCCTCTCCCTTCCTAAGCAGGAAATGTTGGTACTCTGACTGGATGGATTTACCTGTCACAGTGTGTCCCCTCTGTAGTCAACTAAAGGGATCTGTGCTTAATAATGCACCTCAAACACTTTTTGCTTCATCGGTTCCCACACCAGCCCCCATCCCCCCTTCCCTGTGACCGTGACACACACATCCCAGAAAGGTGTTACGTCCTTCAACCCTCCCTCTCCTCTGTTCAGAATGTGGAGCTATGTTACAATTCATTCACCCCTTTCTACCAGTTTACTGCAGGTTCTTCAGGATGCGTCCGTAGCGGAAGTCGTAAACGTGCCGGCAGAGATACACCAGCTCGGGGTCGATGTCCATGGGCACACAGCGGTGGGAGGGAGGGGCGAAGTCGGGCCGGCAGGGCACCACGCAGGCAATGCCAGGTGGGGAGCCTTCAGCACGCCGCTTCACCAAGGCACAAAATCTACCAAGGCGTGCGCACACACACACACACACACACACACACACACACACACACACACAGAGTGGGGGAAATCAAAAACCTGACACCCACTGTCTGTACTCTGTAGAAACTACTAAATCCAAACTAAATATAAGAGATGCACAGTTATACTTTTGTACTGTATCCGATACGAGAGCTTTTTTTGTTCCTTGAGTATAATTGTTATTATTGTATTCGTTTTTATGTGTTCTATGTTAGGTTACATGAGGCTGTAGAGAACCCCACAGTAAATGCCACACAATTCAGGACATTTAAATGTATTCCAAGGAAAATTATTTGAACAGTTTTGAACTGTTTCTATACACAAGTTCAAAAGATTAACAGTAAAAGAGTGCAACGGCCAATTGACAACTGTTTTAATTGCTAATTAATGAATTAATGTGTTGTACCACATTTTGGCTATTGGCTTGAAATTACATTATTACATATGTATTATTTATAAAAGCTTCAGTCTATGAAATATGGGTATGGGGATATGAATGATACGCCATATTGGCAACTGATATTGAATTGGATCATTCCCATCTCTATACAATATATAATTGTTGTACCTCAATTTGAAAAGAACAAGTAACTCAACAGATATTTGAAAATGTGATGTCTAAGCAAATATGCATTCGTTTGTTCCCTCAAATTCATTAACAGCTGCACTGTTACTGATGTGTGAAAAGGAAGGATATATCTCGGCTGCTGATGTGTAAATTAAGAGCAACAACACCACATTTTATCTAAAACCACTCTCTGCCTAAGACTGTGGCTGAGGTGTGTGAGTGTGAGTTTGTGTGAGTGTGTGTGTGTGTGTGTGTGTGTGTGTGTGTGTGTGTGTGTGTGTGTGTGTGTGTGTGTGTGTGTGTGTGTGTGTGTGTGTGTGTGTGTGTGTGTGTGTGTGTGTGTGTGTGTGTGTGTGTGTGTGTGTGTGTGTGTGTTTGCTTGCATGCTTGTGCCGTCTACTTACCTACAGTACTGGGCTAGTGGGAGAACGTAGCATCTGTCCTCTATGCAGGCCACACTATTTTCATCCTGGTGCCGAGAGGCGAAAATCTCATTCTGAAACCACAGTGGGTGTACAATATCACTGTCGACACAAGTGTCTCCTATTGTGCTGGCTGAAGGCTGAAGAAGTGACAACCCTTTTCAACTGCGAGCACATTAATTGCTCTTGTGAGATAGGACTGTGTCTCTGTATTTCTAAACATACTTGCCGCCATGACACACGTCGCATACACATACATAGAAAAAACAACAACACTGCTCTACTCAACACTTATGTTGACATCCATTGCTAATAGGAACACGAGTAGTGGTTCACCGAGTTCACTTTCTTACGGTGAATTCGCTCCTCTTTCTCTTTGTTTTTGCAAAGGCTGAGGTGGCAGCGATAGCATCATTTTTGGCATTGTGGTTAAACTAAAGAGCTAACCAACTATCAACAGTTTCATGCCTGCTGGGAGAAAGATAATGATGTCTCCAGCAGCACATCTGTCTCAATATGTGCGCACAGACACGGTGGTGTTCAGCTCCTCTTTTCACATCAGTTTCTTACGTACTTCAGGATTTCCTCGTTATGCATTATCACTCGCTCATAATGAACAAATCATTGATAATCACAACATTTCTATTATCCCTCCCCTATAAAATACAAGTGAAAGTTAAAACAAATGACACGTGTCGCCTTGATTTAAGAAAATAATCTTTCCTTCCACATTCAAACACATTAAGCCAAAGTATAAACTATAACATGGAAGTACAAGGCAGTGTTTGTCTTAAACAGATGGCTGTTCAAATTTAGCAAGCCATTAATGTGGCTGATGAAAATGGTGGGATGGAAATTTTCTTTAACTGTTAACTCTATGGAGACCGAAAGTGTTCAAAACCAAATAAATCACGTTTAACATATTAGAAATCATATTTTCAATGTATACAGTCACACTATATAAATAAACCAAGAAAATGTGAAATACATTTAAAAACTTGTTATTTTATATCGTGCATCTTTACACAATAAAATAGTCAATTATACTGTAATCTTTAGATGAAAACGTCTCTTTTTCCCAAAAGTTGGATTTATTTCAGAACACTCATCCATTTATTGTATAAATCTCCACACCACATACACAACAGAACGTCAGCTATTTAGATGGGCCACACACATTATCAAAGTGCTGATACTGTGCTCGTGTGAAACCATCATGTAAGCACTGAGCCTCACCTCACAGTGTGCGCTGGGATCTCGGCCTCCCTGGGTGTGCTCAGGTCGGTAGTACCAGAAAAGACTCATCATCAGCTCTCCTGAGGAGGCAAATTAAGACACAGACACACACACACACACACACACACACACACACACACACACACACACACACACACACACACACACACACACACACACACACACACACACACACACACACACACACACACACACACACACACACACAGGTAAACAATCTTGACCATATGTTCCTTTGCCCATCCGTCCATGCACACAAACATCCATATCTATCCATGATCTCCCCCTCCTTGTCTCCTCTACCTGTTTTGGGGTCCTCCCACAGCGACGATATCTTGGCAACATATGGGAGGGATTTCTTCCTGGGGCCCGATCGCAGCAGCACAGTGTCTCTGACTCGTATCACTTCACCGTCCCTCTCCACTCCTTCATAACACTGCCGCAGGGCCGTCTCATCCTCTCCCTGTGAAACGCACCAGCACATGCTCGCGTAAACACATAACAGGGAACAGATATAAAATTCTCATTATGAAGACAAAAAGGAATCTGTCACACAAAGTTGTGTGGGTCAAAACACAATTATCTTTCCCCGAGAGATTTATTTTATTTATTTATGTTTTTCCCTTTCTGTCGCACGGCTGCATGGATGCTAGCATGGTGTTATCAGGTGGTGGAATTCTCACTAGATAGACAACCAACCCAGAAGCTCTCTAATCTCTTGCTCCTCTTCACATCTGTGACGTTCAATTTCTTTATGTGATTTTGAGTAAACTACCAGCATTTATAGGCAATAATAAGCTAAAATGAATGATTCCCATGACCACACTCGACTACTAAGGTTGGGTTGTTATAAGAATGAATAGCTGTGTAACAATAACTAGGCCTTAGCACCTAACCTTAGCAATGATCATCATAAAGACCAATAATAAATATGTATAAATGTTTTATCACCCAAACTGAGTTTAAAATAGGTTTAAAAAAATGTGTTAGTGTATGGCCAGTCTTAAAATACGACACCCTTTTGTTTGTTTCTTTTTCTTTTTTGGGGGTCCCTACTCTGTTTTCTCTATCGGCCAATCTAATAATAACACAAGGGGTCCTTGGGCTGAACAAGGTTGAAGGCCCCTGACCTACCGCAATAAAGACCTCCCTCTCGGTGGGCCCTCCAACAGGCCGCCAGCCGTTGGTGGCTCGTCTGCGGCTGACTCTCTTTTGTTTGGCGCTGCCGAGGCTTGGCAAGGGCGATGGCTGTTTGTGGGGCAGTGTGCGTGTGCGGCCCGTGGACAGGGAGCCGTTGGAGGGCTCGGTGCTCTGCGGGCATTCCCTGGCCAGCTTTAACCTGGCCGGGGGCTGCTCTCGCCCAGACAGGGGGGTCAGCAGGTGCCCTTTGGTCTGGCTGGACGTGGGCACGCTCGGTAGAGGGCAGCTGGACACGGGCATGGAGGGGGGTACCAGGAGGGAGGGGCTGTGCTCACTCTGAGGGGAGGAGTAACCTTCTGGAAAAGTAAAGGATAAGAGTACATCTTTTGAATAATACCACAAGAAAACAGAAAAAGACTAAATTCGAGCTTCAATCTCTGCTTAGAGTGAGCAGACCCTACATTTGCCATCACTGTAACTCAGATATTGAATGTGTGTATCCTTGAGTTGAGTAGGCTATTATTGTTAGACCTATTTGTTTTGTTCTTTATGTTGTTCCATACAGTAGGTTGGTCTTAATATGGATTTCCTTTTTGTTAATTCCTTGCTAATTTTGTGTTAAGATGCATAAAGTAATGTAGGCCTATTTTTCAACTTGACAATGAAATTAAACTTTCAAATGTAGTTCTGCTTTCTTGCCTTCTTTTTAAGATTTTTCCCATAAGATAACATTGTGACAAACGACCCCATAGTGTGTGACAAACGACCCCTTGATGGGGTTGGTTGTCACAATGTGTTAGATGTGCCTTTGATGGTAAATTTCTTCTTTATTACAATAAGTTAGAAAAAGTGAGGGGTTCACATTTCAAGCCAACACCTTAACCTTCAATTTAATGTAGGAATGACTATTGGAAGATGTTTAGGTGATGAGCAATTCTCACTAGAGTAAAAAGTGTGCCTACTTACCCCGGTCTCCCCTATAGAGCTCCTTATCAAGTAATATCTAAATCAGGGCCTCAAGCTATAGACACTTTCAAAGCCCATACCAACAAAAAAAGAAAGAACAACAAAAAAACAAATGTTCTCACTTGCCGGGCCACACTATTAGCTTTAGGCACACATTAAACAACAAAGGACACTTTATTTATATAATAAATAACGTGATCCAAGTATAACATTGAGAGAATGACAATACAAACGGCTATACAATAGCTATACATAGAGGGCTTAAGATCAGTGAATCAAAGAATTACATCAAAATAAACCTCAATCATAGCCATCAATAATAATTTTTAGCCTGTTCCAGATCAAAATGCTTAATATGGTCATTTAGACAATCTAAGTGACATTTGGTTAGGGCGGAATACATTTTTCCTCATTTGAGACAAAACGTTATGGCAAGGGTTAGGGTTTTCGAGTCAGCTGAATAACTTCAGCCGGGGCTTCTTTAAACTAATTAAATGCCACACAAGGAGCATAAACTAAAATGAAAGCAAGGAGATGACAGAAACATGACTGCGGGCCGAGTAAGAAGCCACACATTTACCACATTATTACCCTTCAAAGTCAAATTCAAAGGGTACACAATACAAGCAAAAAAGAGACTAAGAAATGTAAATATAGTTAAAAGAAAAAAATGTAATCAGAGGCCTTATCAATAAACCTATCTGGCTCTGTAAAGTGAAGTCTAATGATTGGATTACGTCCTAATTAATAGCATACTTTTTTTTGTAGCTTCTTAATAGCATCTCGCAAGCCCAAAAAGTGTGGGCACCCCTGCATTACAGTGATCAATCTCCATTTGCCACTCACCCGTTTTGATGCCATGTGTGCATCCACTGCATCCTGTGCTGAAGGAACAGCCCCTGCTGGCGACAGGAGGCATGGCTCTGTAGGTGTAGCCACCGATCCCACAGGCGTCGCTGTAACATGGTGAAGCCACCCGGTTGCAGAAGGCAGGGTGGGCAAGCCCCGAGCCGTGGGACACCCGTGAACCCAGCAGCTTGGAGCCAGTCATCTGATTGGGACATAGACCGGAGGGGGGAAAGTTCATAGGTCGCGGGGCCAGGCTCGCTGACGTGGTTCCAGTGTGCGTTTGGTGCGTGGGGTGGGCAATGTGAACGTAGTAGCTGGAGAAGCAGTGCTCGGCGGTGCAGAGGCATGGGTGCGGGCTGAGGGCCAGGGCTGTGTGTGGGTGGGAATGCGTCAGGGACCGTGGGTTGACGAGGCACTCGCGCTTCACGGGGGTCAAGGCCGAGTTGAGAGGCTGATCGTCCGACTCTTCGTAGGGCTGCTGGCCCAGGAAGAAGGCCAGGCGGTGGCAGTACTCCATCGAGCCCTCGGGGGGACAGCAGTAGTACGGTCTCAGTTCAGTCTCCAGCTGCTCTTCCTTCACTTGCTTCAGCGGGTACGCCAGCATGCTGCGAGACTGGTAGCCCGGTTTGGTCAGTCGGTGGGCGCAGGGGCCGGTCTCCCACTCCACTTTGGGCTCAAAGTCTGCCTTCTCCTCACAGGCTGTGTAGCCGCTGTCTGTCGATATAGGGACCTCTTTCCCCTTCTGCTTCTGTGATTGGCCCTTGTGTTTGAGTTTGACTCTTGCCTGCTGTTGCCTCGGCTGGGTCTGGACAGTGGCAGGAGCCTTACAGTCTGATGTGATGGTAGCTGTGGGTACAGCCTTTACTCTCTGTTTGCTGGTAGCAGAGGAGCTGGTTAACTTGAGCAGGGCCGCAGCGTTGAGACCAGCCAATCTCCTGGGAGCGGGGGCATCCAAACTCTCCTGGCTCATCCCCCCGCTCTCTACCACTCGTTTGGCTTTGACCTTCTTGACCTGCTTGGAGCTTTGGCACAGTTCAAGTTTGTGGGATGCAGAGGCTTTACTGGTGTTCTTTCGTGACGCCTTCTGACCTCTAGGGACAACAACGTTCCTGTTTGGATCTGAATCTGGGGATATGGTGGGCTCTTCCTGTCTCTTGGCCTGCTTGGCTGATGGCTGAGTGTCATTGCCTCTCTCCAGCAGCAGACTGTTCACTGCCTCGGCGTTGAGAGAGGCCAGTCTGCGCTTGCGAGGTTGAGTGACGAGAAAACACTCGGCGTGACTTGGGCTGTTGGACTTTGATTTGTTTTTTTGTAAAGGCTTTCCCTCTTTTCTTTTACTGCCGTTCCCTTTCCTAGGTTTGCGTTTGAGAGATAAACGTCGGCGTGCATCCTTTCGCTTCCTGTCATTGGAACCCTCCCGGTCTCGGAGGCTTTCCTCCAATCGGGTGAGAATGACATGGCAGCTGGTGCTGAGCCCCTCCCCATCTGAAACCTCGCCCCTCCCCCGCAAAGGATACGACTTCCGGCCCCGTTTCTTATCTCGCCTCCGGTCCAGTTTTCTGTTCTGATCGGATTTTTTTTCTGCTCCTCCTCTCTTGTCCTTCATCCTCTTGGCCTTGTCCTTCCTGGGTTCGATGATCCCACTTATTTTCTTTGTCCTGCCGAACCGTAGTGTGCGCTCGGGCCAGGTGTCGCCCATAGCGCCACCATGTGGCCATAGGGGGCAGTTGTCCCACCACTCAGCGCTACCGTCGCTCTGCCTGGGGGAACCCTTCTGCCTGGCGTGAGTCATCACATGCTTCTCCACGGGGCCTAGAGATAAGAGAAACCACAAGTGGTAAAAACTACCGTTTGTCCCAGTTTCACCATTTCCTTACAATGTTTACAATGCAGAGAACAACCACCAGTTATCTGCACAGTAGTTGAAATGAATTACAAAAAAAAGCTTTTCATTAGGTCAATAGAGCTGCTTTCAGCCCCAAAACTTTTGTTTCTTATATTACATTCTCACAGAAAACAGTAAGATCAGCCGGCACCATAGTTATGGCCATGTTGACTGATCAGAACAGGATTGTAGTCAGAGAAGAAACTCAGGGAGGGGAACGTGTATTATCCAAAAAAAAAGGACCATATGCATTATTTCAAATTAAATTAATTCTTATGACTTTAAATAAGACAAAGTTGGAAGAGCTTTTGTTGTGCGGAAAGTACTGTGGCACAGAGAAAATGAAGGAAAGCAACAGCCAGCAAGACACAGGAATAACAAGTCTTTATTTAAGATTCAAACACGAAAACCTCTGATGCGACACAAGAAGCTTAGTGATGAGTAAATTCAGCAGAATAGATGTGTTATCAGACTGAATGCCATTGATCATATGGCAAGATTCAGCTACAGTATGCCTGTTTGAGATCCTGTCATTATTATACTGTAGGTCGGTGTGCGTGTGTTTGTATGTGTGTGTTATATAAAAAGGAAAATGATGCCCTCTGTCATTCATTCACTGCGCTCGTTGCCTTATCACCTGGTGTGAAACAGAACACACAAATAGGAGCTAGTTAAGGCCAATTGTTAAGTCTGAAAGGAAAAAGGTGAAAAAGGCCTTCAGGTTTCAACAGACTGAAGAAATACAACAACAAAATCCGATGAGCTAAATGCCTACTTAGCCCAGGCTAAAATACTGCCAAACGAAATGTGAAAATATCAATATATTGTAGAGAGGGAATATTGTGCATATTTAACATACATACAACATTTAAATACCCCATAAGCTCATTGTAAAACAATGTTTGCTACATGGTTTTATTAATATCAATAAGCAACAAACAATTATCTTGAGAATATTATATATTAAAAGAATACGTGTGTGTGTGTGTGTGTGTGTGTGTGTGTGTGTGTGTGTGCGTGCGTGTGTGTGTGTGTGTGCGTGCGTGCGTGTGTTGAAGCAACTGTTCTTTAAATAATGCATGTACAAAGACCATGACCACACTTTGGTGTGTTTTAGCAAAAGGTAAAGCAGTGTATTTTTTTAAGTCTTACTGTAGTTGTGTGTTTTCGATTCCCTTGTGTGTCCTCAAACATATTATGTGTGTTTCTTTGTTGGAAAGCCTGAGATTATAGAATTGAATTGCCAACAACTGTATATGTTGTGAAAAATAAAGAGACTTGAACTTCATAAAAATGTATCGTCTGCCTAATGAGGCAGACAAACCATGTAAAAAGACAAAGGATCTGCATTCGAAAACTGAATGCACAGTAGAATCTGCACCACAAAGGAAACAAAACTCCGCTAAATACATATTAAAAATGTTCCACCAAAACAATCTAAAAATTAATGTTCTACCTTAATGACGAACTAAGGGTGTATTCACACTGGGAATGTCCGCTAGTTCACTTGCTGTGGTCCACTTTCATATTGCCCCTTTTGCAAGCGAACCAGCATTACGAAGCAAAACCACACGTGATCTGAGGTCATTCATGCATTGGACAGACATTCTGGGGAAGAGAGAAGTACCGGTAGGAAGCACAAAGTGAAAACTGCGAAATATAGTATAATTGATATAATATGGGGTTAGATATGATAAATAAATATACCTACATCAAGCCTATAAATAAAGAAGAAAAACATAAAATTATTGTTGTTTAATATGGTTATAATATATATATACTGTAGGCCTATGTCAATGCCACGTTATGAAACATTATTGTTACTGTATTTTTGCTGCTGGACGTGCGGCTCGTGAGAAGAATAGCTGTGTGTCATCAGGGTGTCAAAACCAAAACCAAACGAACACGGCGATAGTATTGACGGTCCCGTTAACATGGGAAACACACACTTCATGCAAAGCGCAGCTTGAACCTGTTGGAACTGTGCGGGAGACACTCCCCTCTCCCTCATCTGATCACTGAACAAATCAGCATGTTTACGCATCATGTCTGTATCAAATGTAATATATTCGCTTGGGGCTCCCGGTCAAACCACAACTAATCTTCCTAACAATGGCGACAACAACACTTTAGCATAATGTGAAGCTGATAGCGATTTACTAAAACAGGAAAGAAAGAAAAGGCACAGTGCTTCCTGCAATTGGGTCGGATTGAGTCCGGCCAAATTCACACCACAAACGAACTGCAGCAGAGTGCGTTAGGAAACGCACCGAGACTACCTCTTCAGCTGGGTCTCGGAGCGCTTGTTTGGTCCACCCCTTGAGTGCGATTGCTGTGTTCACACCTGCCTGAAAGATGCACACCGAAGGCGGGAGTGCACCTGAGTTTGTTTCAACCGAACTAAACACGGCAGGTGTGAATACACCCTAAGTTATTGTTTTCAATTAACATACACAGACAGTCACATATATTATTTTTTGCGTGTAATGTTAATAGCTGTTAGTTTTTTTTCCCCAACAAAAATTCACCTTGTGTAAAAAAAATATATATAAATCTTTCTCCTCATAATTAACCTGTATGAGTCTGCTCGGACTTGAACGTTTGGTTCAGCCAAATGGTTGGGCCCTCCCTAACATTGACATAATAGGCAAAACTCATAAATAAAGGTCCATGACCAATGTTGCTGTCCACTGCAGACTCAATGTCTTTCCTGGGGAGACAGCGCTCTACATCACTGCTAACAGTGGTCACTCAGTGTCCCCCGTGTCCCCTGACTCTCTGCATCACACACTGTGTAGCCACGGTGTCCTGGCCTTCTACAGCCAGTTCTCCCACATTTCACTAAACAAGCATTATGTCGCAGTAGGCCTAAATGGATGCCAGTTTAAAAACACAGTCATCCCAGGTCCTTCCACAGTAATTTTTTTTTCTTTTTAAAATGTCTTCCAGGTTATTCTGTGCTTGAAGAATTACAGGCCAGGGCTTGGTTTATGCAAATGTCCCTGTAGTATGAACCAGTACAAGATTTTGGCCCAACTGAAGACTTCATAACAGCCGAAGCCCGACAAGATGTTTCAAACATGTTTGATTTTGTCCGCCCCAGTCTGACTGGGCTTGTGCAGCGTGTAGGCGGTGAAATGCCTGAGCGATCCTAGCATTAGCCAATAGGAATAAAGCCACAGGATTTGTGAAAATTCAATCAAACTGTACACATTTCAAAAGTTAATTACAGTTTTAAAAAGGATTCCTTCAATGTACACCACCTCAGAAAACACTTAATTTAATGTTACAAAAAGCATTAGGGTGAGACTGCACTGGCAGGCAAGAACAATGTTTGTTCAAGCACTGTTTCTGTCTATTTCCTCTTTTTTACGATACATTTTGTTCTAAAAATCATGCCAAAAATGCATTTTTAAGAGCCATACATAATTTTTAATGAGCCAAAATATGTTTTGTAGATTTTAACTCTGGCTTTATCCAACATCTAGATTTAACAAATAATTAGTTAGGTATTTTCAAATTTGCATATTTATTCAAACATCTCTGAAGAAATTCTAATACAATTTTTTTTTGTTTTAATGCACGTTATCAACTGGCAAAGAGTTACAGCAAACTCCGAGCTGTGCTTCCTGGGCAAGTTGTAATCCGTTTTCCAATGTGACCTTGCCATCCGAGACTGAAACTCAATATCTTCCATAATTCAAACCCTAACCTCTGTGAGGTGTTTCACTTCTTTTTTAAATCTGAATTCAAGAAAAACTATTGAAAATGTGTCTTGTGAATAAGTCTTCAATATTCAAAAGTCTGTTTTGTATGTTGTCTTACATCTAACCAATAACCTTGATTCTGAGCTTTTTTAAACTACTTTCCACTTCCAGCATCAGTTATGGGTCACTGCTGAGAAGTGCAGGTGGGGAAAACACTGAAGGGAATAACCTGCTCATGATATTATCTCATGTGCCACTGCCACACCAAAGGCAATTTGGCTCTTTAAACACACAGCCGAGGCCCGGTGATCCTCAGGATGTAATCTCACATTTACAAGCAGATTAATGACCCTGCGCTCCGTCTCTAATTGGTTGGAAAACAGATCATCAGCTCCTCTCAGAGCATCAAACATCAGGCATACCGGGATACTTATGATAACACTTGAACAAGATCTCCCCAAGACCCTTGAGACAGTGTGTGTGTATAGCAGCAGCCCATTTGTGGGTTTAAATAATAAACCAGCAGAAGCAGGACACGCAAATGGACTAATGAAATTCAATAATTATCCACACACTCCATTCATCTTTTTTTGTACTGAAACTGTAGGCATAGCTAGAGTAAACAACTAGAATTGTCCGACACACGTTTCATGCACTCGCCTCCAAATTCAACTACAAGCATGCTTTAAATATTAGCATTAAAATAATGAATTAAAGAGAATAGTCCAACACAGCAGAACAAACAATACTATAATATATTCTGTAGACCAACTGCCACATAAAATGAGGCAGTCACTTCAAACCACACACTAAATGGGAACCTAACATGAACATATATTTGTATTAGAAGGTTGCCAGTTCAACACAGCAGCCCAATGGTTCCCAAGCTACGGGTCGGGACCTCCCAATGGGTCCCAGGGCTCCAGACTGCGACCAAATGCTTGCATTTTGCAACCATTTTTTGAGACATTGCGAGTACTTTTTTTCAACTATAGGGCACGCACGCGACCGGGAAATGTGCAGACATATTTTTTAATTATTATTATTACTGCCATTAGTGCTTTGTGTTTGAGAGAGAGCGAGAGTGAGAGTGAAAGAGAGAGAGAGCAGGCGGCGAGTTATCAGTGACACAATCAACTGCGCGGATCACGTGACCTACTCTCGTCTCGGTGTCCCGCTGTCGTCACGTCTTTAACATGTTGCCAACTGGCGACTTTTTCCACTATATATGCCAACTTTCCACCATAGCGCTGAGGCTAGTTAAAGACCAGAGACATATCTTGCAACTTTTTTTTATTAATACCGTGCTCACCAGAGCCGAGTAGCAACGGCTGATGTCTCCTCCTCCTAACCGCTGACAGTTCTCACTCATACGGGCAGTCTGATAGAAGCCCCCCGCCACCTGCAGCAGCCCCCAGACAGACAGCACCTTGTCCGCTCTGAGCTGCCATGTGACTTTTGTAAACAAGTAAATAGTTGTATAGATCCACATTCAATAGGCGACTGCGTATCTATAAAAAAAAGCTAACCTTGAAATTATGGCAACTAACAAAGTTTGTAAAGTTAGTTATATGTAAAGAGGCCTAGGTAATTTGTATAGCCTACCTGGTCAGTATTTTCTATTCATTTAGCCTCTTTCAGAATTGCATATTATGCAAATTAGTTGATTTTGTCATCTAGCTACTACTAGTTAATTTTGCGCCAATAAGTATTTTCCTTATAGAGGAGTCAGCAGAGATAGAGGAGGAAAAATCCAAGGGCTCAAGGTGTAGAAGGGGCTGTGGTGAAAATAGGCTAAAACAATCCCTTTTCCTGAAGGAATCTCTGAAGGGTTTAACATGGCGTTGCAAAATCAAAAACACAGTGAATTGTATCATCTGTTGTCAGTGTGGTCCAAAACATGCAATATATTGCAAGATGTTGACAATACAATATCAGTAGGCCTAATATAGTTAAAATTGGAAAAAATGTGAATGGATGCATTGAGTTAGGGGCGCCAGTAGGGGGGGGAATATCTTGGCACCTCACGATTCGATTCGATTCAGAGGTCAACGATTCGCTTCAAAATCGATTATCAATGCACCCCGATGCATTTTTTTTTCACGTACATGTATGATTTTCAAAAATATATTTATATACACATCTGAGTTTGCTAATCACTTCCTACTTTTGTGATGATCATTAAATACAATCAACAGATGAATTGCCTTCTCTAATATTGTATTAGAGAAAAAGCTTTTCTTGTCACAAATATGACTTTCTATGAACAGTGCAATAATCAATGCAGCTTGCATTTCAACACAATATGGAAGTGTGTAAAAACTAAACCGATTCACTTTAATTTTCTTTCTACTCTTGTAAATCATGTTTCTATAGGATTTGGATTCTATTATTGTCTATGTTATTTCATCACATTGTGCAAAAAGTATGGCTTGGAATTCAGCTCTAATACAAAAACGTAAACAGACACAAAGCCAGTGCAGGTTATATGGGTTTGCTGCTCTCAGCCCTTTTGTCGCCACTTTTAACAACTCACACTTGTGTGGTGTGCATGCGCAGTGGTGCAGGAAATATTAGTATGGAAATATTAGTATTGAATACTAGTATATATATATATATATATATATATATATATTAGTGGTGGGCCGTTATCGGCGTTAACGTGCTGCGATAACGCAAGACTCTTATCGGCGATAAAAAAAATATCGCCGTTAATCTCTTATTCCACCTCCTGTTCGGCTCAGGGGAGATAATAATAGCCGGGGGCCGTTGTTAACACTTGAGGAGCCTTTATTCTCTCACACACCCGCCGCTCTCTCTCTCCATCACTTGCCCACGACAATCGGGTATTGGAACGCAGGGTGGGTGTGTGTGGCCACCGGTCGCCACGTGACTATAAGTTTCCAAGTTTTAAACACTTCTATCTCTTCAACGTCACCGTACCCGAATCCTAAATATCCCCTTAGCAGACGCTATATTTCATCGGGGGGAAAACTTTGTTTTGCGCCACAGTTCGGCCGTAATGCTGCTGCACACACACACACACACACACACAGACACAGACACAGGCGCACACACACACGCTGCATGTCAGAGAGGGGCGCTACCAAAAAGACGAGAGGAGCGGTTGGAGCAGTTGGAGCATTTAGAGACACATGCGTGCACATTTATTTACATAAAATCGCAATCGCAGTCATTTGTGCAGTTATGTAAAATGTTTCACTAAGGAAAATTACAGAAAAAGTAACGCACAGTGACTTTGATGAGTAACTTTAATCTGATTACTGGTTTGGAGATAGTAACGCGTTAGATTACTCGTTACTGAAAAAAGAGGTCCGATGCCGGTAACGCGTTACTAAGTAACATCTTGTTGAACATTATTTATTTTCATCACCAATTATCATAGTAGAACAGCTTCCTCAAGCAGATGAGCCCCTGGTCTGATGCGCCACCTGGCTTGAGAAACACGTTCTCAAAGACTTACTTTGAGTCATTATTTAGGAGCACACACATATTATGAATGAATTCAAATGAGCCATTTTAATCTAGATTAATCTAGATTAATTCCAAAATTAATCTAGATTAATCTAGATTAAAAAAATTAATCTATGCCCACCTCTAATATATATATATATACACATACATACATACGTGTGTATATATATATATATACAGTATATATATATATATACATATATATTAGAGGTGGGCATAGATTAATTTTTTTAATCTAGATTAATCTAGATTAATTTTGGAATTAATCTAGATTAATCTAGATTAAAATGGCTCATTTGAATTCATTCATAATATGTGTGTGCTCCCTAAATAATGACTCAAAGTAAGTATCTGAGAACGTGTTTCTCAAGCCAGGTGGCGCATCAGACCAGGGGCTCATCTGCTTGAGGAAGCTGTTCTACTATGATAATTGGTGATGAAAATAAATAATGTTCAACAAGATGTTACTTAGTAACGCGTTACCGACATCGGACCTCTTTTTTCAGTAACGAGTAATCTAACGCGTTACTATCTCCAAACCAGTAATCAGATTAAAGTTACTCATCAAAGTCACTGTGCGTTACTTTTTCTGTAATTTTCCTTAGTGAAACATTTTACATAACTGCACAAATGACTGCGATTGCGATTTTATGTAAATAAATGTGCACGCATGTGTCTCTAAACGCTCCAACTGCTCCAACCGCTCCTCTCGTCTTTTTGGTAGCGCCCCTCTCTGACATGCAGCGTGTGTGTGTGCGCCTGTGTCTGTGTCTGTGTGTGCAGCAGCATTACGGCCGAACTGTGGCGCAAAACAAAGTTTTCCCCCCGATGAAATATAGCGTCTGCTAAGGGGATATTTAGGATTCGGGTACGGTGACGTTGAAGAGATAGAAGTGTTTAAAACTTGGAAACTTATAGTCACGTGGCGACCGGTGGCCACACACACCCACCCTGCGTTCCAATACCCGATTGTGTCGTGGGCAAGTGATGGAGAGAGAGAGCGGCGGGTGTGTGAGAGAATAAAGGCTCCTCAAGTGTCAACAACGGCCCCCGGCTATTATTATCTCCCCTGAGCCGAACAGGAGGTGGAATAAGAGATTAACGGCGATATTTTTTTTATCGCCGATAAGAGTCTGGCGTTAACGCAGCACGTTAACGCCGATAACGGCCCACCACTAATATATATATATACATACATACATATACAGTATATATATATATATATATATATATATCAAAGAAAAATTAACGCGATTAAAAAAATTAACGCAGATTAATCGCACTTCTATGTTGCCCTTTGACCCGGTGCAAAAGAGGTGAGGCGATAGCGGAGCTGCACCTGTAGCTTGCTGACACGGCCCGCACGGGATTAAAGAGTAAAGAAAGAAGTATAGAGAGGGACGTTTTATGGGAAGCTCCGGGCAAATAAGCATGAAGGTAGGAATACGTCTTATGTTATTCTCCGCAGTGTCTGTGCATTATTGATTTAGTGGGTGCCTAATTAACAATAGGTTCAAAACAGTATCTCTCAATCTTCCTCTGTCTCACTTTTGTTTGCTAGCTGCGATCGTCTCCTTCAAACGGACACCCGCCCCCTCTCACTCTTCCAAGCATATGCCTGTCTTTTTTCCTCCTTTGTGTGTGTGTGTGTGTGTGTGTGTGTCTGTGTCAATATTTTTGGCTATGAGAAGGACGGTGAATGAGTCGGCATAGGCTATGCGCACCGCACCTGTGGCAGTGCAGCGCTGTCTGTTGTGGGAGATAGACAGTCATTTAGCCTGCTTGTTTTTTTGTGTTTTTTTTCGGCGCTAGTAGTTCCTAAATTAATTTAATGTAGTAACCTGGCTGAGAGGAGGAGACAGAAGTTACGAGAGAGAGAGAGAGAGAGAGAGAGAGAGAGAGAGAGAGAGAGAGAGAGAGAGAGAGAGAGAGAGAGAGAGAGAGACGAACGGTAGCCTATACAGTTGTTTATAAACAGGCATAAAAGTGTCATATAAGTATGCGATTAATTTAGATTAATTAATCACAGAGCCTGTAATTAATTAGATTATTATTTTTAATCGCTTGACAGCCCTAATATATATATATACGCGGAAAAGAACAGAAAGCTTGTCATTTGCAGAAGTCTTACTTATAACCCTGCGCGCACACCAAAACTTCCATGAATGTTAGAGGCAGCCGCCAGTCATTCATTTTCACTTTAATTTTCGCTACGAAGGGAGACTGAAGCCTCGGCTGCAGCAGCGCCATGGCAACCACCTGTGTGTCCACTCCACACACAGTCTGAAATAAGCCGTGGATGAAAGACTCTCAAAACATTTAGGCCTACAACAACCAGTTTATTGTAGCCTTAATACTAATTTGTTTTATGGTTTGGTTTTTAATAAAAAAAGAAGTTCCAATATGTTTGTGAATGCTGTTCAAGGGGTGGTGGGTGCAGGGGGGGAGGGGGTGTATATTGTTATTTGCAGTGAATTGCAAATTATGATATTTTAGAAGAAAT
Organism: Ammodytes marinus; assembly: GCF_949987685.1. Lineage (NCBI taxonomy): Eukaryota > Metazoa > Chordata > Actinopteri > Uranoscopiformes > Ammodytidae > Ammodytes > Ammodytes marinus. Next base: position 17,053,292 of record NC_137223.1, read on the forward strand.
ACACTGAATTACAATGGTGTAGACATCATTATAATTCAGTGTATTTCTTCTTAAATATCATAAAAATAATGGGACAAAAAGAAGTCAAGGGACGTTCAGGCTAGAATAAATAAAAATGCGATTTATCGCGAGTTAACTATGACATTAATGCGATTAATCGCGATTAAATACTTTAATCGCTTGACAGCACTAATATATATATACACACACTCTTTTATAAAATCGATTATTAACTTTTCTGAATCGATTCGGAATCGTTCGAGAGAGAATCGCGATGCATCGGAGAATCGATTATTTTTCCCACCCCTAGGCGCCAGTGCTCCTAGTAAAAAGGTTAGTCTGGAGCCCTAGGTCCCAACATAAATCTTAGGGGGTCAGAAGACAATTAAGAGGATAAGAGAGGAAAACATCTATACAGAACATTTTTTCTCTTCATGTCAACACATTATTCATTATTAATAAACTGATATGAACAATGAATAAATTGTTCATAAGAACCTATAATGGGGTCCAGACAGATATGAGATTGTCAACTCCTCATTAGAATGCAAGAGTGTTTGATAACACAGGAAAACATGATTGTTTGTAGGCAAATAAACATAATGTTGTCAGTAGTTTTAGTTTTTAAAACAAGTATATAAGCTCACATGTGATGTGAATGATTACAAATTGTACTTATTAATTCACCTTCCATGGTATAATAACAATTATGACTTTAATTTTTGTGCATTTCAAGGGTTGCTACACAAAATAGCAAGGCAAACAAAATGAATAATACAAAAACAGAGAATAATAACTGCAATGATCCCCTTGGTATCAATCTTTGTTCAGGGGTTTAAAATGAGCAATTACAGGATATGTAATTGATGAGTTATCGTCATTTTACAGTATTATAGTGTATTTAAGTATTTCTTAAAGGGACACTGTGTAACATTTTAAGTAATTTATAAGCTAAAATCAATATCCTCATTCATAAATATGTCCTCATTGGTGTAAAATCACCTCTGCCAATAATCTGAATTATCCTCCTGAACAGAGAATTACAAATATTAATATTACATTTTGTACATTGAGCAGGCAGGTCTTATGGAGGCATCCATGTTTTTGGAATGTCATCAGGTGCATTGTTTAGAATTTAGAATTGTTCTTGTCCTTGAAGGCCACTGTAGCTTCTGTTATTATTCAAAAGGGGTGGGGTTACCCAGGGAGCGTTGCATTCTAGAACTTTCTAGAACTTTCTTGGTGATGTCATATTACACAGTGCACCTTTAACATGTAAAGCAGATTTAAAACTATGTTAAGAGTAACAACATTCCCCAACTATCTCTGAGGCTTTCAGGGCTCAGAAGTGTAAGAAGTAGGCTATGAGATATATTTGTCACAAGCCAAAAAGTGACATGCAAAACACCTTGCAGAAAGCCTATACTCAAACTCCAGATCCCTTTGCACTGGCTGTACGTGCCACAGCCATAACGCATCCAGCCAATCAAGCCCAATATTACACCTGTAATTAACTGCTCATCCACTTTGTTTTTAAACTGGGTTTCTCCTTTGAACTTTCGGGTGGACCCATGTGCACACACATCAAAAATAAATAACCAGCCAGCCGGGTAACGTAGCCCTTTCGGATCAGATCGTTATAGGCTCTTGTTTTACATTTTACATTTGGTGACACGCACGTTAAGATGCATCGAGAAGAGACGAAACGAATCCGAAACATTAGGTCACTGTTTGTTTTTTTGTTTTTCAAGACTTAAACCACACAGCCTTGATCTAGCACTTGAGCTCGATCTATACCACTGTCCGCTCAGATGAACATGCATTAAGACACTATAGGCTACTATGCGTATACTTAAACAGGGGCCGAGAGATACAGCAGGATGGGATACAATACAGCTTGACGTTTGTCCATCTGAAGTAGCCAGCCAGGCTCTAAATATGGGCTAAAGAGGGGAGGAAGAGGAGGGGGGGGGGGCTACAAGAATACACACATAGGTTTCACACCAAGCCAAATAAATAAAGGGCAGTCACCCCCTTCTGATCACATTTTCTACAACAGGATTCCGTTTTACCGATACAGCGGCTGTTGCCGATCTCAGGCTGGTTTGGAGGATATGGCACGTAGGGCTATAGCAGCAGCAAAGGCAGCAGCACTGTGTATCGCTTCTAGTGCACGAAGCGACAGAAAAAAATGGGTTGTGGAGTGCGCTCCCCTATGGACGGCTGGCCAGTCGGAACAACTTCAAACATTCGGGGCGAGAAGAGAGAGGAAAAAATAGCACCGCAAATTTGTTTTAGAGGTGGTAACTTACGGCTCGCCGACACACGCTTCCTCCTCCTGCCAGCCGGGAACCGTCGAACAAATCTGCGGGTAAACGGAGGAGGAGAGGTGGGGGGCGGGAGGGAGAGAGAGAGAGAAGTGGAGAGAGGACGGTCGGTGGCGTTGCCTGCGAGATGTGTGTGTGTGTGCTTGTGTGTGAGTGCTCTTCCTGGTTGGGCTTCAACCAACGATTTTGCACAGAACTTCATGTGAACCTATTGCCATAAGGACCAGGGCTCGCTTGACGCCCCCCGTCCAACAGCTGTTAATTATGGGTGGGTGGGTGGGAGGGGGGGGGGGGGGTTATTCAAACTAAATATTTGCAATAGTTACTTGGTGCCACTACATTGAAACACGTAGGTGCTAGGCCTACATCATGGGAGAGATGTTACGTTACTTACACCCCCCCTCCCCCCCCCCCCCATCATACCAGTACAGCCTCACCCTGTCATTTGTCGTGACCGAACCAAGACCAGTCAACCACCAGACAAAACACGTCTAGAGAAAAATTAATACGCAGGGAAAATATAACGAGGAAAAATCAACTCCATCCTGGTGTGGATGAGGTCAATAATAGGCTACCTTCATGTCTATGTAAAAACATGAAGGAACCACCATCCTGCCGGGTGGTAGGGTGGCCTAGAGGGAAAGGTGGCCAAACAGTGAGGTCTCTGGTTCGATCCCTAGCACCGGAAAGGAGGGTGTTAGTAGTGGCTGGTATTACGTCTAGTGCCTACCATCTCTACCATTGTGTCCTTGAGCTGTACTACAGCTGACCCTGCCTGCGCTCTGCCTCTGACCCCTCCAAAGTGTGGTAACTTGAGAGGGGATATGCGGAAACTGACACATTTCAATGTACTGGCTGGGGTTTGGATACAAGAAGAACCAATAAGACCACAGATCAAGTCTAACCACCCAAATGTCCCAAGTGACCCCAACAATGTTGCCTATGTTGTCCAACTATAACACACACACACACACACACACACACACACACACACACACACACACACACACACACACACACACACACACACACACACACACACACACACACACACACACACACACACACCGACAGCAGTGGAGGAAGAATTTACTCTCTAGATTTTACATGAGTAAAAGTAGCAATACCACAGTAAATACTCAACACTAAAGTCCTGTGGCTTGCATTGAATATAATCAGCAAAATATACGCACGTAAAAAAAATTGTTCTCATTTCCTTCAGCAGCAGTGTAGAGTTGTAGCTGGTGGAAGAGAAGCGTATTAAAAATACTTCTACTATCAAGCATACCATTATGTAATTGCGTGGATGTTTCATATTTGATGTCAGCTTTAATTCCTAACACAAAAGTCTAAATGCTGGTTCAAAAGCCTGCTCCACACACACTGCTATCAGGAAATCACTTGGGGATATTCTGCATCCTTTTTTGTTTAGTTTGTCAAATTAGGCACGGTTAAACATACAGTACATTTAGCAGATCAACCCTGGAAAATGCCCACATTGCTAATCCAGTTAAGTGTCTCCCATAGGATGGACAGTCAGGGCGTGGGTGTTGCTTGAGCTCATGTCTGCTGCACTCACTGCCACTGCCTCCTGCTGCTCTGTGAAAGCCGTTGCTTCATGTGGCAAACACCAGTCGCAGCCCCCTAATTAAAAAGCTCTAAATACAACGGTGTGGGCTACTCAAGACACTTCTGTATACTTCCAGATCGAGCGGGTCCACAGAGTGTGGCACTGATGGGATGCAGTATTTGTAAATGAAGAGAAATGAATGACCTATGAGTGCCAAAACCAGTTTCTCTTCTGTCCTTATGGCCACAGTTTTTGAACACCTGAATCCTCTGTTATCATAGCCAGCGACTATGCTACCTAACTCATACCCTCACAGACATTTTAAACTGACCAGAAATGTTGATGCAAGTCAAAAGAGCTGAAAAGAGGCTGACTCATACACACATAGTTCAACGACAGAGTTGAATGCACAGTTATTACATCAATTCACACTCTCTTAAAGTGTGCCTTTTGAGTGTGACTCAAGTGATTGTCACCGGCTTCTGTGAAGTCAAATAATCAATACCTCCACTTATAAAGAAGGGAAGATTATCCAATCAGTTCTATTGTTATTTTCTTTTTTCTTTAAACGGACACTTTTGATGTAGAAAATAAAGATTTCTTCAGATAGGCTACCAATAACAGCAAAATGGGAGAAGTAACTAAACACAGAAATATCACAGGTAGATGTGTTCTGTGTGGAAAACACAACATTCATCCACAAGCTCCAGGAAGTGGATTTGGTTGCTTTAATAAATGCCACTTGTAAAAAAAATTGTGTATGGCCTGTAATAACACTATGACTAAGAACTGGTATCAACCAGACTCTCCAAACCTCAACAATGGATGGACACACTTGAACTGCTTTATGCAATTGAAAAAAATGACTCTCCGTCTTAGATCCAGTGAAGGGCTATTCCAAAGTATATGTGGAGAAATTGACTACCTTCATTAAAGAAGAAGAGGATGCTACATGCTCAGGATAAGCTTTGAGCATTTAATGGATATAATATGACACAGCAATACAGGTGTGCCCCCATTTTATGTTCATGTCTTGTTTGCTCTTTACAATTTTAAAAGTCTTATATAAAAAGTAAAATCACTTACGAGAACTGTTTACATTTTGAACCTACACCTGTGCATGTTAGATCACCTCTCTGCCAAAAGCTAAGAACAAAAACAGTAGTATTGATTAGTAGAAGGGGGGAAATAGGAGGGCTCACTTACAGCGTGAATAACAGTTACACTCAACCTCGGTAATAAAAAATCACCCCCTACGAGTCCACACTGTGTTAAATATTGTTAAGACTCACAAAAGTAACAAAAAAAGTGGAACAAAAGTAACAAATTCAGGCAAAAGCAATAGCTGCAAAAGCCTTCATCGCTATAGTTCAACAGTTCAAAGTACAGTGTGTAAAGGGAATTAGCACTTTTAGAACAAACTTAGTTTTAATAGAATACAATATTCATACAAGTATGTTTTAATGAGTGTATAATCACTTAAAAATAAAGTTGTTGGGTTTTTTTTTACCTTAAAAAGAACATTTTATATCTACAAAGGTAGCTCCATTTTTCTACTGTAGCACAGAACAGACGAACTTTACAGCCTTACGCATAATGTGTGTCACCTTTTGGAAGACTAAAAATAACTACTATAGAATAAATAACTAAATACGTCAGATCTTCTCCTCATCACTTGATATTGTGGAAAGACTTGAGACAGTGGTGGATTATGCCATCTTTAGTAACTAGCTTCTTATCCTTGAAGGCTACCGTAGCTCCTGTAACTTCCCCGAACGGGAGGATAGACCAAGCCCCAACCACAGCAAGTTGAGTTCTACCAGCATCTAATGCGAAAGTAACAACAATTGCAGTTCACGGAGTGGCCACTAAGGGCAGGTTTCAAAACAGAGCAATTTTTCATTGACTCCTATGTTAAATATGCCGTTTTCACAGCATTATTAAACCTATTTAACAGCTAGCACCCCGTTGGCCCTGACTTGGCACAGATGAGTAAAGGTTCAATAGTTAACCATCACACATTAAGTAAAAAATAAAGAGAGGTGATCAGGTGGTAAGCCTTCCCTGTTTTTCTTAATAGAAAAATTAAGTGTTTGAGTGACAAGGCCAAAACCCAATCAGCAACCTACACAATAACAGAGACAGCTTCCCTACCTGCAGCTGTCAAAACTTCACTTTGAATTTCAAATCGACGTATGCTTTAGTCAAAACACATAGGATAGATGACTTGATTCTTTGTAATATGTCAGGCACTGATTATTCATTCCTAGCTGTTCCTATGAAAATATAAAATAATAGGTATATGGCGGTATATATACAGATGTGGATGAATCAAGTATCTGAGTGCCAGCCTTTTAGCACACAAAGCACTTCACGGTTAGTCCGAACGAACACCTTATTCCCCGTTTCATACTGAGAGCGGACATGAAAGCACCAGCGTTACTGTGGACAAAGAGCGTGGCAGGGCATTGAAGATGAATTCAATAAAGGCTGATCTTAAGTTGTCAAAATTCCGCCACGGGTTAACAGTGAAATTAAACATACATCAGCATGTGATAGGACGGAGACACACATACAATTTAATGTTATTCATGAGCCCCCCCCCCCCCCCCGGCTATAGCTCTTACTATAAAAGTGTGTAGACTGTAAGGAATTCATGGCATGGAAAACCGTCCAGCATCTGTGATTCACTTCAGAAAGGGTGAATTTTTGCATTCCTGGTGTTTAGGTCTGGGGTTTCTCCAGGACAAAGACAATGAATGAGAAAAATAAAAAACAAGCCTATTTTAATGAAACCAAGCAACCTTGAAGCTCATATCGCTTCCCATCGGAAGACGCTCCGGTGTGGAACTGCTGATATGACAGGCAGTGTAAACACCAATTGGATGCACAAAATATTTGACTTAGTGTTACACTCAAATGAAATTACGTCTGAAGTCATTCCAACACGTCTAGATCATTAGGCTTTATGCATAGATGTAAGATATATTAAATGCACTTGGCCCGTAGATGTTTGTAGCATTGCATGTAAAAGGAAAAAGTCCATAGAAAATTATTAGTATGAGGTATACAGTAGCTGTAGACCTTGCCGTATATCATTCAATAGAAGGCTCAATTCAGTACAATATAAGTGAAGTCATCCATTCAAAAGTGAATTGAAGTCAAATTAAATATGTTTCACAAGTAAAGTGTATTTTAGTTATGAAATAAATAAAATAACTGACTGAAAGTATAACTCAAATTACATTATTTGATTGTTAATAATAATGCTTGGATGCAAAAGTTAAATTGTATTTGTTTTGCTCGTTAAAGGTGGAGATCAATTAGTTTAAAGTATAGCTAGGAAGTTCAATTCAAAAGGCCACAAGATAAATATGAGCCTTGACATGTTTGATAGACACAGGCTAAGAACACTTTTCTTCTGAACTTGGCTAAGAACATGGTGATGGTTTATTAAAAAGTATATTAAAAATGAAATAGCACTTAAATGCAGCACTGTGTATTGCTTAATTTAAAGCTAATTTGCTTACATGATTTTTGCTGCTCTAGGAGGAAACACATTTTCCACACAGGAAAAAAGTTAGAAAGCTTCCTGAAAAGTTACTGTTTCACTGTTTTTGTTGTCCAAAGTTTGGTTAACACATATATTCTAGTCTTACGTTTGGTTCCAGGCTCCTCAAAATCATCTATTTTTTTATTTATATTGCTAGAATTATTCAATACTAAGAATTAAATAAAGAGAAACTATGTTTTGTAAACTAAGTTTCGGCAAATGTAAAAAAATCCCCTTCCTCTGAAAATGCATACTGAACCTTTATACTCTACGTTATTTTACAAGAAACCAATCTAAGAGGTTAAATGTTTCCTTTGTGGAACGCTGACATTTCAAAAGACACTTGTGACAAGGTGCACCAATACACACACACAGACATTTATAACTACTTTACCTATCTATTATACATAACTAGTTACTAAAGCTGGCAGATAAATGTAGTGTAGTAGAAGTACAATGTTTCACATAAAAGTGAAATGCTCAAGTAAAGTAAAAAGTACAATAAAATGTGTACTTAAATAACAGTAATGAGTAAACATAGTTACTTTCCAGCACTGCTTATATTTCTATTAACTTACAGGTCTGGGGACAGATTCATGGAGAAATTAATCTGCCCGCTGTGGGATTTCTGTTTAACATTGCAGAAAACTACAATTAAGCATAGAGCGTTTTGACATCCGGAAAATACAGCTAATCCAAAAAAATTCTATTGGCCCGTGTCTCATTGATGATTTAAGCTTTACATTAGAATCCTGGCACAGACCCATCGTCACTTCACAGCAGACTGCCTTTACAGTAATGGCTCCGGTATTAGTCCAGCATGGGTATTTAATGACGGGTCTATGTGTGAGTCATTAAAACAACTCTATATTAGGACTTATGACATTTACGATGGTATAGTGAGGTGGGGAGTGGCCCCCGTTGGATCAGAGGAGTCAATGTGATAAAGAGGCTCTGCCCGGAGACGGTTAAGTCTGCTGGGGGAAGAAAAAAAAAAACTAAAAGATTAATGTTCAACTACAATAAACTAGTGTGTCAAAGAGTAGCCTGGCAGAGCAGCTTTTTCATTTACACTGAAAGATCGTTTCATGGCAGCCCTTAAAAATGAGACTTAGCAGAAGAAGAAAAAAAGGAGCAAGTAATTTATGATACTGTGTACAAGTGAGGGGAATCACTGGAGGGGGCTATTGGGTAAAAGTAGTGATTAAAACATAGAAAGAGCAAGCCCTAAACTTCTCTTACCTACTTCCTAATTTTGAGGTAGCCTACCTGTACACAACTTCAGTGTTTTGTAGCATACTTGATACGAGTATCATAATACGTTAACTTCCCCTCTTTCGTGAATTAACTGAATTCAGCCACAGCACCGAGAGCCAGCGTTTGTGCAATTAACCAATTGATTTCACATGAGGACAATGATTAAGTCCAAAGCCAAGAAAGTGAAACAAATTGGTATGGCAGTATGGCTACTTTCGTTCTTTTTTTCTGCATGCCCCCCTAATTAATCATCTCACGACTCCTCTGCTTTATTTTATGGCCCTATGGAGGTTGGGGGTTTAATTAGTTCAATCTAGCTCCACCTCAATGGCCCATAACAGTAAAATGTATAGACATTGATACAGTAACAATCTAATAATTTAGCATAATAATAATACATCAGTTGAATGGGCCTTTTCCTGCAGAAATACTTGTATTTCTGATCATTTAGGTACATTTAGCTGTTAGTCCTCGTTTTAATGATAGTTTTATCTCAGTGTAATTTTAAAATGGTGATTTCATGTGTGCCATATAGTGATGTGATATGTATATACTGTATATTGTTGTTGTATTCTGTGTTGACCTGCACAGGGACTGCAGATGGAAATTAGAAAACTGCTATAATCTGGTACAATGCATCTTTTCTCTGTGAGATTAATGTTACTTTGTACATGGTCCCTGACAAATAAACTAATAAACTAAACTAAACTAGTAGACTTACTTCTGCACTTGTATGTTTCATTGTGGGACATGTGCTTGTTATATAGCCTAGTATTTTACTTTTTTTAAGTTAATAATCTGACAACTACCACTGCTAATCACATATTTAAAGATATGTTTGTTATGCACTTTAACTTAATATTTAAAGTGCATACTAGTGAGTCTATAAGGTATACATTAAAATATGTAGCAGTAAAATAAAATGTTACGATTTGGAATTTATCAGTCATGGCGTTTTAACAGAGCTTCCAGATCCAAGTCAGTTTATCCGTTCACCAGGGAATTGTCACCACAAATATGTTCCTTATGTAGGCCTAGGCCGTGAGCCCGAAGAAACTGTAGGCCTAGTCCATACTTTTACCCTGATTTCACATAAGAGTCCATGATTCATCTTGATAGTGAATGAGAAGCGATGAGCTAGCCTACTTCATTAGGCTAGGCTTACTCTTCTCCTGTCACTTTTCCTCGCAACCATTCATCAGCAGTGCACGTGTTGAAGACATAGATAGTATATAAAAGAAAGCTCATTCACTGACGTCCAAAAGCCTCGGGAGGGTTTCTCTATGATGTTATGGCAGCGTCATCTCTGATGAGCTCATTCGTTGCCTTATGATCTAATTGGCGTATATTGAGTGCTATGTGGGTTAATTGCTTTGGCACTTTTGGTTCGAACCTGAATTGACCCGGTAGCCTTCTGGTGTTGCTTCTTACGTAGTTTACAGCGGAGGGGTTTCCTTTTTTTCAATGTAGGCTAGGCGAAATGAACAACATCTCCCAACAAAAAATAAATATAGGATAGGCTATAGAACACACAATATGCCATGAAGTTTGTGACCCCCACGTGCACGCGCAACCAACACACAGGTTGGACAGCTATCCAGGTGATCACATCCTGCATCCATCCAGCCAATCATATCATACTATTGAGCTCACAGGTTACTGTGTCCCTATCATTGACCTTGTTACGCTCTATTCCGCGGACAAAGCACTATTATCGCTTTGGCATTACACTTTGGCTGCTGCTTCTGCTGGTGGAGGTGGAGGTGGAGGAGGATGAGGAGGGGGGTGGGCGCTATGATAACACACATTGCTCGGCCAGTCCGACTGAGTACCACTCCCTGGGAATCTCCTTCATCACCATGGCCATGATCTGTCTCTGCAAACGTCCTCCAGTTTACATGACTCTAAACACATGACTAAAACAGCATGCACATGAGAGCAGTGCTGACCATGCAACCCCCATGCTCTGCATGTGTACAAAAAACTGAAAGAGAAGAACGAAAGCTCTATGAGCAAAGATAAACGTGTTGCTACTTACCGTACCGTAGCTCCGTGTGGCAGGCACTATCTCGTCTTTTTTCCAACGCTGCTGAGAGGAGCCAGTTGGGGCACCTTGTTGTCCAAATGGCTAGGTGAGGCAAGTCCGACTGGCAAAGCGATGCAGCTCAACTAGAGGAAATAGCCTAAAACGCGTATGTCGCCGATGTTTCGCCCCTCCACTCGAGGGAACCCCTCTTTAAAAAGAAGACATCGTCGAGAGGAGAGAATGAGACGGAGCAAACCACTCTCTTCTCGCAAGAATGAAACGCTCCTTTCCGCGACGAGCCAGGCTGTCCAGTACTACTCGGGGTGTTTTTCTCTCCCTATCCCATCCGCTCTTCCGACGCTGAACACGGCTGCAAACCTGTGAGTGTGTAGATGCCGGACGGAGACACAGCCAGTAGCCCCACGCACACACGTCGCTTATCCGTCACTTGGCATTAACAGCGCACGCAGCTTTCAGTTCGCGCACCAGTCGGTGTGTGTTGCTACTGAACAACAACTAGCAGCAGCACAACATGAGTGACTGCAGCGCTGTCAAGCGGAGTGGGCCGCCCCAGCCACACAAAGTGAACAAATCCCACCACGCAAAAAAAGTATCTCCAGTCTCGTTTAAGATGATACTATGTGGGAAACAAACGGGTTTTAGGCTACATAAGGACACAACAAAAAACATTTTCATCATTCCACTTCTGTGCTGGAGCATGTGATGGCAACATGGTGAGTCTTTTAAAGGCGTAGGCTTTCCACGCCAAGCTACAGGCGAAGGGGTCGCTTCCCCCTGATCCAACCCGGTAACTTTTCTTTGAGGGATGCGCTGTGGCATTAATTAATGGACACGGTGATGGCTGTCAGTATGCCTGCAAGTGTGCCTCAGGGTGGGATTCAAGCCAGGGAAAGCAGTCCTGTGGCTCCATGCCAAGAGCTTCAAGTTTAGGTCCAACCAAAATTGTATTCCAATAAAAACCGAATAACATATTTGTGTTTGTCCCCCCCCCCCCCCCCCCCCAGTTCAGCACAAGTGTCAAACACACTTAATTTTGACATACTGGTAATTAAATGTAATTCTTCCACTGAGTGATGGAACCCTTACTTCAACAGCAGCTCAACAAAGTAATTGGCAAGTGATGCATTGTGATTGCTGCACCTCCTGCATATTAACATTTAGATGACATTTTATGCAGTGTGGTTGTCGAGGAGATCATAGCACAGGTCCAAACTGAGCCAGAAGACCCAATTTCTCAAGTTCAGGTTAACATGATGTAGTTCATGTGCAAGTTGGTCTTCATTCCCAAGTTGAAGTCTCAGCTTTGAATAATCCATACACAAAACTTGATAACGACTTTTAATTACTCTTCAACAGGAGACTATTTGACTTGTCATTGTAAGAAACATCACAAGTGTCAGTAATAACATTAACTAGGAAATCCTGCAGAGATTTTAAAAGTACGGGCCCCCCCGGCGCCTACTGCCAGCCCTGCATCCGCGGCACCCCCACCCCCCGTCGGCCCAGCTAGAAACGCCTTGCCGAATTACCGCCGCACTCTTTTCGAAGATGGTTGTGGAAAATCATCAGCAAATGGCCGCCCTCGCGATGACGTTTTGGTCAACTGCGGCCATGTTTCTTGAGCTATCTCGCAAAAACTTTATACACATGTGTATGTCGGTCCCCTTGGGCTGTGTACACAATTTGGTGATGATAGTTTGGAAATCCACCAAGTAGATGTCACTTGACTGTATTTCAGGTCATGCAAATTAGGGAAGAAAAAAAAACATGGCTGACCCCTATGGTCCAAGAGGCTTTATTGTAGAGCACTATGAGCTGTACATGTGTAATACATTTCGAGACAAACTGAGTCAGGGGGAAAGGGGCGTGGCCTGTCAAACATTGAATTTTTGAATTATGGTTTTCACATTTGTGGCGCCCCCTATGGGTTAATCTCAACGACCTGTGGAGGACATGCTACCTCATGCCTTCTTCACATATCCAGCAAGTTTTATGATGATAGGACCTATGCTCAATGAGTTGTTAATAAGCCCCGCCCCTGCATAAACGTTTTGGTCAATGGCGGCCATGTTTTTCAAGCTATCCTTCGATTTTTTTACGGCCATGTGTATAACTTTTCTGACCAAACAAGGCATTTCTTCATTATTTGGTTACTTAGGATCCTAACCATCACCACTTGAACATCACCTTAAAGCAGCTCCGAGTAACATTTAAATATCTTTTAAACAGCCTCATGTTTCCTCACATAATCATAAATTACCTTTAACAGCAAACGAGACGATCAGTGCAAAGAAAGACGTTTTTATATAGTTTTTATTACTGCGTTTGGTCTGGTCGCACACCCAGTCCGATTTTCGGTTCACGCGTGCATGCTCTATGGTCACATATTCGTATTGGTCGCAGATTTCAGTGTGGCGCAACAACGCGATTTGAGAAGCCTATCCCTCCAGGTGAGGGAAGGGGAGCGGGAGCCTTGTTTGAGACAGTTGTTTGTCGTCATAATGACTGATAACGGGGCTGAACCATCAAAGAAAAAAAGAAAATGCAATGAAGAAAAGCTAAAAGGGAGAGATAGGCGGGCGGGAGGGCGTTGCCAAGCAACGTATACACAATTTCACGGGAGCGAACTAGACTCCTAAATGAATGAGCGGTAGCCTACTAAAACAAAGTTTACTTTGCCTCACCAGCATCATCAGATGATCATTATTCATCTGAAATAGTCATTATTTACAACAACATAAACACATTACCTCATTGTGATCCAAACTAACTGCCGTCTCTCGTTCATTCGCTTATATGAGGAGGACACGTAATCTTTCAGCTCCGTGAGAGGTGACACTGCATCAACTCATTGCAATCAGGTGTGTGTATCACTGACTGGCATTAGTTGATGCTGTGTCACTAACCACTCTCACGGAGCCGAAAAGAGTCCGGTGCCCTCACACTTTCAACACACGGACATGCACTATATTGCTTCCTGATCATTTGAATCTCGCACGCCCGGCACAAGCTAGAAAACAGCTTCACGACAGCTGGCGTCGTAAAAATACTACCGCTTTTGTCCAAAGGGGACGCCAACGTGCCATGTTACTCGTAGTGGCTTTAACATGATAGCAATGTTTGGAGTTTTAGTATTCCTGTTTAGTAAAGCTACAGAAAAATGGGGGAAAGGAGTAACAGTGGGGTACTCATGAGAGTGCCTTTATTGTCTCCCACCCTGCCATCATTCTAGCCTGGCACCGCCCGCCTACATTCTTCCGCTCAATTTTCCTTTCCCAACAGTAGTCAGTCTGGGTGTGTGGTATATTATTAGTGGGTTCTATCAAGCCAGATTTCTGCCAGTCCAATCAGCAAACAGAAGGAGTGGCTCAGAAGCCGGCGCATGACATACGTCACGACCAAACGTTATGAGATTGGTTGGCAGATCCAGAGTGGCACTGGGCAGATCCAATAGTTTTAAACTTCAACAGACACCTGCCTTCAAGTGAGGGAACGTTTGTCAATTGAGCAATTCCAGACCTTCTGTACAAATTAAATGAAGTACGATGGTCTGGTAGAACCAGGCTACCATCATTCAGCGTTATTTGTTGATTATTTAATTCCTGTAATTCGAGCCCTCACACCCACACAGGTGTTCATGTTTTCTGATTAGATCTCAGCTCAGGTTGAATTAATGATGGAACAACAATATTCAATGAAATCGCCAGAAGTGCAAATTGTGTACACTTACACCTGCTACAAAATAGTAGGAAGGCAAGAAAGTTGTCAATTAAGCTCAGTCTGCGCACAACCGGACAGCTCCAATAGAGTCATCACCTGTGTGGGTGAGTTACAGCGTCTGATTTGTTTTTATTTGCCAAGCTAGCTACATGGCATTATGGATGGCAATAACGTGACTATCACAACTATTGAATGAACTGAAATCAATTAATGTTTTGAATTGTTTTGGTTCCCCTGACTTTTTATTTCCAGTGCCCCCATGGGGTTAACATGTGGTTTTGCAAATTTGCAGATGTTAGCATGCTTACAGGCTAAACTGTTATGGTGAACAAGGTAGGCCTACGCATTATACCTGCTTAACATTAGCCTGTTAGCATTGTTATTGTGAACATGTCGGCATGCTGGCATCAGCATTCGGCTCAAAGTGCTGCTGTGCCTATCAGAAAAGCTTCACATAGCATTTAACGTGGCTGTAGACTTTCACCTTAAAATATTATGGAAACCTGAAATAAAATCCACTGCGTTTCTCAGTGTAATAAGGTGGTTATCTAAGTCCGGTGAGAGTGTAAACAAAAGGAGGAAGGCAACAGATTGTGATAGGCTGAAAACTCCAATTTGCCTATATTTCACTGAATTGATTTTTAGCTTTGGGTTACAGGCACATTTAAACGCGTTCTATCATTATAAATTCGCAATTATACTATAATGAATGAGGTTTTTCTTCCCTCAGTCTTTCCTCAGTCTTCCCTTGGCCCAGCTGTCCTGTTAATCCTAACCCTACATTTTTACTAGACACACTATTAAAATGTAGGATTAGACAGTGAGACCATAAACACTCTTTCTGCCTTTTCTCAGGCTAGGATGAACCGATTTAATTTTTTTTTGCATATTTATACTACATAGGATCTCAGAGTTCAATACACCTTCATATTCCCACCGGTGAAGTAGGTTTTTAACTTGTTTCAATGAGACAATGAAATCACAGGTAAATGCCATTTGATCGGGTCTCTGATTGATGATTATTGGATGGTTAAAAAGGACAGCAACTTCCTAAGCTGTCCAGGCTCATTACGCAACACTAATTTTACCCATTTACTGCATCCCTAATTACACAAACACACACACACACACACACACACACACACACACACACACACACACACAGCGCACTAAAAGAGGAAAAGAGACAAGCTGGAGCATGAACTGGCACTGTTTAAACAACAGGGTCCTGATAGCTCCTGTTCCATTATGTCTATCTCCCGGTTTGTCCACACACGCGCACACACAAACCCAGACACACGTTGTTTATGTTAATATTTAAATTATTCACATTAAAACTACACTCATCAAGTGAAAGAGATACGGTTCATAATGTTAGTTGGCCGAAGTGACCACATTTGCAAGGCTGTCAGTTTCCAATAGTTCTCTCACATCCTTTGTGTACTGACTCTCTTACTCTGGAACAGGAAGTTTCCACCAGTACGTTATATTTAGAGATAAGGCTAACGCTGTGCACTCTATTACAGTTTTACCCCTCGCCTCGGCTGTAAATATTTCCTCCCTTAACAATTCTAACATTCAGAATACAGTAATACGGGTAAATTACACAAACATATGTTAGGTATACTGAGAATAAGGTGGGTATTGTCAGTTGCTAAGTTTCTCAAGGTCAAACCTTGTATATCTCTCCGCCTGCTTCAAACAAACAATGGTATTTCTATCTCAACATCTGAATTCTTTGTCTATTGTATTGTATTATGCATTTCCTGAAGAGGTTCAGAGGCTTAGACATATCCCCTTGAAAAGTTTTACTCCTTATATTAATGGGCAGAGAAACATAACTTTGCTATTGTTAACTGCAAAGAAAGTGGTAATAGATGTTGAGAAATATGTCATAAATTTTTTTATATGCCACAGTAGTGTATTTTAAGTCAAAACATAGCATGCCAATTAAACCTAGGAATGACAAAAACTGAGGTAGAGAACAAGTGTCGAAGGATATGAATGAGCTCTTGCTGGATCTGCATTAGGTGATGTCAGCCAGTGGAAAGACGAGTCCCTGCTTTAAATCACTGACACTGAGCCAGTCTCAAGATGGAGCTCCGAAAAGCTCAGAGGTAAAACTAATGATTCCCAGCCTTCAATGTTTCAAGCATCCTCTTGTGTTCCCTTCTCTATAATGAGATACAGCCAATCACCAATCTAGATTCTTGCCACCTTTGAGAACTTGATAACAAGGGTTGCTCGTTCGTCATGCAGCAAAGTGGTGAGAGACCAAAACATACAACTTTGCTTCATGTTAGACAGTCCCACCTCTACCGGCATCGTCTGTGGCGAGAACAGAGAAGAAGACACATTTTGTTTGATCCAGCTTGCTTTCGACAACGGCTGGTTTCTCTGGCAACCTCCTGGGCTTAAGAGTCTTGACTTTTTGAATAGGACTTGTCTGTAATGTATTTTTTATCCAGTTCATACGAAGTTATCCCGAGTTAAATCCTACAAGTTGTTTCTCTTGGGGCTGGCCACCAACGGAAATTGGTGATGTCGCTGGCTCCAGTTCCTGGCGGTCTTTGGGGAAATTACAAGCATCCTCTTCACCGTTCTCATCAGCATCTACCGCTACCAGAAGATGAGACACGCCTACAAGAGTAAGTTAGTTAAGTTAGTAGTGAATCTCCCAATATACCTGGCATTAGATCAGCCTGGATGGTGAGCAGCTGCTGTGTGGTGTTCTCTCCACCCTGCTGAGTGTCCCTATTTTTGAGAACATCAGAAGAGACTGCAGCGGTTGCCCTCCATACATCATTAAGTCCATATGTGTAAGGGATAGGTAATAACCTGTTCTCCCTCAAGAACTTTATAAAGAAGTAATTCAACTTTTCTGTATGCTAGACTTTTTTTGGAAAATGTATTTAGCCCTTGTTTTTAGTGATACAATGTATCGAATGAAACACAAATCACATTGTACTTTTTTTGCCTGCCAATATATATTTTTCATAATGACATGTCATATAAAAAGTGTTTTGTCAGGCCTTTTCATTAAACAAGTTATTTGCTTTTCATCAGCAAACAGATTACAGCTTTGCATTGCAATCTTAGCGCTTCATTACATGATAATTATTTAAAATAACATAAATCTTTGGTGCAAATTGTGTTGTAATCGATAGTAATTTTCTGTCACAAAGTTTTGAATAATATTTCTTTCACAGAAAGGACTATCATTCTTAAGGCTGAAAACCAAAATGTTTCTGTTCCTAGAGGAGGGCAAGCAATCCTTAATTCGGTGCAGTGTAACCCAAAATAAACCCTAAAGACGTAACAAGTCTCTGGTTTGCTTTGATAAATACAAACTCACACATTGCCTTACTTTTCCATGCAACTTTACTCACATGACAGCTGTGTTTGTGGATGAACATGTGTATACAGTCATCTGCACAGACACCGTGCAAAACCAACATGACCTGTGTTTACGTTACAATAGTTCCCCTGTTCCCTATGTCGTCACAAACCGTGACAACCTGACCCAATCGCTTTTCATTGGAATGTAAAATACACTTGTTTTGCATTTGTGGATAAGATGTGCAGTTGTGTGCTGCGTGTGACTCGCTGAACACTGCAAGTGATCATTCATTGACTTCCCAACCCTTATGGGGAGCTGAATACTATTAGACATAAGTCACATATTAATACAGAGCATAATTGTGATTTATTAAGTTAGATGTATTAAGATATAGGGGATGGTCAGTTGATATTCAATTATGTGCCTTTTGAATTTTAAATTGTATCAATAAATAAAGACAGTGAACGTATACAAACATTTCCACAAGCTTTTTAACATTAACTTTACAGCCCCAGTGACCACAGAAACAAATGTAGTCATTAGTACCATGAGGTACGAGTGTCTCTGATGAACCGGAGACAGCCTGGTTGCATTGTTAGGACTTGGTCATTATCCCCCTATGTTTTGACATCTTAATTTGCACCTTAAATGTAATCCTGACAAAATATACATCACTTTTAAACTGCACATCACACTCACAGTCTAAATTGCAAAGCAGGCTCTTATTAACGCTAGATTTAAAATGTTGACGGTAGACTAAATATTATGCCTCTTGATCATTTGAAACTCAGACTGACAGTTGTGTCAGAACTCACAAAAGGCATACAAGGTCTGTGCACTCACTGTGCTTTGTGTGTGCTGCCACTGCTGATTTACCATTGGTGACATCACAATTTGTGTTGCTGTAAGTACTAGACTTTATCGTTTGTTATGTAAGCAAGATAGTAGAGACATGCTTAGTTCTTACTCTGGCTTTCAAACAGTGTTTGCAAAATCTGCACCTTAAAAATTATAAACTTCAGTACACAAATTGAGTTTGTGTGTGTTTAATTATTATTTTGAAAGTTAAGTGATGTGCATTTTGATGAATAGACTTCTCACAAAAATTATGTTAGATATGTCTGTTGTTGTTGCTGTGTCCATGCTTATTAGTTTTTTGTTTTAACTGTTAATCTTTCAAATGTGCACTAACAAGGGTTGCTTTGTGCAGAGTAGCCTATTATCTACTGTAGTATATTGATATCACTCACTCACTCACACACACACACACACACACACACACACACACACACACACACACACACACACACACACACACACACACACACACGTCGGTCAAGGTAGCCTACATCCCTCGCCTATTTTTCCTCTCTCTTTTTTTACGATGAAGTGAGCATGGGGAGCTTTCGAGCAGGAACAGCCTGCAGCGTATCACCACGAGACCCCCACGTGGAGCACACAAGAATCAAGATGAGTAGGTTAATGTGGGCTTCTTTCCCACTTCCTAGTCTTGGTTAGACTCCGCCCTGCTGGTTTACAAATATATTTATCCGGCTGTTATCATAACAGTTCAGTCCTTCTGGTCCTGCTACATAAGCTGGCTGGCAAACGTACGTCGGAGACAAATCTTTGAAAGGAAGTCGTTTTGTTTGTTGTGTCTGTTTTATTTTCATCGCCCCATTCAGAAACAAACGAAACGACTTCTCTGACATATCACTTACTCAACTAGAAATTATTTTTTTGGGAGTTAAACCCACGTATGTAGGCATACATTACACTCGTGATGCACTTTTCGCTAGATTTATTTACTGTTTTTTTTCAAGGCTTGTCTATTTTTGCATGGAGCATTGGGCTGTAGCCCAGCCCCCTCCCCTAACCACCGCGGTGGAAATGGAAGCCGTCGTCCTACCTCTGGGTTGTTATTTAGGCATAAAAAAAATGATCACGTTTAGGAATTAATTAGCCTAATACAAATTCTTCAGGTGTCCACATTTAGTTGGTTAATTGAATTAGCCTTGTTGTTGTGTCCCCAGCAGTCATATTCTCGGTTATAACCTTTTTTATAGGTCCATGGTTATAACACCCTATGATATTTATTTAGGCTGTGGGCCTATGAGTCCAACAGCCCTTCCTCTTTTCATTTCAAGCTTTGCCAAAGGTTGCTCTGGGTTGATAGCCTAATTCATATGCTAGGCTACAGCAAGCATTCAGTGGAGGTTATAGGCTATTCATATTTATTTCTCAAATCCCATGTAGGCTGTAGCCTATATGCCCTAGAGATGATAGGCTATGCACCTCTCTTAGCCCAACAGGACCCACGGAACCTGTTTTTCTTTTCTTGTGAAATACTTTGGGTTTCAAAAAATTAAAGTAGCCTAGTTTAGCTGGCTATTGACTGCAGCCCAATGAAAAGCCTGGGACCAACGATCGCCGAGCTACAATTACCCGTGCAAATAATTGTGTGAAGACCCTACATGGCGAAGTAAAAGCATATCTCAAGGAAGGCTACTACAATTAATTAATTAAGGCTATTGACAAGTAATTTAATTATAACATTGAGTTTATTTAAGGAAATGTTCCCTTTGAGCTCTTCAACTTCTCGACGCCATTTTACAAGAGAAACAAAACCAGTCAACATTGTTAGAAGAGAAGGTAAACCGTGAGTTATTGATTTGGAGGTCATTTGGATACATTGTTGCGTGGGCATACCAACAAGGACACAGAACCGAATATCTCATGCAACAAAATAACTTTTTTAAATTATTTTTTTGTATCGTGGTTTTGTTTAGTTCAAATTCTCAGGGCACTGACACCATGAAGAAACAACTGCCCGGCAAATTCCTCCGGATGGAGCCTGCGCATTGGCTACTGGAGCCCATGACTGGAGCTCTACCGCCATGGCGAGTGAGTGACGTCACAGCACGAGAGCACGGATGTGTGTGTGTGTATAATGTGTGAGGGAGAGAGGGGGCAGCGCGGGACAGCGAGGATAGTGTGATTCAGAGAGGGTGAGAATGGATATGTGGCCGAAAGGGTAGCAGAAGTGAAGGAAATACAAAGTGAGGAAGAGAAAGTCTCGACAGTGTGCTCTCAGCTCAGGAGTCACACGTTCAAAACATTTTCGAGCAAACTTGCTCAGAGTTGCTCTTACCGGCGCGTGGACTGAGCTCGAGGTGGGAACAAGCGAGAAAAAAGCCTCCCGGATAGTGGACTCCCGCTTCCCTCACGCTGGCGGCCCGGGAATCACGCGCCATTGAAGAGGGGGGTGAGACTGTGCATGCGCGTTGACTCCACTGCGTGCACGCTCAGGTCGGTCGATGCAAGCACACTGGCGTGGCTCTCGGCCTCCATTTGCCAGTTTGTGTTTATGTTCGAGGGATTCAACGAGGCTCCATCCGTGGCGACGACGACGTACGTGCAACAGTTGTGGTTTTGACGTGAACGTTGTTGTTATTACGTCGCATCCGTAGGCCACGAGGCGTTCAACCGATGCTGAAAGCCAGGTGAGGCGTTGTTGAAACCTGCAACTTTTCCAACTGTGAGTGGTGGAGCGGGCGGCCTTGCTCTGCGCGGTGTGAGAGGTAAAAAGAGCTGTTTTCAAACAACATATGCTACATTCTTATTGTGGCTTTTAATCTTAGAAGGAAAAATATAAACACGGAGAAGAGTTGTGTGGGGCTGTGTTGTAAACGTGCTGGTAAACCCATTCAAAGCATGCGTTGGGTCGATTAACACCTTTTTATAATAGCCCACAGCATGTGTCTTTGTGTGACTATAAAATTGACCCGCGGAGGGCAGGAAAACAGGTTACGTTTATATTTTATTTTATAAATTACAGCTGGTGCTCGTCGAGGGAGTTGATTTATATTTGGTCTGCAAAGGTAGAAACAAATAACTAAGTGTCCGTTTTCAGTATATTATTCGTTCCAGAAAGCATTTCAGCCATGTCCTCAGCTGGGTGAGATCAGGCAGGCTATTGGTCAGGCAGGTCTCACAGCCGTCTTCACGAAGGCAAAGTCCACCTTTATCAGACTGTGAGGATAAATTAGGCTATAGGCTACATTAAACAAAAAACAACAACCATAGGCTGCATTTGTTAAATGCATTAGTAGTTTAATTAGCCACGTGATTTTTAAGTGGTGAAAAGTAAAAACATTTTTTTTTATTGATATTTCTGCTATGACCCAATATAGGACACTTTTTTTTACGCGGTGGCTCAGTATTTGTACTTCTCTCTCGGTTCAATGTGTTATTTTAGCATGTTAAGCATTTTTTTCTCTAGTCTGTTTTGCAAAAATAATGGTCGTATATGTGACGTCATCACAACAAACAAACCACTTCTTCATGTGATGTCAGTGTCACTCATGGAAAATATTGAAGCTTCACATTTCCCTGTATTATTATCACAGTGACAAATAGGCTAATGTAAGATATAGTTTAAAAATACATGTTTAGGACAACATGTCGCCACTAGTTCATCAAAGGGAAACGTATAGCACAAGTGTATACATTTATGATCACTTCTCCATTAGTAGCTAATAATATTTTTAGCAGGGGGCGGATGGTTTTGAAGTCACTCTGCAATAGTTAGGATGTTATTAGAGTTTCTTTTGGACAGAGATATGTTTGGTATATCAATCAGATGGCTTAAGATGAGGTCTGGGTGCTCTGTGGCTAACAATAATCAACCGGTCACATATGACCAGTGGTTTCATGATCTTTAATCTTGTATAATTTATATAAAATAACACTCCTGTGTTATTGACTCTACACATTTTAGTTGTTCCTTTTTTATTTCATACAGATGTTGTTGAAGCCGCGGCCGACAGCCTGTTTATCAGCAGCCAAAGTTACCAAGAACTGTTACTTGTACAGCAAGCACTTAAAGAACCTTGAGGAACTTTCAAATATTTCTGATACAGTCTAATTTTTCCTCAGAAATAAATTACATGTAACAGCAAACAAGACCATCACTTTTTTGATATAGTTTTTCTTAATGCCTTTGTCATGGGTACGCTCACCCTGGAACAACAGCTGGGGGTAGTAAAACACTACTGCTTTTGTCCAAAGGGGTGCAAGAATGAACAAAACTGAAAGTTCCTTGGAGCACATTTTTAATGTTTCAACACCACTGATGTTATATCTAGCTGAACAATCAGTATTTGGCTCTTCAAATAGTGTTTCAGTAAATAATACTACTGTTTTAGTTAATTTAATTTTTTATATATTTGTTGTTCATTTGCTGTACACTTTTTGATGTATTGACTTCTTATTGTTTACATTTCTCAATGCCTCTTTCATGACTTTTTCCCCCTTTTGTGACACTATTGTTTCCGCTTGGATGACCCGTAATTGCTTTTATAAAAAAAATTAAGCATTGTGGGGCCTGTATTTTAGCTTTAATTTTTGTATTCTGTTTCAATTGTGTCTGATTACATCACTTGTTTGGATCATTAGCCCTGATACTGATGTTGTACTAACACCACACTGTAATACTATATAATTGACATTATTATTATTATCATATCATTTTCTCTTAGGTATCAAATTAACTGGGTCGGCCAAAGCCATTGGTGATGCCTGCCACAGACTCTGACGTCACCTCAATGGAGGACCCCCATGCATTGGTGGATGAGGAGGGGAGCGTGACTAACATTCCCTCCTCAAATCCTCCTACTACCGTCCCTGCTTTGACTCCTCTTTGTCTAACCTCTGCGCAACCAAATTTCACCATTGAGAATAAAGCTGTTTCCGTGGCAAGTAATGACTTCAGCTTGATCTTCACTTCGCCGACCGAAGCCAGCCCAGCCAAGTCTGCTTCAACGTCACCTACTACCTTGGATGGGAGTGTTGAAAAGAGCCATGCTACCACTCATATAGCATCAGCGTCAGACTCACTGAAGAGCACAGAGAAGAGCAGCATGGTCAACATATCAGAACTGCCATCGCCCTTGCCCCTGTTGCTGTCCTCCACATTTGGCTGCCAAGACACAGAAACTGAGTTCCCCAATGTGCTTTCCTACAAAGGTGTCAGTGTCACTCTGGAGAATAACAGTGTGTGGAAGCAGTTCTACGGCTGTGGGACTGAGATGATTCTCACTAAACAGGGGCGCCGCATGTTCCCGTACTGCCGATATCGCCTAGCTGGCCTAGAGCCTTGGCGGTACTACAGCCTGGTCCTGTCCATTGTTCCCACGGACCAGCTTAAGTATCGCTGGAACAACACCAAATGGGAAATCACCGGACTCGCTGAAAACCAGTCCAAGGGTCTGACCAGGGCATTTTCCCACCATTACTCCCCCTGTCGAGGCTCTGAGTGGATGGGTACCTTGTTGTCCTTTTATAAACTCAAACTGACCAATAATCCCCAAGATGAGGACGGTCATTTGATCCTACACTCCATGCATCGCTACATTCCTAGGCTACATGTGATTCCTCTCCCGGACGAGAACGGACTCACAGATGACCAACCTGTGGTTATGGGGCCGGAGTGCATTACCTTTACTTTTCCCCAAACCGAGTTCATGGCTGTGACCACCTATCAGAACTTTAGGATCACCCAGCTGAAAATTAATCATAATCCGTTTGCAAAAGGCTTTAGGGAGGACGGGAACAACCCCCGCCTCAATAGGGTTCCACTCCCTACAGAGGCTCAACCTGTGGTGAAGACAGACATGCAGTCTTCTGATTTAGAACCAGCTGAACTTGATGAAAAGAAGGAGAAGACAGAAACACAGCCGTCTGATGTAGAACCAGATGAACTTAAGGAGGAGGAGGTTGTGGATCTGAGGTAAGTTTTATGGATTTTGTCCGTCTGCAACAGATGGATATACACTCAGGG
Organism: Ammodytes marinus; assembly: GCF_949987685.1. NCBI lineage: Eukaryota > Metazoa > Chordata > Actinopteri > Uranoscopiformes > Ammodytidae > Ammodytes > Ammodytes marinus. The sequence goes on from NC_137223.1 coordinate 17,077,947, forward strand.
GTCATTTTATTTGGTAAACCTGTGACATTGAATAGCTCAGCCATAGATTCTACATTTGCAAAGATAATAATGTTCACTATTGGACAATGTCAGAAAGGTATTCATTTAACTAGTTGTCGACCAATATGTTTTTCAATGGCCTATGATATATTTGATACAATACAAACATTTAATTACAAAAAATAAAATAAAATTGAACTTTAATGAACAATTTATTAATTTAATGTAGAAACAGAAAATATTTTGAAAAAAAAAAAAAATGTGCATTGTCTATTGCAACTTGGTCTTCCCTGGTGTTGGCTCTGTAATTTATTGCCATAAGGGACATCTGGATTTGATGTGTTTATATGCTATATGAGTTTGTGAGACTCTGATCCATTTGAATGGCTTTTTCTTTTTCCTATTATTAACAACAACAGAAAATCCATCCATCCTCCTGATTTTGTCTTTAATTGTTATGTTTTAATCTTGGTGCAGGATGTCGCCAGACTCACTGCCCTCATACTCATAGAATAACTGATCCTTTTAGACAAAGTCATCAAAGTAACCTAAATCAGTTCAGTTCAACTGAAAAAGTGTGCGAGGGCTTATAAGTAAAACATCTGGGAAGTTCCCTTTATGAAAGGACCTCATTTATATTTTGGACGCCTAGGTACCAAATTGATCTGTAAGCGTGTTGTGTAATAACAAGTATATACTGTAGATATTGTCTGAAATTTTTTTGTTTTCTGTCAATTAAACTGCTGAAATGAGCCTATTAAAAGATTGCGATATGCTGTGCCATCACCAATTAATATATACTTAAAAGATCATAATTAAATCCTATTAACTTTTTTTTAAGTATCCATAAACAGTATTTCTTTTTAATGTCTTACAGCACAAAGAATCAAGCCGTCTCTGCCCGTCTATCAAATGAGAAAGTAACCAGACTGGTCCTGAAGCCCATAATGTCTACCTCATCCAATAAGGATGAGCCCTATGTACCCTGTATAAGAGGCAAGCATGCCCTCGGTGAGCTTGTGCTTGTTGAACAAGACCCGGATGTGGAGCCCAAGGTAGAAACCGATGCCATCAGTGCAACCCCTGAGGAGGGGCAGGGCTTCAGTGACATGCCTAGAGAACGATCCAGCACTCCCTCCTCCACACCGTCTACCCCAGAATCATTACCTGGTTCCCGCAAGAAGAAGAAGAGGATCAACAGACGCTGGGCCAATTCCCGGGGAAGAGAGTGGAAGGCGGCAGCTGCTTCCCCCACGGTAGCCCACAGCCCATCACTGACTGTCGCTATGCAACCAGAGCTTGACGATGTCGAAGGCCTGTTGTTTGTGTCTTTCAACTCCAAGGTAGGACCCTACACATTCGCTGCAAAGCACACTCTGCACATATCTGAATGTCTCCAAAGGATTTTTCTTTTTTATTGGTGTGGATGTCTCCTGCAAATTTCAAATAAGGAGTTTTTAATTTTCACTGAAGATGCACACATTTCCTGAGATGGCCTTTGTTGTTGCATACCAAAATGATTTTGGCTGCCGAGGTGTTAAGGTCCTGTAATAAGTTTAACCTGTGACGCTCTTCTGCTTGACAGGAAGCTCTAGAGGTTCACGCCACGGACAAGCCGGCCAACAGCTCTTCATCAGCATGTCCAGTTTCCCCAACAACACTGAAGCAGAGGAAACCTATAGGTAAACCATGCAAAGTTTTCTTATATTTGTTTGTACGCTATCCTGTGAATATTATGCCCAACTTTATTCATATGAAAATCCTGGATAAAAGTCTTGTCAGCACTGGCCTTTAAAAACATTTCTCTGTATTTCAGTGGAGGCCATTGCAGAGACCGATGAGGAGAAGATGACTCGCTTGGAGGCGATCGTGCTCCAGGACCTCAGAATTTACAAACACAGACAGGTGATCCATCCTGTGCTGCAGGAGGGTGAGTTCACACAAACGCATGTTATAATCCCAGTGTTTGAGTCAGTCATACAAAGTACAGTAAATATGAATAATATTAATGAATAAAGATTTTTCTTTCGTTGACCTTTTTTCGGGCATTTTCTAGTGGGTCTAAAGTTGAGCTCCCTCGACCCAACCAAGTCCATCGACCTGCAGTATCTGGGGGTTCAACTGCCACTACCTCCCCCAAAGTTACCTGAACAGGCTGAGGCCACAGCTTTGTCTCCTGCTGGTAAGATGGACTGTGATTGGACACAAAAGGGCTGAATAATAATTACTTCTTCCAACAAGCCTTATCTGTAGTTTGTCCGTCAGGTCAGATTAAAGCCTTGTATTATTTTAAAATGCAGGAAACAAGGACGGGATACATATACTGTACCCTTGATACTTACTTTTTTCTTTAACAATAATTATAAAATGGCAATGAAATGATGAGAAACCTAATTTACTACTGAAACACTTAAACCAACACTGCAAAATATAAGTGTGCTATGTCCTTTAATGTGAAGGCTCATGCAGTATGTTTCCTTTACAGATAAAGGGTTACCTTTCATCTCACGGACAGGAAAGACAAGAGACATGACAAAAATAAAAGGATGGAAAAACAAATTCATATTACGGAAAGAAACGTCTCCTTCTAACTGCGATGGTAAGGATTGCTTGTAGCTGCGGTGTGCCCTTTATAATTCAATGGGATTATTATAGTCATTTCAATAACCAAAACAACTCAAACCAACTGAATGTATTTGTGTCTGATTCATTATTCCTCCTCATTAATAAATGACAGCTCTTTCTTCTTCCTCTCCTAAAGGATCACAAAAGAACCTCTCTGCCTTCTGCAGCAATATGTTGGATGAATACTTGGAAAGTGAAGAGCAGTATATCAGCGAGCGTGCTGCTGCCTTCTCCACAAACCCTGAAGGCTCTGTGGCCTATCAACTGCCTGCTAAAAGCTCTAGCTATGTAAAGACCCTGGACAGCGTACTGAAACATCGGAAAACTGCTTCCATTTCCCCAGCAGGGGCCAACAACAGACCGTGCCCCCTTTCCCACAAACCCCTCCTCTACTCTACCCTGAGGTCCCCGCCTCCTGCCCTGGCCGGCCCCGCCACCCCCGATCAAGCTGCATCTTCACATACACAGCCGGGAGCTTCAGGTCCACAAAGGTAAGGAATTGTTTGTCATTTTGTTTACATTTTTAGAGTCTCAACTTTTTGTGAACACATTTCTCCAGTGTGCGTATCCTTTATTTTGTTATTTTATGACTGGCAAATAATTAACTTTTTCATTATCGATTTGATAACATTTAGAGTTTCATAGCTGGTAGCATATTAATAATAACTACCACCAGTTATCTTTTTATGAGAATTAAGAATTTACTGGTTTATTAACTTATTTCCGGATGTCTTTATTTTAAATGCTAACCTTTGAGCTGATTTTCTTCTAAAGCTAATTGTATCTTCATTTTATGTACACTCTCAGATCTGATTACAGTACCATTTGAACACACTCTTTTTGAGGGGGGTTATCATATTTTTATATACGCCACTTACGTACTCGCAAAGAATCATTATCAGTTAACTATTTTTAAAGATCTCCATCTCAAAAGATAATAAAACATAATATGGCCTTTTTTGAAGGTGAGAGCGGTTTTGAGTTTTCTGGCATTCGATATGATATAACCATTCTTCCTTGGTTGTGCTGATACCTGAAAAGCATACGATACAGTTTTTTAAATTAAAATGAGTGACACTAACCCACTCAATTCATCCGTCTCTTCAGATTATCTACATACCAGCCAGGGGTCAGCCAGAGACCAGGTTTGAACTTCGGGCAGAGCCATGGGATGACACACAGACCTGCAGGCCTCACTAAGTACCAGTTCAAACTGTTGCAGTTGGAGATCGGAGCGCTGAACCAGGGTCTGACAAGAACACAGCTGACTGCCGACAGGCTGTTAGTGGCTATGTCTGTCATGCTAACAAAACAGGTATGAAACTATTTTGGTCGCATTTTTTCATGTTGAACCTTGAAAGTTACACCTGCTCATATAATAAAGACAGGAGTAACTTTAGGTCGGTTCGTTGGAGGTAATGAAGGCAATGTTTGGCTAATAGACAAGCTGGTTAACAAGGAGAAAAATACACGCACATTGATATTTTTAATAGTTTTGATGACTCTCGTTTCCTTATGATCAGACGCTGCCCAATCAGATCCTGAAATGCCCCAACTTTCCAGAGTGTGCAGTCGAGGGACCTGCATGTGGTGAGGAGTTCTGCAGATTGGGCTGCGTGTGTTCCAGTCTCAAGCATCTGAACAGAGGTCCGCTCCACTGCCGGCGGACTGAATGCATGTTTGGCTGTGCCTGCTTCAAACGCAAGATCACCAAACAGTTGGCTGCGGGGGAGACTGAACAACTGATCGAACCTGTTTACTGTAAGATCAAGTTGTTTCTTTAGATTTAGATTTTCTTATTTAAAAAAAATCATTCCTTTTATCCTAACAGCTGTTTGTTTCCTGCTCTGCTCGTGCTCAGTTGGGTCAAACTTTCAGTAACTGATGATTTAATGTGATGCTTTTATCCCTCCTCAGCTGTGTCTAATATGGAACATGTGGTCCAGCCCGGCCCGGGCTCCCATGTGTATAAACTGTGGAACCGCAACATTCATGTAGTGGATCCAGATCCAATCTCAGCCCCCAAAAGTTCTCCTCTGCATTTGCCTAACTCAAAGTTTATAAGACGCAGCATTACACCTCATGTGACGCAACCCGTAAGATATATCTCTCTTTTTTGTATTTAAAGTAATTCATACTGTGAGATGAAAGCTGTAGTTGTTGAATACTGTAAGGGACAGACCAACTAAAAATGGATTGAGCTCATAGCTCCATGATTTGTGGCGAAATAGCACCAGCAATCTGCACCGTTTTCGCACCGTATCCACAAAGGACAAAACCGGTGGGCATTTACACAAAGATCACAGGTTTATACGGTAACATTGGTTTTAATAAAGTGCCCCATTTTAATAAAAATTAGCTCCATTACCACTCTTTTTTCTTTTATGTTCTTCTTGGAAATCTAGTATAATTATGAGTACTCAACCCACCTCCCCCCTGCCTGGGGATTTTTCACATAATATGATTCAATATCAATTATATATAATTTAAAGAGGGAGACTTAGAATCAGTGCTGCTTTAGTTTATGGGTTTCTGACGCGGTAAACATGCTCTGTGGATAGGGCACTATTTTTTATTTGCACCGGTTTAGCGGTCGCAAAACCAGCGCAATCCTTTAGTTGATCTGGCCCCAAGTGTAGAATTCTCTGTTTGTGTTTTTATCTGTCCGCCATTTTTCTTTTTAAAACTTAATGAAAATCATGATTGCAGATACGAGAAGAGGATAAGGACCCGGTGTATAAATACTATGAGAGCATGATGACATGCGCACGTGTGAGAGAGTTCAACAGCAAGCCTCCTCCTGTAGTCGAAGAGCCCAAGTTCATTAATACTTCTACACCAAACAGTACAGCAGAACCACTGAAGATAAACAGTGATAACAAGCGGAAAAAGTACAGGACCTTACTGGCTGTTAAAAAACCAGGTGAGGAACCAATAAAACTGCCACAAATTCATAATTTAGTTAAAGCTTAGTATTTTTTACCTTCTTGATATCCTGGATGACACAATTGACATACTGAAGATACTCTGATATTTGTTGCTATGCACTACCATCCTACATTATGTCCCCCCGCAGAAAACACCTCAACATTCAATGAAAGGGGAGCGAAAAAACAAATCGAGATCCAGTCGGGGTGTGACTGGGACAAGGATCGCAAAGTGGTCCTGGAAGCTTTGTGTCGACGGCTGAGCCAGAACAGGCTTTCTCAGCGCTTCTTCATCGGGCCTTACCTCATCAGCCCCATCACCAAGATCGCCTTACGGAAGTCCAGCGGCTCCACTGTCACCTACAGGGTAAGTCTCTCCAGTAATGCATCCATGTAACAACAAGTGATTCATATTAACAATCCATTGTCTGATGACATGTTAACAGCTGGTTCAAACATGTCATGTTAACAGCTGGTTCAAAAGACCAGTCTCTGTGTATATATATTTTTTTTTTATATTACTTTATTTTTGGAATTTTACTTTTTATAGAACACAAACACAGAACTGGAAACAAAACAAACAACCAACATGGATTTGCTCTACATATAATTATTAGCATTGAATAATTACATCATCACAATTCAAAACTAAATAGACAATTTAATTAAAGTAAAGAGAGAGAGAGAATTTTTTTTTTTAGTTCTGGGCCAGGGTTGGTAAAGAATTAATTAATTTATTCAATAATTCCATTTATTTTCGAATTTGGTGGGATAGCCTTTGATTGTTAAGTTTATTTCAGTCACTGTATATTTTAAGCTCTCATTGATCGATCAACTTGACTCCTGCTTTATTCCACCTTCCTCTAGTTACACATCAGTAAACCATTAACGGCCAGTGATAATGATGGAGAAGAAGAATATGAAGAAAGTGATGAGGAGCAGCATGACAATCCTAGCCTGGCTAGGGACATGGGTTCAGAACTGGAAGAGGGCCAAGTTGAAGATCCAGGGATGCGTTTTGGAGTCATACCCTTCCTGAGTGGAGTTCCATCTGCGGGCAGACTGAGAGCAAGGACTAAACCTGTCGGCTGCCAAGAATATGGACTTATACAGGTCAGGCAGGAAGGAATGCAATGTATCTGTAACTCTATTAATATGGTTTTACCTTGTGTGTAGTAATATGTAACTTTAAGGCGTTATACTGTATGTTACCTAAACTTTAATGTATGCATACTTCCATCCTTAAACAGGTAAATGGGAAATCCTACAATCAGGCCAGACTGTTGCTGGGGAACATGGGATCTCTACATCCAGCCAACCGCCTTGCAGCATACATCACTGGTCGGCTGAAAGCCCCCGCTGACATTTCTAACAGAAAATCTCAGATTTCAGCCCCTACAAACAAAATCAGCACTCCAGGCATACTAAGCATAAAAGCTGCGGGCACAGTAGTCCCTCCAATTATAACTGCAAGGAAAACCACTGATCTGAAGACTGCAACACAACCACCAGGTACAATTCTCTCCTTGACCCCCTCAGTTTATAAACTGATTGCCCCCGAAAGGCACAAGAAGTAATCAACTAAAGAACCCTCCAATACAGACACACCTGCAGCTACTGCAGAATATTGAAATCATCCAAGGGAATAAAACTACCGCCAGCTAAATGTGCTTCTTATAAATCTAGTTTCCAACAGATAAATCCAGGGCTGCCAGTGTGGGCAATCCTCCTTGTTAGTGTAGCGAGGAGATGGAGGGGTTGCTGCAAATAAACGTCTGTATTTTCTATGTTATACTCAGAAGCTCTAGTCTAGCATTCTTTTCAGGACCTGTGTGAAAACAGCCTATGTAGACAGCAGAGCGTTTAGTGTTTAAACATATAAAAATCAGTAAGGTATGTGAAATAATTTCTATTTCTATGCTCCCAACCCTGCCATTTATATATATATATATATATTTCTTTTTCAGTTCAGCTAATCCATCAAGACTCTTCGAAAAAGGAATCCCTCACTTTGCTGCAGCATTTGCAAAACTCTTCCAACGTCACTCCTTTCCAGTCTTTCGTGTCGAGCCAAGGCAGCTCAGTCAGCGACTTCTTGAAGAGCAGCGCCACATCTGCGCCTGTCTCACTCACCGTCTCGCCGTCTCTGAAAACCCCCAGCTTCTTAGCACAGAGTGGCACCTATTCATTCAGGATCTGCCCTCCAGCTAACCAGGGTACCAAAGCCCAAAACCTAGCGGGAGTCACCCTGCCAGGCGGCTTCACTCTCATTCAACTCCCTAAGCCTGGAGCTCATGGAGCGGCACAACAATCGGAATCTGTACACGCTACGGACACGGCTGGTGTGCACGGAGCCCCGCCCCGGAAAAGGATGCGTAATATTTGCCACCTATCAGCTGACTCCGTGTCAGATTTGCTTAGAGTGCAAACCCCTCCTGCTAAACCTCTGAACCTATCAAGCAGCAGGTCAGCCCAGCCTCCACCCTTCGCTCAGCCTAGACCACTCTCTCAGCCTGGACCCTACCCTCCACTGATGTGTATTGAGAAGATGCTGTCAGGTGAGATTGATCAGGCGCTGCGCAGGCATCTGGCATCAGGTGGATTTGAACATCAGGAGGATTTGGAGTCAGAAGACTTAAGCTCCGACTCCTCAGACTACTCCGGAGACGATGCCTGTGACGTTGACGTAAGGACAAAGACATTTTTCAGTTTTAAGTTAAAAATGTGTTTTATCTGATTCTGACTACATTTTTTCTGTCTTTTTAAATGTGAATTGCAATGCAAAAACAAATATCCAAACCTGTGATTGTCAACTTCAAAAAACTGCCTGCTCATTGTTGCTTTCTTCAGGAGGATGATATCGACATTGAGACTGTGGAAGAAGGACCACAGGGAATGAAAGAAGCTGTCCTCAAGGCATTACAGAACACATGGTAATTCATGTGAATGTGTGTGGATGGACAATATGTGTTCTTGTTCATATTTACATTTTAATGAATTTCAATTCTAGAGCTGAAATTATTTTTTCTTGTTTATCTTCAGTGATTCCAGTGACGGTTTGGGATCGGAAAGGGTACTACAGGTAAGGCCTCCTCCCCCCTCTAGCAGCCATTTTCAAATGAAGCACCAATACAAAAAAAAAACCTTTGATACTGTTATTGTTTTCATCTGTTTTGAGTACAAAGTAGTGTGAGCATTAAATGTATTTATTGTCTCCACTGTCTCCATTCCAGGATCAAATAGACAAACATGGTATGGTTGATAAAAGGAGGAGGAACCACACAGCGCTAGAAAGGCAAAGACGCTCTGAACAGCGGTTCCTCTTTGACAGACTGCAGGCTATCCTTCGGGCTGACCACAAGGCCCCCAGGCTCCGCCTCCTCTCACTGGTCAGTTCCACCTCAGCTCAGCAAGGATTTCTGGGAGAACATGGAGAAAAATCAATTTAACCTCATTCATATGTATCTTTAAATATCAAAATGCAAATCATTTCAGTAATGTAAGCAGCTAAAAAACCAAAACTAGGGGGCACTCATGGTGTAGTGGTTAGAGTGCTCACTCATATAGGCCTTTCACACCAAAATGAACCAAGAGTCAGTTCCAGGCTGGTGTTGGAGTCAGTTCAAAACTGGTTACAGCCTTATCCCAGTTATGAACCGGTTGGTTTCACATCGACCGGAGACAGCCATGGAGCCGGCAAGAGAGCAACGTCATGACGTCACTGTAAACGTGTGTGTACGTCACCCGACGCCTCTGCTCTTGTGGCTAACGCTAAAGCTACCGCTAGCTTTAAGCACAACAACAGCGGCGAATACGTCTTATTTTTACACTTGTTGGCTCTCGCTTTGCTTTCTTAAGCAAACAGGACCCATACAGCGTATTCTCGCCGGTCAATTTGATCGCTACGTTCGGTAATTATGTTATGTTTACGTCTCGTAGTAGCGGTGTTTTTAAATATGGCGGGCATGAGGTTTGAGTTGCTCTGGTTGGTCAGGATAATCCCTCCCCCAACCGTTCGCGCAAGCAGTTCTTATCAAACCCTGCTCAATCCTGGGGTATGAGTTCCCCCGGTTTTTACGGCCCGGAGCAGGCTCTCTGGCGGTGTGAAACCAAAACACTGGCTCTAACTCCGAACAAGCCCAGAACTAGCTCCGATTTTGCGGCGGTGTGAAAGGCCTAATAGAGGCTCAGTCCTCAGAAGAGGGAGACCAAGGGTTCGAATCTGGACCGTGGTCGCTCTCTGCATGCTATTCCCCTCTGCCCCATTTCATCCCTGTCTCTCCAAACTGTCCAATGTAAGCATAAACATGGCACAAAAAAATAACCAAAACTAGGACAGAGACATGGCCACTGAAATCTTTGTAATGGAGAGGGTAGATAATTAAGAGAAATTAGATTTAGAAATGTAACATATTTTTCTTGAACATTAAATATTGGACAAAATAAGATAAAAAGTAAAAAAAAAACATTGTTTTGTATCAATATTAGTATAATCGATTTGTAGTACATACCAACTATAGTAAAAACTCAACAAGTTTGATTCAACACTTCATGCAAATGCAATTTTGCTTTGAATGGACAGTTTAAAGATAGAGAGTGGACAGGAAACGTATGGAGAAAGAGGGGGAATGACCTGCAACAAAAACTAAAAACTGGGATACGATCCCAACCGTGAGTTTTGTGAACCGTTGAAACCTTACAGCTTATTAATGTGAGCATCAAAGTGATCATTCTATTTAGTGTAATAGAGGGAGTTACTGTTCACCTCAAAGACGTTGTTTTACAAGTAAATGTATCTTTATCTTGACATATTTGATCTGTGTGGCTTCCCATGGGAACTGTTTTGAAGATATACAATTTCCCGACTTCAGTATTCATACAGGTTTGAAGAGATAATCCATTCACTGTCTTCACTCTGTCTCTCCTGTTTTGTTGTGTGTGCAGGCTGTAAAAGAAATTCAACGTTTGGTTAAGATCTCCAAATTTCAGGAGGAGGAGAAGCGGAGGCTGACTCAAGTGCAGTCTGTCTATGTACAGCAGCTTTCCCTTTTATCTGGTATGTACACATTTTTGTTAATGCATGTTGTCGCCTTTGGTTTTAAGTCACACTTAAAGCTGATTTGATGGGCTACTGGTTGTGTATTCTTGTTTGAAGCTGATCAAGCACAAATAAACTCCTAGAACATATTGCACAGGGGGTGACATACTCATGGTTCATGATCATTTGAATGCCACCGCATCTACTGTGTTTCTTTACCTGATCCAAGTGTTTAAAATTAAGTTTTAGTAATGAAAAAAAAGTGCCCATGTTTGCATGAACGGAATAAGGGACAGCACATACAGTGCCAATCACTGAACTTTTAGTCATACATAATTTCTCTGTTTTTAGGTAAGTCGGATAAGCAGATTAAAGACAAACTGAAGGTTATCTGTGAGATGCAGAAAATGAAAGAAAAGAAGATGATGAATTGGAAGCCTGTCTTCTCCCAACTACTGCAGTCCAGAGCCGCTCTCCTGCAGTCTGCTGCTCCCAGGTCAAAGCCTCAGCCCAAGCCACTGTTACAGCCTTTCTTTAGCATGCCTTCTTCCATGCCAAGGCCTAACCCACCCAGGACCACAGCCCCACACTTTGCACACTATACTTCCATGCCCCCACCACGTCCTCCGCCTCAAACAGTGTCCTCTTTAGCCCAGGCTAGAGTCACTGCAGCCCCCTCCATACAGGCAGAGAAGCAGCCAGCCCAGGCTAGAGTCACTGCAGCCCCCTCCATACAGGCAGAGAAGCAGCCAGCCCAGGCTAGAGTCACTGCAGCCCCCTCCTTACAGGCAGAGAAGCAGCCAGCCCAGGCTAGAGTCACTGCAGCCCCCTCCATACAGGCAGAGAAGCAGCCAGCTCAACCAGTCGCCTCAGTGGCCCCTGTCCAGTGTGATAAGCCTAAGATCGAGGGCCCACAGGAGAAACCTGTAGTCAAAGCCCAGGTCAGTGTGCCCAAGTCCCAAACGGAGTGCAAGGCTAAAGTCCCCTCATTCGTAGCTGAACTTCAGGTCACCAAAGCCCAGGAAGGTGCATCAACTACACCCACTACTCCCAAATCCAAGGTCCCCTCTGCTTGCCCACCAAAGCCCATTTCTCTTCCTCTGATTCGCACCAAGACCGGCAGAATAATACTTCCCTCGTCTCTGAAACCACGTAAGTTAAGAATGTCTGCTCTGGCATTGATTTAATACCCAAGTCAACTTCTTATATTCTGTATATTATTATATTCTTACATATATTTTCTTCTTTTTCACACAGTCGGTAATGGCTTCTATACACTCACACTTATGCAAGCTGAGAAAGAAGGAGCAGCGAAGGGCGAAGTTAGCTCTACAGATAATGTGCAGCCGTCCAATGTGCCCTCGTCCAAGAACGAAGAGAAGAGCGTTCCGGAGTCTGACCAGCCCTCAGATTCCAAAAGCAGTGTTACTGTGGAGGAGAACAAAACTGTCCAATCCTCAAACTCTGGGGCAAAGCCTTCAGGTGGACCAGCCTCCCTGGCTGGGCTCGCCCTCCTCAACAAATCAATCAGTTCGCCTACGGTGGCTCTGAAAATTATGGAGAACAGCCAGGCGGGTGGCACAGCCCGCTTGAGTTTTAATCATGTGCCTCAGGTTTCTATTGCTGCTGAGCCGAAGACGAGTCCTAGCCCTCTTCCGTTCCGTCGTCCCAGAGGCAGGCCTCGGAGGAACCAACAGGTTAGCCCTGCTGGTGAAACTAGAAGACCTACCGTAGTCCAAGACACCAGTGATAGTGAAACATCCATTCTAGTTGAAGAGAGACAAACAGAAATATTTACTCCAGAGGCAATCAAGAGACCAGCCGAGGGCATCCCATCAATGGTTGGTGTTAACCCTGTCCCAGTCAAACGAGGCAGAGGAAGGCCTCCGAAACAAAAGTCAGCACATGTGTTGAGTCCTACTTACAGGCGAGAAGAAAGCAGTCCATCTGAAGACAGCAAGGACAGCAACTTCACATTCCCTCGCAATCCTGCAACAACCACCTTTCTCCGAGATAGGAACGCGGCCCGTCCCTTAACCCGAGGCTCTTTAGGAAAGGACTTCCCCAGCGCCAAGAAACGCTCCTGGATAGACGTTGAAAAGGAACTGGAACAAGAACAAGAACAAGAAAAAGAACAACAAGAAGAAGAAGAAGAAGAAGAGGAGCAAGAGGAATTATAGTCCTTGTATCTTCCGGTGGCTACTAAAGCCAATGCGCACAGTCATTTGACCTCAGTTAGTCTGTAGGTTCGCACAAAACTCACTCAGTGGACTTTTTTTTTTTAATACTATGGATTTCTGTTTTTGGTATAAAGAATATAAAGAAAAGCATTAATTGACCTGCTGAATGTACTATGAACACAAAATGTACTTCCACATTCAGTTTTAATATAACCTTTTCTAAAATAGGTTTATTTTCTCACTGTCATCAACATTCCTATTTACTTCTCCTCAGAAATAGGATGTTGGGATTTGTTCCATTTTGTTTTTGTTGGAATAGTTATTGGTGATCTGTCTTATGCAAATGAGAATGACACTGTACAGATTGCTTGATTTCCAATGTGTGAGCCTTGCCATGTGAATGAAAAACCTGTATCCTGAATAGGAGCAGACAGTACACTGCTTCACTAACTCTAAGATGACAATGTTAACTTATATCTTTTCCGTTTTTATTGAGTGCTAATGAATTTTCCCTTTAGAAACAATTGTTTTCTGTTACTAACTCAGTAAAAAACAAACAAATGTTGTAGCACTTTATGTTTTTGGTAGAAACCACCAATGATGTCTGATGTCTTCGCTTTAGTCTGCGTACTAGTGATCCGCAATCTAGGGAGTAAATCCAGTAATCTGCATATTAACCTGATGTGTCACAAGCGATCAAGATAAAAAAGCTGTTAGACATGAATTGTATCTGTGAAAATTACCTGTAAATGTTGTTTCTTTTTAAATTGCAATACATATATTTTGTGGAGGGGTTTTCAAACACTGGTTGAGAGTATGAAGAGAAAAATCATGTGGCCTTTAAAATCAATAAAGAAAAAGTCATGCATTTATTATGGCATCTGTCTGTTTATGTGTAAAAAGATCAATATGTGTTGGGGGGGGAAAAAATTATGAAGACAAAATATAACATTATAGGTAAATTGTTTTCCTGTTGGATTCGGTGAATGCTGAACATGCATTTTAAAACATTCCCATCTTCAGTTACCATCCCAAATGAATGGTCTGAATATGCTGATCCATTCTCTCCGAGATATACGTTTTTGACGTTTCTTAAAATAATAGGAAGGCTCCAAATGAACCATTGTATATAAGATTTTGGTTTTACCACCCAATCAGCAGACACACAATGCTGGAGCCTAACCAAACATCCATCATTCAGCTCAAACTGCCCACAGTCTCTCTCTCTCTCTCTCTCTCTCGCTCTCGCTCTCTCTCTCTCTAATCCTATTAAATCAATTAGGTACAACAACAAAAGCAATCATTGATGCAATCATGAGACCGGCTCTGAGTGAGATTATACTTGTTTGTGATGTTATGGAGGCAAGCAGCTGAGTAGCGCTCCCACCCACACCTACCACCACTGATTGCAGTGTTGACACAGGGCGACACATCAGGTCCAGAAGTGATAGCCTATGAAGCTGCAGCAGGAGAAGAGTATATTCGCTGCAGAGGAGAACCGTTAACCCACTCAAGAGATTAGCGTCCACGTGCAGGGACACCGTTCGAGTCAGTAAACCTCTGCAGCCGACAAACTCTGGTGGAGGTTTTGGCGGGCGCTCAGTTGTCACGGCAGACAGACAGCAGCCCAACAGTGTACGCGCTGCAAGCAAAAATGCCAGGAGATGGATTCACGATTAAAACTCGTTTCAGGAATTTGCTGCGCTCTCCATCGGCAAAGCACAAGAAGAACAGGAAAGAACATCCCTCCAGCAAGGTATTTAACCACAGATTGATCACTAAAAGTAGCTAGAACAGGTGTAGGGTCTCGGTAAAATTAAATAAAAACTTGTCATGGGAAGAGAAGTAGTTTTATTGCAATAATTAATGATCCAAATATACATGGAAAATGCACTGTTTAAGTCTTAATTAATATATATACCAACAACTAGGCTTTATTAATTATGTAGGCATATTTTGGTATCTAGGTTCTCTAGGCCTTGTGTCTGAATTGTGCTATATAAATAAACTTGCCTTGCCTAGGCTATAAATGCAACATTTATTTTGCAGCATTAAAATGCATTTTATTTACCTGGCAGTGGCAACACAAATTGTGTTATTTAAGTGAATCATTTATTACTTATCAATAAAGCCATGAGTTGCAACTTTTATTAAAATGGGCCTTATTTGCTATTTCTATTTCATATGCAATTGACTCGGGCACATTCATGTTACTCCCAATTTCAAATTTATATGGCAATTGATAGCATCTACATATTTCCCCAGACTGACAGACAGCATGACTTCGGTATCATCATCATATTCCAGGGAGATCATATCTGTATCA
This sequence comes from Ammodytes marinus, assembly GCF_949987685.1. Taxonomy (NCBI): domain Eukaryota; kingdom Metazoa; phylum Chordata; class Actinopteri; order Uranoscopiformes; family Ammodytidae; genus Ammodytes; species Ammodytes marinus. The sequence goes on from NC_137223.1 coordinate 17,093,043, forward strand.
TGTGGCAGTGGTTGATGTGAAAATTAGTGTTGTGGAGATAGCTGATCTAGGATACGACTTCGTATCATTTGAACCAGAGTGGACACACGCGTGGTGTGTCGTAACCTAACCAATCTATTCCTGTCCATGTGTTTCATTGAAGGGGGTGCTTAGTTACATCACTGTAGCCTTGAGTTAACCACCTGTACTTTCACCTCTGCGTCTCTCTACAGGTGACTTTGGAGAAGGTGTTAGGAATCACAGCTTCAGGAAACAGTGGTCTGGCATGCGACCCCCGATCCGGACTAGTGGCCTATCCTGCTGGGTAAGAGGAGAGAGATTTCTTCCTCCTTATCTTGACTTCTGACGTTTTACTCACAATACCCTACACACTCGATTCACACACAGCTTCCTGATCATATCTAACTCAGCAGATGCTTAGTATGCAAATTGTGGTGTGTGTGTGTGGGAGGGGGGGGGGGGGGTTATCCCTGCACTCTCAGAATCTCAGGGGAACTAAAGAGGAGTGCCCCTCTCTGGGCTTGCTCAGAGAATCTCCAAAGCTTCTCTTTATCCTCTCCTCGGGTAGGCTTTCTTTGAGTCTCTCAGTGATACACTGATGTAAAGAGCGTTGTGTAGTATCATTAATTCTGTGCCAACAGTGGCTTGAGCTGTGTTTACTTGCTCAGTGCAGTATGTATATAAAGAGAGACGACTGAGCTGCAGGTTTGAGGATTTAGGTGTAGCACACTGTCGATGCTCGAGGGGCATTTAGAGCTGCTCCACCACCATGGTGAAAGCAGAGTTTTAAAAACAAGCCTGCTGGGCCCCCGCAAGTCTGCTACGTGCAACTGTGCACTGAGATTCTTTTGTGTTGTTGGTGTTCTGACAAAGCTGTATTAATAAGAAGGTCAACCGCTGTTTACAGTACAGTAGTATTGTGATTTAGAGAGAAAGAAACTGCCTGTGTTAGGCAAAGGCATGGGCATTCCTGTGCTCATATGTGGGCGTGTGTGCATATCTCGGTCTGACTAGTCATTTTTGTAAGCTTTATACTCCCCATACACCGGTGCCAGGCAAAAGTAGGGTTTATGGTTTTAGTATTATTTGAATATAACAGAATAATAACAAAAAGTCAATGACCTGACCACCAGTGACATAGGCAGGCATAGTTGGGTTGCATATAAAAGTTATGTATGTTACCTTTAGCGCCAATGAAAGAATTTACTCCTTCCATGCTGATTGTAAATCGTATTTTTTCACGAGTACCCACAATATTTGTCACAAGAGGTTATAATGGGAAACATACATTTGGGGAAATATAGGCTCACATACAGTACGCCTGACATTAGCTTAGCTGTTAACACTGTTAGCACACATTCCACCTACCACCATCCCCTCTAATGCTTGCTAAGTCAGATGTTATATCTAGTTTGTTTAACTGTTATTAATCTTTAGGAAGCTGTGTTACCTTTTGACAGAGCCAAGCTAGCTTTTTCTTGTTGTTTTCAGTCTGTTAGCCAAGCTAGGCCAACTGGTAGCTTCACATTTGACACCAAGGCATGAGAGTGGTATCAATTGCTTATTCTAAATATCAAGAAAGTGTAAAACGTGTATTTCGCCAAATTTCAAACTATTGCTTTGGGTAAATATATAATAATTTAACATTTATTTTACTGATGCTCTTGAAATTAGATAGTTCAGATATGTTTCTAACTGTTAAGTAGGCCTACACCTTAAACCACTGGTGTATGACCCACCATCTGTTAGCAGTTATTGTCATTTTGATTAACTTCAGCACGCCACAAACAGTTCTTCAGAGTTACATTACATCATTGAATGAATGCCCAGACAAGTAGATGCATGACTGGGTACAGTGTTATTGCATTTCTTGCTATAATCTTCTGAAAAAAATGCTTAAATAGGTCAAGCAATAAAGTTTAATGACGGATCAACAGAGATTAGTAAACTCTGGCGTACTTCAGCGCATATTAGTTGCCATTAGAGTATGGATTCCTGTGTTACATCAGAGCTTAAATGCTTATTAGGTCGTGCTATGTAATATGTAAGAATCCATAAACTATGCCTCAGGTATGCCTATGCCCTGAAAATGGAGTTCGGTTACTTTTTTGTCAACCTGGAAATGTGTTTGGCAGGCGACCGAATTAATACACAAGCACTTGAAATTCAGCAATGAAATTGTTTCAGTAACACCAATCTTTGACCTAAGCACAAGGAATACAAACCAAAACCTAAGTGTCTAGAGATGTTCTAAACAGCGTGTTCATGTTGATTTTAATCCTCCTTCCCTGTGTAGGTGTGTGGTGGTGTTGCTGAACCCCAAAAAGAACAGACAGCACCACATTATCACTTCGAGGTGAGTTGCACGCAAACACAATGTGCGTTTTAGAAGGGCCATTAGACTGTCCAAACTGTCTAAACATAAGTCACACACTGAGCTGTCTTTCTCTCTCTGTATTTCCCCTTTTCACAGAAAGACCATCACAGCTCTGTCCTTCTCCCCTGATGGCAAGTACTTGGTCACAGGAGAGGTGGGTCCCCTTAGTCATTGTCTTTGCAGTTTCATGTTGGTATTGCTCTTTGCATGTGGACACCACACTGTTCAAGTGCAAACTAATGTTCCTTTGAGTTTTTTTTCTTTGCGTATGATTAACATTGCACTAGAATTTGTGTATATGGCCAATTGGGCCCTTCCAGACTGCAGCTTTCCACAGTAAAAGTAGTAGGCATGTTTCAGCAGAATGTAGGCTGGGCCACAATAATTGGGCCCAAGACTGAGTTTTCCGCATTTTCCAACCTTATATGTCGGTCAAGCGTCTGCAGTTATGTTGTAGTTGCAGTGTGTGCCTCAACCCAGCATACAACCTTAATCCGCACTGGCAAATCGAAGCCGATTAAAGACTTCTCTGTGTAAGTGGATGAGCCGGCAGTACTGTAGTTGCCATGACGGCAAAAACCAAAGTTCAAAAGACCAATGAGTTGAGGATTGGCTGCGCTGATGCCACTTAAAAGGAACCACATTTTGCAGACTGCCTGCATGCAGTATTTGAACTCATGAAGGTAATTACAGAGCTTAGCCAATTTTTATACTAAACAATCAATTGCACACGTTTACAGGCAGCAAGGTTTACAATGGGAAGGCAACTGTGATCAGAGCTTATCATCAATCTGGTAGAGGATTTTTTGAAAAGCCCTTGAAAGAGAAGAGTTAAAATATTCCAACCTGAATTATCTGATAAGAAGTGCCCCTCTCTCTCACACACACACACACACACACACACACATTCAGTCAAATTTATTCACCAAACAAAAACTAATTTACATCAAGGACAGGCTGACAGGACACATGTGTATCTTTTTTTTAACTGGCTTTTCCTTGTCCTCTTCTGTATGCAGATCATTTTCTATTTGAAATTCATCAAGTTTCAGCATCCTTCAGGTTTCCTTTCTGCTCACCTATTAACTCTGACCTTTTGAAAGGCTCCTCGACTACATCAAAATAGGAGACTACACAAATAGCCGGCTGACCTTTTAAACCCTTTGAGGGAATAATGTGAACAGGTCGAGGGGACAAGTAACTGTAAACAGCAAGCAGGGGTCAGAGGACGGTGGGGATAATCTCTTAGAGGTGATTATTATATGTTACCTGCTGCAGACAGTATACAGCGACGCGCTTACACATCAGGATTTGCCCTTTCTTTAAAAACAAATCAGGTATTGTTGTGTGTGCTGCGATGCGCCAAACTGAGTGGCATCACGTCTTAGTAGCTCCTGACTGAATTTTACTGTTTGTCCCTTTTGTTGTTCATCAATTGACTGACTCAGTGAGCTACTGGATAACTGAATTTTTCCCTAAGGGAATACATAAAGTATCTATCTGTATTTTCTCTCGATCAGCAGTTTTCTTTAAAAAAAAGCTATTTTATTTGACAGTATATAGCGATAGAGTGGAAATTGGGAGAGAGAGAGAGGGATGACATGCAGTAAAGGTCCACGGGTCAGATTCGAACCCACGACCAATGCAACAAGGACTTAGCCTATATGGCACACGCTCTACTCACTACGCCATTTGAGCGCCCCTTACAAGCTCTGTTTTAACCACACACGCTCTCTTTCCTTTCCACCAGAGCGGACACCTCCCAGCGGTGAGGCTGTGGGACGTAGCAGAACGGATACAGGTGGCCGAGCATCAGACGCACAAATATGGCATCTCCTGCGTGGCGTTCTCCCCAAACAGCAAATACATTGTCAGTGTAGGAAACCAGCACGACATGATAGTCAACGTCTGGGCATGGAAGGTACGCATCACTTAAGGCAGACACAGCATGTGCTTTGGAAAACACTCCAGCGTGATTGTCACATTGGTTATGTTCATATGAATAACATTCTAGGAAATGCTCTGAAAATATTCATACAATTCTCTGCAGGCTGGTTATTCTATCCTAGCATAAAGATTGGAAACAACAGGGGACATTCTAATGTGTATTTTCATGGTGTTTCCATTGCAGAAAGATGTAATAGTGGCTGCCAACAAGGTGTCCAGTAAAGTGACAGGTGTGTCTTTCTCTGAGGACAGCTCCTACTTTGTAACTGTGGGAAACAGACATGTCAAGTTCTGGTATCTGGACCGATGCAAGGCCAGCAAGGTATGGAAGGATAATCTTTTATAAACGTTTTGCTTTTGTAACCGCTTGGAGTTCTTTTTCTACCTTTTTTTCTCCAAAAAATATATAATGGGTAAGGGTTGGGGTTAAAATCTAAATTTGCCTTCAATTGTCAAAGTTAAGTAGGGAGTTTGGTTTTGTCACAGGTTGCATGTTGTTGTTTAGTCTATGAACTTTAACAACATGCTAATTGAACAATCGAATAAAAAATGACTCAAACAATGAAATGGAAAATAGTTTAGTAATACTAGTCAAACAATGTAAAAATCATGGCTTCTCATTTTGCCTATTCTATGTTACTTTTGAAGCTAGTTTTAACATGGCTTTAAGTTCTACTTGAAAAAAAGAAAACACAAAACAAAACAAAAAATCTGACAACACATGCACTTATTTCAAAAGACTGAATTTGCTTTGACCACCCTCACCCCTGTGTGGTATTCAGGCCAGCGATCCAGTCCCTCTGATGGGCCGCTCGGGGCTGCTGGGAGAGCTGAGGAACAACTTCTTTTGCGATGTGGCGTGTGGGCGTGGCTCTACAGCTGACTCCATCTTCTGCATCACCTCCTCTGGCCTGCTGTGTGAGTTCAACAGCAAGAGGATGCTGGACAAGTGGGTGGACCTACGGGTGAGTGACACACAGGAAGTACACAACACTGAAAAGAGCTTGTTTTTTTGGCTCTTTAGCTGCCACTTGGGCTGTGACGGTATACACTTCTTCACTCAACATATCCCTGCAGTGTTGCAGTTAACCTTAACATTTTTCTTCATTAGCTATAACAGCCTTTGTCTCAGAGTGTTCATTAATATGACTCGACATTGCTTGCTCCATACAACATCAACCAGATGTTTTTATAACTTAACGGATATTATATACATAGTCCCAATCATTGAAATGAGAAATTTGTCCTAAATTTGGCAGTCCGGCTGCCTTCCAGCACTTTTAAAACTCTGTATATTTTGCTGGGTTAATCGCCATGTTGGGGTAAGCTTGCATTGGTGGATTTGTTTTTTACCTCTTTGACAAAGCCAGGCTAGCTACTACCCCTGTTGGCAGTCTTTGTGCTAGGCCAAACTAAAAATCTTCTGGCTATAGCTTCATTTTTAAAATAATTATTGAAAGAATAGTTTGATAAAGTTTCTATACCTACTGTTGAATCTACAGTATGTCTATGTATCTATTACTGAGCGTGAGCGCTGTCCAACCAGTAGTGCCTCTGGTCAGTGTCCAGCTGTGGTGTTTAATCAAGAGGTGAAGATGAGGGTGTGTGCGTCCTGCTCCTGCCTTCTGTCAGATCAAAGCGGGATTAGCATCAGGGATGAGGACAGGGAGGAGAAGCACAGGATGTGTTTGGAAGTATTCCAATAAGGACGTGTTTATGTTCCAGTTCAACCTTTATCACTACTGACAATCAGGACCGTCTTGGACTCGCCTGCACTTGATTTCTTATTTATTTTTATTTGCCAGGATGGAACTTACCCATGTGTGAATGACAAAGCTGTTAGCCCAGCTGATGTGCCTGTTGTATCTTGTCCTGCCTTGTAGACGGGCGTGGCCCAGTCTCTGTCTCTGTCCGAGGATATGATCTTCTGCGGCTGTGCTGATGGAACGGTGCGCGCTTTCAACCCCGCTGACCTGCGCTTTGTCTGCACGCTGCCGCGGCCGCACCCCATTGGCTGCGACGTCTCGACTGTAACGGAGGCCAGGTGAAGAAGATCCCAACAGAGACACACTGCCTATGCTTGGCAGGGATCCAGTGCATGATCAGATTCTCTCTCTATTTATAGCGCCTCTTGTCTCAAGTGGCAGCATTTAATACTTTAGATAACTCTGAAATGTTTCTTCTATTCTAGTAAGTTAGTCAAAATCAATAGTGGGTTTTATACTCACCGAGGGGCCCCTTATAGTTACAATGTTGTAATATTTTTAAGAAAGACATTCTGTTGCTGTTATCCCTTAATCTTTATAACTGTGATCTGATGATCTCTTCCCCATCAGCCACCTATTTTCTACCAAGACTGACACCCGCTACCCGGACGCCCTTGCTGTTACCTATGACCCCGTCAGCCACTGGCTCAGCTGTGTGTATAATGACCACAGTCTGTATGTGTGGGATGTGAGAGATGTCTCCAGGGTGGGGAAGGTGCACTCTAGCCTCTTCCATGCTGCCTGCGTAGGGGACCTGGAGGTAAACAGGCCGAAATGAAGTGAATGACACACAGTTCCCTGATTCAATGTGTGCTTAAAGGAATACTTCACCCATACGCAACCGGCGTTCTATCATTATATAAAATAGCTATTATAATATAATGAATGAGGTTTTTCTTCCCTCAGTCTTTCCTCGTCTTCCCTTGGCCCAGCTCTCCTGTTAATCCTAACCCTACATTTTCCCATGTGTGATGTCACACATGGGAAAATGTTTGCACATTTATACTACATAGGATCTCAGAGCTCAATACACCTTCATATTTCCACCGGTGAAGTAGGTCTTTAATAATTACACAGGGGATCTAATGTGGGAATTGACAAGGCTACTTATTCGGTAAGCATGGGGGTATTGATCAATATAACCACAATGCCAATATTTGACCTCTTTGGGTAATCATCCCACTCCATCAAACTGAGCAGTTAAAATACATAAAATGCACAAATAAAAACATAAATATTATTGTAGTTTTTTGTTGGTAATCACATTGAAAAAGCTTTGTATTGAAGGTCACCTGTCATGCCAAATGCTCTTGTTTAGAGACTCCCAAAGTATGAAAAAAACCCTCTCTCTTTTTTTCAACCTCTACCTTTCTGAAATTCCTGAAAACCCCAGCTAGATTTTAACCCCCTTATGACGTCATAAAGCCACACCCCCTCATTACCAACATAACTTCTACCGCCACCTGTGATAAGCAAACCTCCAGCTACCACTGAATCTAACAATTTAATTCAAACCGGCAGTTAGATTTAGGGCCAATCAGAGCAAACTGGCCTTTTTGGAAGGCAAGGCTTATAGAGACAGGCTCTAGAACGGACTGTTTCAGACAGATGCTGAATAGAGGAAATTCAGCAATGGCACTGTGAGAAATATAGAGGCTTTTTTGGACACTACGCCACAAACACAGTTTCTAGTAGAAACACAAATTTCTATTTTGCACCTGAAAATGAGCATAATCAGTGACCTTTAATATGATTCTCTTACTTCCCTTTGTGACTTTTTAACTCCTATAATGCTCCAAGGTGAATGTAAATCTATGGCGTAGCATGGGTATTTCATAAATCCATACTGTTTAACCTCATGCAATTAATACATGAACCCTCACGCAACCACCTTCTCTCCCCTTCTTCCTCAGATGTTCCCAGATGTTCCAGGGGAATTGGGTATTGGTTTGTCATCCGGGGCCTTTCTCACTTGCTCATCCGATAACACCATCAGACTGTGGCGCGTGGACGATTTGACACACCCTCGGAACATCCTCAGCAGTGTGAGTTTGGCTTTATCGTATATCATGTATCTTGAAGTCTTACAAAAGGAATTGTTAAGACATTTCAAAAGTATCCCTTTGACTGGTGATGTGTATTGTCCTTTATTGCTGTGCAGGATCTCCTGTATATAATCTACATAGATGGAAACACCAGTGCCTTGCTGGATCCAGAATGTACGATGAATGCGAATGCAGACAAAGCAGGAGGTGATGGACAGACAGCAGAGAGCAGGACTGGTATCAGGACCATCTGTGTCAGTCCAGACGGAAAACACCTGGCATCTGGGGATCGCAACGGGATGCTGAGGTAGGACATGGAGGCCAATAAATAAACTCACGTCTGGTGACGTCCGTCCTCAAAAAAAAAAAAAATGTGCCCAAATTTTCTGCAGGGTTTATGACCTCAGCAACATGGAGGAGATTCTTAAAGTGGAGGCCCATGACGCTGACATCCTCTGCCTCGAATACAGTAAACCAGAAACAGGTCAGTGTGTGTGTGTGTGTGTGCGTTTATGTGTGCTTGTGACCATGTTTGTGAAGACTAATTTGTGCATTTGCTGAGTATATGTATGTAATGAGGTTGTCTCATCACTGCCAGGTTTGAAGCTGCTGGCCACAGCTAGCAGGGACCGTCTGATCCACGTACTGGATGCTGACGATGACTACAGTCTGGTGCAGACGCTGGACGAGCACTCTTCATCCATAACAGCCGTCCGCTTTGCCGGTGAGCCACTTGAGATGCCGTCAACATCTGACAGCTAATCTTTGCTTAATCCTCACCTTCATCTCCGTGCAGTAAAGCCCCCCCTTTATGTAGACTACTGGACTGGCTGTTTGAATAATACACAACAGCTAAACATGTGTCAGTTGAAGTTTTGATTGTTTCTGTTGTTTACCTTTTAATTTTTTTGCACTTTGTTCTCTCTTTATCAACTATCAAACGTGCATTAGTTATTAAGACTGATTATGAATTAGGCCAAATATCTAGACTTTTCTTTGGATTGCAATTTATTTTGGAAATACTAGTAGTAGCTGACTGATAAGTACAGTTTTAACACAACCATTTAATTGAAAAAAATATATATATTATTTGTCTTTCTTCCTCCAGCCGATGATAACAAGGTGAGGATGATCAGCTGTGGGGCAGACAAGAGCATCTATTTCCGCACTGCACACAAGGTAAGACCCATCTGATCAAGTTTCAGTCCATCAATTCCTAACATCCTGCATGTCTCTATTACACAGGTGAAATGTGTTGTAGAATATTCAATAAGCACAAATATGTTACCATACATTTGATGTTGAGTCAAACAAATGTAAAGTGAAATCAACAACACAAACACAATATACAATGCTAATACATTAAATACACGACAAGCTGATAAAGAGCCAAAACAATTGAAACATTTAGACAGCGAAGTAGAATGGCTGCAATTAAAATGAAATGGCTGAAAGTACAATCTAGCCTAATTGAAACAGTTACAGGAAGAGTTTGGCAAATTTAAGATAATATGTCTAACTTTGTTAAAGGATATGAAGGTATTTATTTTCATTTGTTGCTGTAAATATAAATACACTTCTAACATTACTGACCAGAACTGTTTTGTTTAATTTTACAATGTCATTGATTCAACTTTTTCACAAGAAACTCAATGTCTTTTCACCAGATATGTATGTAGCTAGGTTAGCTTAGCCTACCATAAAGACTGGAACAGCTACCTTGGCTCTGTCCAAAAGGAACAAAATCCACCAACCAATAGTTTTAAAAGTCACTTATTCACAAGTGTTTATCTTGTTTAATCTGTACAAAAAAATAAAGTGATAAAACAACATGCAGGTAGTCAGGCTACCTGTTTCCCCCCCATTCCCAGTCCAATGCTGCAAACTTTGCAGCAAAGTATAGCTAAGCTAAGCTAAGCTAACTTGGCGCATTCTGGCTCTACTCTACCTGCATATTTTCCCTGGGACTTGAGGCCAATAATCTTTTCATGTAACCTGTGGCGACAATGACAGAGGGAATGAGTGAAGTTTCCAACATGTCAAACTATTCTTAATATGACATATTAACGCATTACTAGTTTTTTTTCTTTTTATAATCCCATGTTACTGATATGTCATAAAAGCAAAGCATACACCATTTAAGGCTAGCTTACCCTGCAGCTATTTTAAGATCACTGTACAACTAAGGCCTTGTTTCTTCTGACTACAGTTTTGCTTCATTGTGGTACAGATGATTTAACAGCAGGGTTAAAAAAATAAATAATTGTGCATAAAAATTAAATAAAAATGATTCATAAATGACAGCACGAAAGTAACAAAGTTTACTTAGCTTCTGTATGTGAATACAGATCTATAGTACAGCGTGTAGCAGAAAAGGAGCACTCGGCTCGGGCCGCAGCTTGTGTAACTGAATGCTGCAGCCTTTCCTCTAGATTTGCTTCTGGGTTATTGGGACAATTTTCTGTTAAGTCAGAGTTGCATAAGTTGCAAAAAAAGTTCTTAAACTTAAGACATGATTGAGGTCACTGCAGTGACTCAGGAACATTATGTTTTGTGGAGCTTGTTAGTCCTTAGCAAGACTTCTCCTCCTCCATCCAGACATTTATGCAGAATTCATTTCAGAAACTTGTTGTGACAGGTCTGTGCTCCAAGTAGAACCTAAATGAGCATTTTTTTATGCTGCCTCGCATCATTATTTGTGTTTTCGAGGATTCTAAATGAACCATTAAAGTCTTTTTTTCTGGCCATGGGTTTATCACAAACACTGACCCAAAAATTTTAAAATGTGCCACTCTCTTTCCAAACAATGCAAATGAATGACATCCATTACAGCTGCTGTTTTAGCTTTCTCTGTTACAAAATGAGCTGCACATTGTCTTCGAATACAATTAGATATACTGCATTGCGCCTAACATGAAGCACATTTTTTGTGTACACTGACAAAACATATGAAACAAAGACAAAGAGATATCAGGACAAAAATGCAGAATGTTAAGGTCAGAATTCTTTCTTTCATTCAGAATAATCAAATTGCCACTCCCGACATTTTGTTTTATACAGACTGACAAAGGAACCGAGTTCAGACGTTCCCACCACATGGTGAGGAAGACCACACTTTACGACATGAGTGTGGACCCCACCTGCACGTACGCTGCTGTTGGCTGTCAGGACCGCTGCATCAGGTGGGCACAGAGTTGGCATGTGATTTTGAAGGTTAGAAATAGTAGACCAATCTTAGAAGACATTTTTAAAAATTTTGAGGGTTTTTGCTCCTGTCTGCAGGATTTTCAACATCAGCAGTGGCAAACAAAAGAAACTCTACAAGGGATCGTTGAGTGAGGATGGCAGCCTGCTCAAGGTAACATTGTCCTCCACAGCTAACACTCAAAATGCCAGTGTATAGCTTATATATGGAATCCTTTGACCTTTTGTCCTGGCAGGTTCAGCTTGATCCGTCGGGTCAATACATTGCCACCAGCTCTTCTGATAAAAACATCAGCATCTTTGACTTCTACACTGGGGAGTGTGTCGCCACTATGTTTGGACACTCTGGTAACAGCACACACGCCTACACCTCAAAAAGACACATTTTAATGAGAATGATTTTAACACCTAATATCTCAATGGACGGTAAGATAAGTAACTTCGCCTATTTCTTTTGTTTTGCAGAGACTGTCACTGGGATGAAGTTTACCAACGACTGCAGGCATTTGATTTCCGTTTCAGGGGACAGGTGAGAGACAGCCATGTGTGTTGGGTCCTACTACATGCCCCCTTTAATTCACAGAATCTACTAATCTGGAGTATGTAGGAGAACATCGGGCATGTAGAATGTTATAATTTAAGAATATACCTGACAAAAAACAACCAGCTTTACTTCTATATATATAAAAGAAGGCCTCTACAAACAATATGAATATCAAACTATAAGAAAAAAGTAGCAGGATTGGAGAAGAACCCAAAATTAAAATCATCCTCACCCTTTGCTGTCAGAGGAAATGAGTGAGGAAATGTGTGTGCAGACGGTTTTCCCTCAATAGTCAAGCTGAAATGAAACGTTTAATTTTTAATGTCTGATGGCTTTTATCTACCCAGCTGTATCTTTGTGTGGCGGCTGGCTCCAGAACTGACGATCAGCATGAGAGAGAGGCTTTGCCAGCTCCGACAAAACCCAAACACACCTCCCCACAAGACCGGCCTCAGGTGACCACACACACACACACACATACATACCACCTTCAGCTCCTAATAAATAATTAATCGGTTACTCCTCACTCCACATAACTTATGTGTGTGGATAAAGTACCCACAAAAGCCAAAATCTTCACAGAATGCTCTGTCACTCCAGGCGAGATGTGTATAGTGCCCCATCTCTGGGCGGTCTGTCCTCTGACAGCGATCGTGAGCATGAGGAGGAAGAGGAGGACGGAGGAGAGAATGACGACCCAGAATACATTGCAGCCAATTTGTCCTCTGACAGCAGCCCTGGCGAGGAGGACACAGGTACTCGGATAGAGATGAATTAGAACACAAAACAGAGTGATGAATCCAGGTGTTTATCCATGGAATTAGGATTCAGACCCATGTAGTAAGTAGAGACTACATTGTCCGTACTTGGGGAAACCAATCCTCTGTGTAAAGAGTAGGGGTGTACACGTGTAACCGTTTGGTAAATCATAACCGTTTAGGAAAAATCAATAAAACGAAAACCATTTTTTTTTTTTTTTTTTTTGTCTGGAAAATTATTATTATTTTCAGGAGTGGTGGGTGATGTGAGCTACTGTGGGCTACTAAAGCAGATAAACAGCACATTGTTGTGTTTGGTTACAATATTTATTAATTTAACTATTTAGCTGCTGCTCCTCCTTCAGTTTCACTTTCTTTTACATCTCTGTCTCAAACAGCTGGTCCGATCAGCTGGTCGGCTCGTAAACGGCCCGACAGCGGGAGTCAGTCTAAAGACAGATGATCACTAGGCTAGTTATGATCACTTTGAAGTCAAAAATCAAAATTATGTAATCAAGACCTCTCTGTCTATCTGTCTGCCTGTCTTTCTCACTGCATAAATAAATGACATTGACGACCCCCCCTCCCTCCCTTATTAAACGGTTAAACGTGTACATGATAAAATTGCTGCCGTGTAACCGTTTAGACATTTTTGTAAACATTCACACCCCTAGTAAAGAGTATTTGTTGCAGCTTTTGATGAAAACATATGCAATTCTTTTCTAAGCTTCTGGTTATTGTGCTCTGTCTTACAACAGGTGGCTCAGATGAAGGACAGGATTGGGGGCTAAAAAAGGTTGGTGCTTATATTCGATGTGAAAGGCATTTAGCAGTATCAACAAGCACTGGAAATCGTTTTTTAAAGCTTTTGTATTAAATGTGACAACCATTGTCTTTGCATATTTCATTCATAAATGGGAATCATTTATTCCCATTTAAAAACCATTATAAGCTGGTTGAATGGACGGGAAACAAATCTTCTAAAGAATATGAGGCAACATAGCTGGTAAAATGAATTTCCACTGTACATTTTTAACAATCGGGTAAAGGTATGCCACAAATGTTCTTCACATATTTTCAAGAGCACCTTTAGTTTAGTTTGACTGTAGGTGTCCTGTGTAATGCATGTGTGTTATATTTTATTTGTGTTTTAGTGTGTGTTCCAGTATTTTTATTATTTCCTGTGTATGGGAGGATTAAATCAAACGACTTAAATAACAGTGCCGAAAATGCAACAGTACATGTTTCCACTTTAATTAATTTCCTGATAAATAGCCTACAAAATTCATACTCATAGTTTTTAGTAACAGCAGCTTTTAGGCATGTTGAGTGGACAGTTGGTGAACAGTTCAGCTGCTTCTCCAATCGAATATCTCTTTTAGTTTTCTGTCAGTACTTCAGAAGGACTAAATTGGCCCAAGGTACCGGGGCTTCTCTCTACCAAACAAGATTAAATCCTCTATTTTATACCAGAGGGATACTACCATGCTGAGTCTTGAAAGAGATATAAAAAGCCATGTGAAATCCATTCTGAAATACACAGCCACAGTGGGAGTACTAGAAAAACTTGATCACAGAGATGTACATCTAGAGGAAAACTGACACTCTTAGTATTTTAAAGGAATAGTTAATTTAATTTTTTTCTCTTAGCTTGTTGACTCACTTTCAGTTCAAGAAAAGGCGATAATTGAAGGACACATGGGCAAATGTTGCTCATCGCTAGTTAGCTTAGCTCAAATACTGGTAGTCAATGGGAGAGTTAGCCTGCCTCTGCTGACAGTCAGAAGATACACTTTACTGCATTACTAAATGTTCCACGCACAGTGAAACAAATGGTTTCTGCCATCTTATCTTGAACCCGAGAGTGGGGCAACAAGCTAAAAAAGGTGAACTAGTCCTTTAAATGTCCAGAGCTGACTGTATATAATACATTCTTGTTTCATGTCTTTCACAAAGGCCAGTCCTGACCCCTGTAAACGACCACGGAGGCGCTGGTCTCATCGTAGAGGCTCCAAGGATATGATGGTGAAATCCATGCTGGACCTGAGGCAGCTGGAGACCTTGACTCACAACAAAAACACCAACTGCCCCCCTCATGACAGAGAGAGGCCGAGTACATGCAGCCTCCAGGAGACCATGGTATGCATGGATCTCTGTCTAAGAGAGAGAGAAAGCGGGAGCTGTCCGTGTGTGTGTGTGTGTGTGTGTGTGTAACCACACTGCTAAGTCGCTTGCGCTCATTTTCTGCAGCTGCAGTTGGAGGAAAGAGCCAAGAGGCATCGGTCGTGGCCACACGCTGACTGGCTGTCCTCACACCCATCCAAGGGCATCAGGGGGACTGATGGGGCCGTGCTGTACCCTAAGGAGAACAAAGGCGATGCAAGGTGCTCATGGTTTTCACCCAAGTGATCACAATGACACAGAGAGAGAATAAAAGTGCATCTCTATTATTAGTTAAATCCCCCCTCACCATTCCTCATTGTTTCCGCTGCTCTTTGTTTTTTCTTACACCAGTGATTACATGGTGAAGGAGCAGCACTGCAGGATGCAAGGGCAAGGGATCCGCAGTGAGAGCAAGGAGAGCACTAGCCCGGACAGCGCTTGCTCCCTGGGCTACGACAGCCGGGAGTCCAGCCCTGATCGTGTCCTGGAGGGTGAGTCTTGGTCTGATTAAAACAATCAAAAGACATATTAACAAAACAGTCAAGGCAATGCCCAGTCATTTAATTATTGACTTTATTAGAATAAAAGCACAAGGGTACACAAACCGAAATGTGTACGTAACGCAACCTCTCTGCAGAATTTTAACATTTATTTTTTATTTTTATAGTTTGGGTTTTTTCACCTTTATTTGATAGTTTTAAGCACAGAGTTGAAATAGGGGAGAGAGAGGGGGAAGCCAAGGTGTGCAGTTAACAGCCCAGGCTGCAGGCGAACCCGGGTCTGTTGTGACAAGGACCTTTGCCTTATTTCTACCAGTGAGCTACCGGGGCACCCCCAGTATTAGTCAATTTCTGACTTTATCACAGCTTACTGGAACTATCAGAAAAGATACTGGCGGACATTTGCGCACACTTTTAGCCAAGGCTGCACAAACAAACAAAAAAACTTTAGGAATTTAAAGAATTTCGACACACATTGGCTTTCGGTGCAGGTTTTTCTTGTTACAGCTCACAGGCAACGCAATAGCAGAGCGAGCCTGAGTGAAGCAGACTAATGGAAAGGGATTTTAGATAAACATCAAAGTCACACTTGTCTGCTATATATCAGTATTTTATCTCTCAGAATTTTTCTCTCAAATGTCCTCTCACGTTGTGGAATTTAAAAATGAAACGCTAAAATATACATTAAAGCCATGATATCTCATTCAGTAGAGCTGATACCCGCCGGGAGGGATTTGAGCACACAGAGGCTGCGTATTTTCTTTTCAGTTTCTGACCTGATATAAATACTTCAGCTAGTACCAACACATGAGCCTCAGTTTTCTGGCTGGTGATTTGAAGGTCAATAAGGGTTAGGATTTTTTTTTTTCTTCACACTTTT
Source organism: Ammodytes marinus (assembly GCF_949987685.1). NCBI lineage: Eukaryota > Metazoa > Chordata > Actinopteri > Uranoscopiformes > Ammodytidae > Ammodytes > Ammodytes marinus. Next base: position 17,109,227 of record NC_137223.1, read on the forward strand.
ATCCTTTTGCACTTTCAGATTCTGCAGATGTGGACTCCCAGAGCTCAGACGAGGAGAATGAAGTTTTGGAGGTAGAGGAGAAAAGATCCAAAGTGATGACTAGTATGGAGGAGGCTTTGCGGACAGTAAATGACGCTGCTGTTGGCAATCAAGAAGATTTCCTCAAGCAGAACTTTGAGACCGCAGAGAGCTCCAGCAAGGGTAGGAGAGGCCTGACACTGGCACACATCCTTGAAAGGATAGTTAGACATGCTTAGAACATGCTCAATTTTCACAAATGCTGAACTATTCCTTTAAATGCAAATATTGATCAGCCTTTCGGTTTCTCATCCACTTTCTGTATCTCTTTTTCTCTCATTGTCACTCTTCAGTTTTCCTCCTCTTTCTCTGTCACTATCTCAATTTTCCATTTTGTTTCTTGTTTATTGTTCTCGATGTCTGTCTATAGCCGAGCAGAGCAGAGTCCCAAGGCTCAGTATGACTTCACGCTTCCTGGCCAGAGGACATAATAACAGGTATAGTTGACCACTTCAGACCAGTGTGTGGATTAACAGCTATAATTACAAACCCATTTGGACTCACGCACACTGCTCTGCTAAACCATCTATGAAGCATCTTAATCCAGCCAAGATGTCAGTTTCAAATGGCATTGTTTACTTACTTTGTTTGGGTAATTGTAGGTGTGTAGAAAGATTTTTTTTTTTTTTTTTAAATCCTTGGAAGTCTTTAGCTTATTATTTTTGTGTTTAAAATAAATGTACAGCTAGACATTTAACGGTAAAGCGCTGTATGTACATTTTTGGGGGGAAATGCTTATCCGGTTTCTTGCAATTAAATGTGCTAAGCACAACGACTGGAAATAGCTAGCTAGAGGAATCAAAATCTGCATACCAGCAACTCTAATCATTGATCTTCTCCTGTCACTCTCTGCAAGAAAGCAAATAATACAATTTACTTTACATGTCAAAATCATCTAACACACTGTAGAGGGATAACCATGTTGTGCTTTCGTTTTGTGTAGGGGTGTGCCCCTGTTAGTGCCCAGAAAGGAGCAAGGCAGCCACTCTGCTAAGCCTCCCGTGTCAAAAGTACAGCCCCTGATGGAAAAACAGCTGAGCAGAAACCTGGAAGACAAGACCCCTGTGTCCCCCGGCAGGAGCGAGGGGTCAAAGTAGGGACTAAACACAGACTTGGAGCTGCTTATTTTGTTTTCGTTATTTTTTTTAGACATGTGCTGCTTTGGCTTACATTTTATTTAGCTGACACTTTTATCCAAAGCAACTTCCATTAAGTGCATTCAACCATGAAGGTACAAACTCAGAACAACAAGAAATTTGTAAGTACTATAGCTTCGAAACCAAACCACAAAGTGCCACACGTAAGTTCTACATGGAGATGTAACAAGTGCAAATGTATTATTATTATTTCTTTTAGTTGAAGTGCAGTCTGAAGAGATGTGTTTGAAGGCTGCAGCGGAAAATGTGTAAACTATCAGCTGATTTGTTGTTAATGGGGAGCTTGTTCCACCATTTTGGAGCCAAGACAGCAAACAGTCGTGATTTAGTCGAGGGACCCTCGGAGTGAGGGAGCAGCCAGCAGAATGGCAGATGATACTTAGATTAATGTATCAAAAATGTAAAAGCACCCTAGAAGTAATCTGTTTGATTTGCATAATATATGACTAAACATTTGAATAACTCCACAAGGCAATGTATTCAAATTTGACAAAAAGGAATTTCCTGAGGTCAAACTAGGCTAGGCCTACTACATGTTAGGTTACTATGTTAAGATATTCTTACTGATTACAACCAGTGCATTATTGATGTTACTTCCAAATTAAAAGGTTAAACAAAAGCATGGAGAAACCAAAGCTATATAAAGTAATTCTGCACAATTTAATTTACTACAGTGTGTGTATGTACTATATGTATACATTTCTTAAAGCTGCTGTGTTGCCTCTCAGCAGGGTGGATGCTCCAGAGAGAGACTGTGCTCCCGCCCTTAGACTCTCGAAGAAGAGGCCTTCAGTGTCCCAAGTATGGAGGCTGTCCAACCCTCCGTCCAAAGCACCACCTTTATTGAACAGAGTGAAATCACAATCCGCCCAGAACCTGACCTTGGACTGTATGTTTAATCACCATTTTGTGAATCAATCTATTACTATGAATTTGCTGCCATAACTCTAATATTTTGTTCAGATTAATCTACATTAGGTCTACATTATGAGACTGGCTCATGAGTCTATTTAAACATATTTTTAGCTTTTATCTTCGGTAAACTATGCACAAAAGGAATGACCTGGAATTGTCAATTATTCATGATTATCTATGAAGTCATTCTAAAAGTCATCCACTTAATTCACAACAATTTAACGCATTAACATTATTGAACGTCCTTCCATTTTTTTCTCAAAACTAATCTTATCCATCACCTTTTCCCTCTCCAGCCTGTCGCTCACCTGTGCCCTCTAGTGACCAAATGGAGTTGCACAAGAAGAGACCTCAGCAGCTATTCCTGGAGCACGACTCTCCCAGGCCTTCCTTCCAGTTTTCTTCCCCGTCCTCCGAGTCCCCGCCCTCTCCTGAGTCCCCTCGGTCCTGGAAGGGAAGCAGTCTCAAGCCCCAGCACTCCTACATGAACCCCACAGCCAGCTCCATGGCCAAAAGCAGCCTCTCCTCCTCCCTCGGAGATGGCATCCAGTTGGGCTCTCCCCCTTGCTCCCCCTCCTCCTTACCTAAGGCCAGGAGGTCGTGTGGTGAGCTGGAGCTGGTCGACCCTACCGTATTCACCTTGTCGCCCATGTTGTTACCGACTCCTCTATCAAACAGTCCATCATCTCAAACTCGCCCTCCCCATCCTACAGCTACAGTTTTACCCATCACCCAGAGTGTCCCTCCCACTCGCATCCCGCTCCCCAAGCAGCCTCTCAGCCCCCGCCGCAGCCTCTGCCTAGAGATCGTGCCGGGCTCAAGTTACTCCAGGGCTTTTAATACCGCGACAGAGCCCGGAGTTGAAGTTTTCACACCTGCTATCGGAAACAGACAAGGTTAGACATTCGGGCCTTATACTGTAGATTTGACACTTATGCGCACAAGTATTAGAAGCTACATAAATGCATTGCCTGTGTATGATTTTTGTTTTTGTCTGTAGTACTGGGCAGACATCTGGATCTGGATCCGTCCGTGCCAAGTTCCCTCCCATTGAAGAAGAAGAGAAGCTCCGTTTCAGAGAGGTTAACTTACACCACTTCTGACCACAAAATTGCCCTCATCTATTAACGTGTATTAGCGTTGCAAATAACCCCTTTAGAACATTAAGTAGTCAGTTGTTACTTATTGTATTAAAGGTGGAGTTAGCTTTTCTGGAGAGCAATTATTGTCAAAGTCAGTGAATACTGTATCTCCTCACGAGTATGACACCTGTCCATACTGTGTGCACGCTGAAGAAAAATCCAGTTTTAACACACAGCCTAGGCTCTATAAACTACTAAACAAAGGTGACCGTCGTAGCTAGCAACATGCAGGTTTACAGATTCTTGGCTGTGTATAAACACTGGATTTTGCGCACACATTACACACAGGTAGTAGATATTCCCTGATGTTGACAACAACCATTCTCCAGAATAACTGACTCCACCTCCTTGTTATTACATAACTGCCTTGGACAGGGGAGTATTGCATTATTTAGAAGATTTTACTAATTATTTTTGAGTTTCAATCTGATTACTACACAATTTGCATTTACACAGTAAACCAACACACATTCTCTGACCTTTCTTCCCAGTGCCAAGGAGCCAGGCCAGGTGGCTGCAGCCAAAGAAGGCCCACTGGTGCCTGAACAGGTCCACACATCGAATGCTGACCCCCAGCCAGGTATGTCCCTCCCCAAACACTTAGATTAACCTTCCATCTTCTCTTCATCGCTGCATGTCTTCACATCTCTGGCCTGTCTGTCAGTCAGTCTGCTTGTCCGTCTCGTGCTCTTCCGATTGGTTTCTGAGCCGTTGTGCTGTCAGAACTAATCTTCAGATGAATAGAAGTTTTGAACGTAATTCTAAGATCTGTAAATTGAGAAACTGTGTGGACGGCAATATCACCCTGAGCTGTGTGTAGTCAGTCTCAAGTCGTGTAGTAAGACACCTGTAACAATACTGTATATCAACGCTTGAGGAAATACATGAATGTAATATTGGCTGTGTTTAAAAAAAAATCAAAGTAGATTGTATTTTTTTTTATATTTCTCAGAAAATCTAATCTAGACAAAACACCAAAATTTCACACAACAGGTTCGGCATTCCATTTGAACACTAGACATATCAAAATCTCAACAGCCAATTGCAATAGAAAATATCCTAAACACGTCCAGGCTTCCTCAAAGGATAGACCCTTTGATTTTTCTGGGACTCTTTGTGTCGTCCATCATGCCATGTCTGCACACACAGCATATTATACCATATACTTCACAATGTGATTAGGATCTGAAGATTGCAGTGGAATTTGCACACGCTAAAACTCTCCCTTTTGATGATAACAAAGTAATGGCTTCAGAGGGTTTTTCTCACATTGCTCACTAAAACTCAGTAAATAAAGCTGTCTTGAAAGAGTAAGAGTGGCAACTACTTCATCTGGTTCTTTGTGCCCCTGTGCCTGCTGTTTCGTAGAACTGATATCCAGTCCACATTTGTACCTACCCGTATCTGTGTTTTGCTGGAGGATATATGCTGTAAAATCATTTTTCTCAGCTCATGCACTCTTTGCTTTTGTACAGCTGCCTTCTCATTTTTTATTTTTTGTACTTTTGTACACCAAGTTTATTTTTGTATTTCTTTTAATGCTTTCCAACCTTTCACTCATCAGTTACTGTGAGCCTGCTTCGCTCGATAACTCTGTGTCTGTGTGTGTATACAGTATGTGTGCGTCTTTGTGCACACTCTGGTTTGCCACACGCTGTGCCGTACTTGAAAAAGTCCTTCTCTCTCTCCCTTTCTCTCTCTTGCAGATCATTCTATCACCTTGGAAACTTGTAGGCAGGCTGTTACTGAGCTTCACAACAGTCTGAGGAAAACTGTCACGCTCTACAATACGGTCAGCAAGTGTTTGTGTGTGTGTGTGTGTTTGTGTGTGTGTGTGTGTGGGGGGGGGGTTTGGTGTAAAAATTAGAAGATGTGTGGATGTTAGGAGAGCCTAAAAAGAAAGTATATTAAAAAGGATAGGGGAGATAAAAGGGGAAGAGGGATAGTATTCCTTTTTTCTCACATTACACATCTGTTAATTCTTCCACTCTCATCTTCTTCTTCTTGTTGTAAATTGCTATCAATGTTGATCTTTTTGAAATCTTCTTATAACACACACTTTTGTCTGTTCATTTTCCTTCCATGTATGCTGCTCACTATACATCTCATCTGTAGTAAATCCCTAAATGGCTCACATTTCCACACATACTTGGTCAGAAAGCTAAAACAATAAGTTAATTAATGAATTAGGCAACAACTTTTTTTGTAATAACCCAAGATGAAAATGTACATAATCAATTATTTCATTGATTAATAATTTGATCTATAACTATCAGAGGTTTTGAAATTACTCAATTCAAATTGCAATCATATTATGAAGGTAGACTTCTCTGTTTGTGTGTCTGTTTGTGTTGCAAATATCTTGCCAAGCGTTATACCCATCGCCTTCACACTTGGCGGGGTGTGTTGCCGAAGACCCAAGAGGGGGCAGTGCTGAGTGTAAAGTTGTTTGGATTGGTGTTTGTATATAGAAAATTGTGCTTGGAGCAGCCAAAAGGGATGATAGTGCTCCGCTACAGTGCCAATAGACATCATCAAAATCCCAGTGGCAGTTTGATTAGAAGATCAAACAGGGAAAGAAACTGGCTGTCTCTGCCTGCCTGTCTCACTTGCTGTTTTTTTTCTCGTATTTATATGTTCAATAAAACCAGGTGCTCCAAAAGCCCAGTGAAGATCAACAGGAAATGAGGAGACTCCTGTCCGAGAGCCTGTTGATGATGAAGGCTGAGCTTGACTCTCTGCCTGAGCCCTCCTCACAGTGTGGGCCCCGGGTTGACCTAGGGGCCAAAGGTGAAGGAGACAAGGCCCTGGCTCTGCTGGAGCAGTACGCTGAACTGCTGTTCAAGTCTGTGGAGAGGAGACTAGATACCAAGACTTGAGGAGATGGACTGATAGCCTGCATACACACAGTAGCACTGTGAATTGCCCACTTGTTATTTGCACACAGATCTTTTGGAAAGTCTTAATTGAAGGACTGAATGCAGATGAGATGTTGTTAGATGTTGGAGAAGATGACATAAATGGAATATGAGTATTATGCACTGAAAAAATTACAAGTAAATACAAGTTCTGCCTTAATTTTTCAAGTTGCCATAGCTCTTTTGTGTCTGTTTTCCACTTTTTGAATGTGCACTGAATCACAGCCAACATGATGTCCTCCTGGTGTCCTCCTTGTGACAGAGAGCACAAGTAGTCCACAGATGCAGTAGGCTGGAAAGCTGCATTTGTTTCACAAAATTCATCCTGTTGTACTGGGCACTGTATGTGATTGTACTCAAAATAGTTATGTTCTGGTAAAGTTGTATTCCCTCTAAAGCCCCATTGGCACCTCCTACAGGCGGCAGTGTTCATTATTCCACTAGCCATCCAGACATACTGTATTTTTATAATTTGTCTCGTTATATAGAGACCTTTTGCTCCAGACCAAGGCATTTAGTTAGTGGAAGTGATGTTGAGGTGTGAGGATAGAAAGGGTGATATTGAAGTATGAGGCAAGTGTGAGATGACAGACCTGAAGATGTTTTGTTCAGTGGTGTCTCCCTGTTTGCAGGTTACTGTAGCGCTATCTCATCTCTGGATCAGTTTCATTGCTTTATGTTCATCATGACTAGTTTATTAGTTTATGTTCCTTCTGTACATTTGTGCAAGGTTTCCATACGTGCTGATTTAAATGTTCTATGTGTATTTTATATGTCTCTGAAAGAGATGTTTCTCCTGTTACTGTCACACAGTTTCAAACTGTTGGCTCTGTTCTTCCTAAAGCTCTCTTAAAAAATAAACAATGAAACTTTGGACCAGATTTCTGAACGACCATTTTATTGAGGAATCACTTATGTTTAAAAAACAACAACAACCTTATGCTCATCTCATAGACTTCTTTTAGAAAATATAGGTAAATGTATAATTTTCAGTTAGTAGCAATTTAGTAATATAGAAAACACTGTACACAATAAATACAGTAGCATTAATGCTGACAAAGAAAGTTGTGTGTGACAATGGTTAGTTGTTTGGTAAAGGAAGTAGTTTGAGTTTATAGTAACATTTTATGAAATTAGCTCAGCTCATGTCATTAATACTACATCACATAATAAGGCACTCATTTGTTCAATTTTAGGTACTGTGATATAAACACATTAGACACGTTAAGTTCCTGCAAGATAAAGCCTATAGATGGTGTGTGAGAAAAATATGCATTCACAACAACACATTCACACACATGTGCCCTTGCTGTGTTGCTTTATGCCCTGTAGGAGAAATAGTGTGTTCCTATGGAAGCGTCTCCACGTTGGCGTAGGTGAGGAGAACATCGTGCAGGATGTTGATCCTGTCGATCTGGTTGAGCTCTCTGATGCGGTGTCGGAACTCAAACAGTGGGATGTTGTTCACTGCCACCCTGAACATCTCATGAGTGCACAGGATCTTCATCTGGAACAGAGCAGAATACTGATAAAGCACTTCCATAAAGACCAAATGAAAAATTATCTACAGTATATAATATTTTATAGTCATTCTGCTGGCCAAAACCAACATACTGGAGCCCCACAAATGACTGTAGGTAATATGTCTAGTTTATTTAAGACGATTTCATGTGAGTTTAAGATGCTGAAAATTAAACTTTTCTTATTGAAGGATACAAAGTAAGATTTATGGAAAAGTGTAGGAACATTGTTGATATTGCTGTCAGTAAACAGACAAAGAGACTGTGTGACAGGATTACCTCCTCACATTATGTTTAACAACATGAGACCCCCACTGACCTCCAGTAGCCTCCCTGTAGTGCAGCAGTTCCCTTATCTAGGACCAGCCTGCACAAACGACTTTCCAACCCTTTCCATCTTTTCCCAGCGTTAGCCTGACGTTAACCATGAGAAAGTGACCTGGAGTCAGTTAAAGGCACCATGTGTAGCTTTTTAAAACATCAACATATCATTGTAAAACTCTAACCACAAACACATGGGACCCTGGTTAAAAACGATAAGTAGCTTCTGTTCATGTATTAAGACCCTTTACTAAGTTTACTTCAGGTGAACAAATTTCCCTGAATGAATTTGGAAATGATTTTTTGAAGATAATATGCTACACATAGTATCTTTAAGCGCCTGCCTGATTCCTTGTTTGTACGCTCACCTCAAATGGGCTCCCAAGAGCGAAGGGGAAGGGTCCCTTCAAGTCTCTCTCCTCTGGGCCCCAGCGCTCACCCAGTTTGTGGTTTCGTACCAGCACCTGCTTGCCCCCCTCGTTAAAGCGCGGGTTGATGTGAAAGGCAATATCATTGCCTCTCAGAAAGTTCACCGTGAACCTGTGGAAGACCAGAACTGTATGACTATCAATGACACTGTATTGTCGCTCTTGTGTTCAGTTTGTCTTTGTTTCACCAATGGGTCAGTAGTGTTTATTTTTTAGGCCTACAGTATGCACAATATAAATACTATGAACTTAAGACAATATGGAGAAAAAAAACTTATATATAAGAAAAATAAGGGTTTCTAAAAGCCTAAATATAACTTACATTTTAGCATTAGGTTTGACATGGCCCAATATGGTCATCATCATCTTATCATAGATTCCTCTGGTCAGGTTCAGGTTGAATGGTACACTCTATACATCAAGAATAAGAGAATAACATTTAAACAACCTGAGGTGTAAAGCAGGCAGTGCTCAATCATTGTTTGCATCTATCCTTTAAAGTCTATTTTAAGTCTCTGTCTTTCCTGTACATTAGCATAAAAGACAGTTAGAAACATGCCAATCAGATTATTTTTCGTTTGACTCACGAGAGGTCCAGATGTGGGTGGTTGCCAGTGTGAAGGCACCATAGCCGGACCTTGCCCAGGCCATCCTGACTGTCCTGGGTTATAAGGCCAGCCAGGGTGGCCCGCCCACCCTGGCTGGCGGGAAGCGGGAGCAGGTGCAGGGACTGGGGCTGGAGTTGGATTTGGGGCTGGTCCTGGTCCTGGGACTGGAGCTTGAATTGGAGCTGCTGGCTGCTGGGGAGGCTGGTACTGGGAGCCTGGAGGCTGCTGGGGAGGCTGGTACTGGGAGCCTGGAGGCTGCTGGGGAGGCTGGTACTGGGAGCCTGGAGGCTGCTGGGGAGGCTGGTACTGGGAGCCTGCTGGCCAGCAAGGTTGGCAGGGAGTTGGATATTGACCTGTAGCTGGGTATTGACCTGGAGCTGGCATTGTGGCTTGACCTGGTGCTGTAGTGGGCCCAGAGTATGGAGCTGGTTGTGTCCCGGGCCAGCATGGTGTGCCCGGCTGGCCGGTCCAGCAAGGTGCAGGCTGGGTGGGCTGCCCTTGCCATGCAGGGAACCCAGCCTCCGATGGCGCCAGGCTGGGCCAGAGACTGTTAGCCTGTGGGGCAGAACCAGAGGACGGGCAGCCGCCACACAGAGCATCAGCATGCTGAGAGGGAGCGGCAGAGGGGAGATGTGGAGAGAGAGAAGGGTCAGGGGCCAGGACCGACAGGTGGGGAAGAGAGAGGGTTGATAGGATGGAGGACACCAACTTGCAGGTGCAAAACACAGCCATTTGACGTAAGCAAAAGTGAAAACGTTTACATTTAGATGGAAATATAAAGAAAAACAGTGATTTGTGTCATTCTCAACACTGTAGGCTTCTGAGAATGTGATAAGTTACTCACGTCCATGCTGCCTGAGCTTTTATGAGCTGCAGAAAGAAGCAATAGTTCTTCAGGTGACCACCAGAGGACTCTACAGCCTGTCCAGATGTCAAAGGATCACCAAACGCTGCACTGATGATGGTCTGCCTCTACATAGATAGACATTGTTAAGTAAAGCTTATTGCCATGGCATGAACTAATTGAATGATGAGCACAGAAAACATCCTGAGTCATGCAAACACATAATGGCATATTGATTCAGGGATTATATCAATGATCTATGGTATGTGCACTAAGAGAAGAAAGTGCAGTAACAATGATTCTCTGGTGTTGTTCTTGTGACTGCAAATTCAATTACTGTTACTAAATACTTTAATTACCTTGCTATGTATGATGCCGGATTTCTTTTTTGTTATTGCCCCTAAGGAAAACAACTAAGCACAACATAAAATGTGTTCCTTCTTATTATTTCCTAATTTGTTTGACTCACAAACTATTATCAATGATTGTGTATTGTTGCAAAAGATTAAATCACATTTGAATACAGTGTACATATCCATCAATTAATGTAAATTTGGGCTTTTCAATGGCTTTAATAACATGACTAATCAACTGACAAAAATCAAACTGATAAGCTACATATAGGATAAATGACATTCTCATACTTGACCCACATGTTTAGTAGATCATTTGTTGTACCGCAGGATATGACCCAATAAATGCATTCTTTTTCTGGTACTATGAAATTATAGGATTGGATACAATTAACCTTTTTGGCTCTGATACAGAGATATACAATTATACAGTATAACATATTTTATAGGCTGCAGCTGAAAAGATAGACTACAACTTACCTTTTCTCGTCTTCGGTGCTCAGGTGCACACAGGAGTGTGCTACAAGCCGGATTAGTTCAAGTAAATCAGTTAGCGTGTAACCAGCCACATCGAAACACTGTTTTATAGCCCACCACTTGGCCACTCCTCACCTCATTACTCCAGTCAGAAGAAAATGACACACCCTCACATGTCAGAAGATATATGTACGTCAAATGTATATGTAAGTGCTTTTATTTTTAAATATGGAACTCAATTCTGTTTTGTTAATGTGTTATTTATTTCCTTTATAGCCACAGGAGAATGCATTCCCAAAACTCAGTTCATTCTGAAAAACTAAGGGAAAGAAACCGAAAAAGACTACGTATGTGAGTCAAATAGTCGAATGCTACTGTAGGATGGAAACAAAATAAAAACATTGGAAATATACAGACTAAATTTAAGGTGAGATCCTCCCCCAGATGATATTCCCTTTCTTCACCTTAACTAGATCTCCAGACAGAATATTGACGTATTTGTATGCTGAAGTGGATGACATTCCGATGACTTTGCAAAACTCATGCCATATCTTATCTGGTCCACACACAGGAAAGCAAAACAGGAGGTTTGAATGACTGGCATTGATAGCTGAAAGGTCAGACAATAGCCTACTGTTTGGTTCCTCCTTGGGATAAATTGCTTGGTTTGATTGGGTTATCAATGGAAGCGTTCACACTTTAAATTCCTCTGGCCGAGGCTTACTGTCATGTCCTGGCCTCTTTCAACAACAACAACAACATTGGCATCTTCCAATGTTGAAGTATTCTGGTGCTTTTGGTATCACTAAACACGAACCAAATACATCTCGACATAATGATCCATTTAATCTCCATGGCAGCGACTTCATCACAACAAATGAAACTCACACAGCCCATGTGGACCCACACAGTTCCACCAGTTGTTCTCACACCATTATTAGATTAGCCATCATCTGACCTGAAATTGCAGACCCTCTTAGAATGCTAAAATGTAATCCTCCAAGAATTCAGTGCCTGACAGTCATTCAATGTGTCTTAAATTTCAAACTGTGGACAAAGGGAATGAAAAGCACCTTTTATATACAGTATAGCCTACTGTATAACCTGTACAATTCACTGGCACTCTTGCTGTCAATCTTGACCTTTTTATTTTCACGTAAATATTGTAGGGGAAACCTATCCATCTGATCCATGATATGGTCTTGTCTTTTCAGGCAAAAATGTACTTTCATGCAAACCATTCCCTAAATCAATGTATTGTATTTAGTCCATCTACAGTCCATTTTATTTCACATTGAGTGCTTATTCTGTCCACTGCATTTCTTTAGAGCCAGTAGTTAGCTGTTTGCTGTTAGCACCTTTGTGTTAGTGGGTGGCCTGACTGTGTGTGACTAGCGGGTTATTGCATCATAAACAGTTAAACCACACTGCTTCAAATCTCTAGTAATCTCTTTAAAAAGGTGCTTTGAAGAACTTTTAAATATTTCTGAAACAGTCTAATTGTTATCATCAGTGCAAAGAATGCTAAGTATTTTTATATAGTTTTTTGTCCAGGTACCTCATCAACCCTGGAACAACAGCTGGGGTAGTGAAAACAGTACCGTTTTTGTCCAAATGGGGGTGCAGGAATTAAAACAAACGGAAAGTTCCTCGGAGGACCTTTACATTCATTTTATTCACCTCACACCTTTTCACTTTTGCATAGGCCTACAGTAGTTTGTTAACATGTTTACAGTGGCTAATAGAAACCACAGTGCATTGCTAACTTCGAAGTTAGCATTTATCTTTATCAACACAAATGTGCATGAAATTTGGTGTTGCGGTGTTACATAACAGATACTGTAAATCTAAAGCATGTCAAATGAAGCAATAGTAGCAATAGAAATGAGCTATTATGGGTTACGGAGTGATAAACCATGGAGAATCTCTAATGTTGTGGCCCTCTTCTGCTGTATTTTTGAGAGGTCTGACTCATCAAATCAGTGGAATGAGCCTGCATTTCTGCTAGCACTCAGTAAAACACCACATTAACTGGCTAATACTGTACAATAAAAAGGCACATGTGCTCTCTCTCACACACACATACGCACACACACATGCTCATTAATTGTTCATGAGTGTATGAGACCCAGTAGCCTCACCCCAGGAAGCCAGCTGTGGCTCACTGGGCCACACATTAGGCAAGTGAAGGGTGCGGCCATGTTTGACAATTTGCAAACTTGTTGCCTCTGGCTTTGTGTGTGTGTGTGTGTGTGTGTGTGTGTGTGGCACCACTCATATCTGTTAATCTGAGCATCTGGGTTGATTAGATCCTATATAATGTCTCATCATCTTTTCTAAGCCGTACAAGGAAAATTGTGTTGTTCTTTTATTGTTTATACCTTTTTTTTAAAAGTTGCTCCCAGAATGAAAGGATAAACTGATGAATGTTTATCATTTGCTCATGGACACTACACAGACTGGTGTGTATTACAGCAAATAGAGAAACAGCAGCAGTAATGATGCAGTTGTCAGCATATTGATAAATGAAACCATTACCAGTAAATCAAATAAGATTGATGTTTTACTCTTGACATTTTAAACAGCGCCTGACATACTTTTCCTCTAGCTGTACAGAGTATTTGAATGTCTTTCAGATAATTAGTTTGGTTTTCAAGCCCACATATTTACTGTTTTGATTCAGTCTCACCGCTCGCAACTATAGAGCCAGATGTTTTCCTCAGGAGTTGATGGAAACCAAAACAGAGCAAAGCTTCGATTAAATGTCGAATTTAAGTGACCAGGAACACAACTCCATATAATTATTAATTATTAAACCTTGGACCTGGTATGATATTGTGTCTTACTCCAGAACACATTTACAGGAATAACTATTGCTTAGAAAAATGCTTAAACTCTGGTCTGAGTAAGGAAGTGTGTCTCTTGTACTCACTTGATACCTGCATATGGGCTCCACTACATCAGATAGTCAAGGCCTTACCCTTTTTGAGAAAGGCAGGCTTTATTGCTATTGGCAGCTTAATCCCTTAATCAATATACTGCATTGACAAAATTACTTATTTATGAAGGGTCTACTAAATTGAATTGTAAATGAAATAAAGTAAATCATCGAATTTTCATCGTCTCAATCACAGTGACCAGGCTTCAGACAGACATAAAATTGAGAGAGGATGGCAGGGAATTGTTTTTCTTGGGCTGCATATTGTCAGAGGAGATTTCTTGCCAAGAAACAATCCAGAACATTTGGTTCATGGTAAGTCTCCAGGTTGGCCTGCAGGCCTGTCAAGAGCTGGAACTGGCAACACTTCCCTAAACCCATTTATGCTCCCAACCCAATCTGTTCTTATTGAATAACGTGATAAAAAAGTTGCAATAAAAAGAAATCATACAAATATAGCTCAAGTGATTTAAACCAGAGATATTACAGTGCTTAATTTGAGTGGATGTTTACCATGTGGTCATGACACTGTCTGATGGGAGAGGCAGGGATGATGTCACTAGTAGGAAATCTCCTTTTGTACTTTCAACCAATGAGTGAGTTGAGTGGAAAAGAGGCAACCGCGAGGCACACTGCTGTTAGGCAGAAGAGAGCATTCTGGCAGGAGCAGGGATTTCAAAAGTGACAGCGGTGGCATTAGCATCGGATAAGCTCTGGGCCTTGATCCAATACTCCTAAATTGCAACCTTCTTATTCCCCCTTTTTCCAAATTTTCCCTCCTCATCAACACTTCTTTTCCTCTTTAAAATGCAATAAGAAGTTGAATGGAGTAAAGAATAATAATTTAAAAAAATTATGGTGTTTTTCAATAACCTATGGCTGTGTGTCTAAACCTTTTATACACTATCTATAGTCTAAACACGGTTTTGTGCTCTCACGGAACACATGAAAAAGAGAGATAAAATGAAAAAGAGTATGTGAGGGAGACGGTAGCAAAGAAAATAGTTTCAGTTGCCAGGGGATAGCAGCACGTTTTTGCGCTTTGTTTATATTCACGCTAAATTTTGGTCCTGGCTTCCACCGCAAGGATTCTGTGAATTTGAAGCAAATGTAATGAAAAAAATCTCTCTCCAAACTGACCTCAAAAGTTGGCAGCCGTGCTTGATGTGTTAAAATCAACAGCTACAACGATTAATCGACGAATCGATTATTAAAATAATCGCCAACTATTTTGATAATTGATTAATCGTTTAGTAATTTCTGAATAAAAAAATTTCAATTTCTCTGATTTCAGCTTCTCAAATGTGAATATTTTCTGGTTTCTTTAATCCTATTATGACAGTAAACTGAAATATCTGTGCGTTTTGGACATAACAATACATTTGAGGACGTCAACATGGGCTTTGGAAAATTTATCAACATTTTTCACCATTTTCTGACATTTTACGGACCAAAACACTAATCGATTAATAATCGATTAATCGAGAAAATAATCAACAGATTAATCGATTATCAAAATAATCGTTAGCTGCAGCCCTCGATATGAGATAAAATTACTACCACAAAGTGGTTCATTATTTACCCAGAGATGTTGTTGTTAGCTTATGTTTCAAAAATAACCAGCTGCCACTAATACAATTTACAGTTTGGATGCACCAAAGTAACCTGAGTGCTCCCACAATCCACCACTAGATGGAGATGTCAAATTCTCACAGGGGTCAGAAAACATGTGGTAAATACTCCTTGTACTCCTTCAGTTTTACATCTATGGATATTTCTCCTAAGCTGACTCCTTCACACACATCATAACCAAAAATAGTGCATGACATGACTGTGGCAAAAATCAGCACACAGATTAGATGAAGCACTCATTCAAGTGATATTTCACCCAAATGTGTTAATGTTTTGAGTCTCCGAAGAGGTATACTGTAGTCTTGAAAAATGTCTGTAAAAAATCAGCCACTCCAAAGCATTGAATGATTTTTTTAAATGACACTTTTACTGGGCTCAATCACATTACTAAAATGCATTGCCAGCTCCCCCACTCCCCCAAATGTGACTATATAAGAAGGATAAATGTGGCTGTCTGTAAAGCCCATAATAAGTGTAGCCTGGAATAGTCCTGAGCTGAAGGAGTGTTCCCACTGCTTAACGTCTGGGCTCGTATTTCCCAAGGGGATTTATGGGTGGTAGGAAGGCCGCCTGGGAGACAGAACAGGCGTGGACAGTATCATCATTAGATGACAAAATTATTGGAGCAAAGGAAAGCTCTAGAAGTGAGGAAGAGTGCCTGGGCTTCCAAAGGGCATGCTTACGTGTTGGGAGCATCCATCTAGATGGTTAGACATATGTTGTGAATATGTGCAGTGCGAGCAGGAATGCATTTCTGATTCACTATGTAGGTGAGACGTTGTCAGATTTAAAGTCTCCACCTGTACACCAGCTGGTAGGAGAGAGACAATGGAAGATGTATCCTTGCAAGCAATCGACTGGTGAGTGTTATCGGACAGATGGGCCTAAGGGAAGATGGTGAAAGGGGAGGCCATGTGGTAACAGGTCCTTAATTGATCCTTATGTTTAACAACAACACAAAGAGCTAGACCTTGGCATAATAATGGATACTCAGCTCCCTGCCTCCTCTCGTATTCTCTCCCCCAGTTAACCAGACAGTCAGACGTAAGGACTTTCCTGTCACAGTGGGAGACATTGACTTGTGCCCTTGTACATATACTTACTGTAGTCTGGGGTAGAGCCCTGCGCGACAAAACGGCCGTCAGAAACCAAGACGGGAGATCAAGGGTGCGGTGACACTGTCAGAGCTGGCAGAGGCTGTCAAACTGTGTGTATCCCCAATGCTCTGGAGCTACTGGCTTCCCTTGAAAAACACTTCCATGTACACTCATGCCTGAGACACTCTTTGGAAGCAGAAACATGTCAACTTGATACAGTTATGCACTTGAAAGGATGATGCTCAGTTTTTGTCAGAAGCAACAAATCAGTTAAAGGTGCTGTAAGCGGAATGGTTCTTTTAGCTAACTTCCTGTCAGTTACTGCAGTTAGCAGTCCCTTCGCTCGTCCCTACGTCACCACATTAATGCACTGCGGTCTTCAAGCAGCAAGTTATTTAGCATCATCTCAGTTCCATAAGTGTGATAAAACATGATAAAAACCATCAAAACAGACATTGGGAAGGACTTTTACCTGCTCCGCCATTGTAGGCGCATTTACATTCACCCATCTGTCGCTCTGGCGTGCACCGGCAGTGAGACCATGAGTGAGACATGTATCGGTTTGTAGCGTTCTATTTTATGATTGGACATACATTTCGGGATCCTCCAATAAGTTTATGACGAAGACGCCCTTTCCCGAGTCGCGTGGGAGGCTTGGCCCCCGTTCACAACTGCTTGCAGTTCTAGTTTTATATTATAGTTTACATAATGAAAGCTTCATTACCACATTTTGAAACACGTCCTTTAAGAGTGTATCTGCGTGCATGTTGCAAATTCTTTAGTTGATATCACCAGCGAATCTGGTGCCAGAAACTATTCCCGCATAAAACTGGTAAACATTGCAAAGAGACTGGAATGAAAGGGGAGTTAATGGGCGCCCTGTGGCAAAATGTTTCCCTTTCCTATTAAGACAGTTTAGCTAATTTCAGAGGTTTAACTGTTGTTTTCTATGTAAGTGGTTGCCAACTCTTTTTATCTGATGCACACCCACAGCCCACAACTGGACTTTTATTATTTTCATTTGAGTCTATTACTTATAACTAGCCTATTTTAACCATATACCTATATTTGTTCACTTTTACATTTATTTATTACTTTTTGGCTTTTTCAAAATGTATCCAATAGGCCTACATTAAGCTAATAATTGTAACTGCTTATTCATTATCAATGCAAACCATTTCTGCATTGCTTATATAAAAGCAATAGTTAGCAGCAGTAGCCTAATTTAAATAGTTATCTGATTTTGGCTAACCCTAACCCACTATTTCAACCATGTATTCACTGCTTCTACAATTGTCCATATTGCCTTTTCTACTAAAGATTTTCATCCATCATTTTTAATTTGAATCATTCCTTTATCACTTTTAGCTGTGCTAGCTCCTTCAACTAGCCTTTTTATCCATCAATTAGCCTAACGCTACAAGCCAATGGCCTAATTTGAGCAATTTGTTTGATGGATATTTTCAGGCAACATTAACATTAAAGGGTAATTAAACCCCCCCTAGTTTGGCCTGGACTGCCTCCTCCCTGAAATTCAAAAAGTGCATCAACTTGGATGGTGCTGGGAGGGGGGCTAAGACAGTAAAGGCACACCCTACAGCTCAGTATTTCATCCTGCCTGCCAGTGTTGCCATGTCAGATTTTTACAAGCGACTTTGTGCTTGTTCATAAAGCACAGTCACTTGCATGGGCTTGCTGCCCCTGCATTAAAATATTATATATTGTTGCCCATGCATTAAATGATTATATATTATTGGCATATGTTACATAATGATTCCATGGTAAACGTATGCTGTGTGATGATATAATGTTGGTTCTTGTTTTACTTTGTTAGGTAAAAAGCGAAATGTTGCAAGTTCCATTTTTGGAATGGTTAAAATCATAATAACTGATCAGTTCTGTTTTTGAAGATGATGGGCATCATGTTAAGTATAATGATGAGATGGTATTGATTTATTACACTACATTTTTAGCCTCTTTACATCCATTTCACACAGCATAGCCTATAATACAGTTAATAGGCATAGAAACATTCTTGGAACTTTTCTGTTTATTGAAAATAATAGGCTACTATAAAACAAATATCCTTTTATATTTAGTAGCCTTTAAGTAGGCTATTTGTACAATTTAGGCTACATTAAATAGGTCGTTGTGAATGTTTTGGGAGTAGTTGTTACACCACAGCTTATTCAGACTTCACTTTGGACTAACACCAAAAGCGACATAGCCTATATTTTAACCACAACCATTTTAGCTTACAATCTTTTCAACACGTGTATCCAGTATGTTTTAGCTAGCATACACATTTGAACCCTTTATGAATTCCTTTTAGGTGCTAAATATTCAACCATTGTTGAAAAAACCAACAATTTATCAATTAGTTTTAGCTAGGCCTACCTATTACATCCATTAATTACCTTTAAGTTAAGTGTTCTCTGCTTGTTCTCTAACTATAGTTTTCAGCCATTCCCAATCAGGTGTGTTTAATTCAGTAGGCTATCTGTAGATAAAGAGCGAACGTTCAGTGCTGGACAGTACATTCTCTCAGATGTGATTCCCCAGGGAAAACGTCTGTATTACAAATGTAGGTGAGGGTCTCACTGAATCATTATAGGCTACATGGTCCTCGTGTCTTGTGTCTGGAAGACGTCCTCGCTGCTGCACACAGGTGCTCTACAAATCCACAGCTCTCCGCCCTCTCCGCCGCCACACACTGCGCTCATTCGCTCTCCCTCAACAGCCCGGATGTAGCGCACAGTCAGAACCGCACAGTGCTCGTCTCACTGATAATAACATGGCGCTGGCAGACACATAACGGTGCCCACCATAATATTAATATCCACAATAATAGACCAAAATAAGCGACGGGACATGTGAGCTCTTCGACCCCCAAGACAAGCAGGTAGGTGTGCAGCATTTTATTCGACAAACGCGCTCTGACGATGCGATTTGGTTTGAAAAAAAAAATGTGGCTGCTGCCGCTTCTTGCTGTGGGCAAAAAAAGCCGCTGTGGAAAGGCGAAATGCTCGTCAAAGGGTTTATTTTGAATGTCTATCTCTCCGTCCGAGGGCCTAATGCCTCGTACTGAAACAGCAGTGTCATTCAGGGCAGGGTTGAGTGGCTGCTTACGAAGCACCCGTGCAGAAATAAATCTGTCATTTTGTAGCGCGTGTTGTCATGGCTGTCAGGCTTGCCGTGCGTCGACCGCTGTCCTTGGTATTGAACTGGGTGGGCATCACACCTATGCATGTTGCTGACATATTCTGAAGGCCTGATCATGCCCTGTTTTCTTAAATGATGTCATTGTGACTTAAACGAGGAAGAATTGTTGTCGATCGTTGGTGTTCGGTGGGGGTGGGGGGCATCACTGTTATGCACCTACAGCCTCAATAATCTAGCAGGGGCTCAGTTTGGTGCCCAATGGTGAGTCTAAAGCCTGAAGCTTTAGCTCTCATGTTGTTATATCTATTTCCCATTACACCATTATATGTTTTTATTTTATTTTAGCACTACTCATTATTTATGGCAATGAAGTGATGATGACAGTGCAAGACATTCATTTGCACTGCCCTTCTCTCTCTCTCTCTCTCTCTCTCTCTCTCTCTTGCAGCCGACCATAGTGTGTCTGTGTGTGTGCTCAGTGCTAATGTAGGCCAGGTAAGGGCAGGAACAGATGGCTTGTTTTCAAGTTCAACGTGGCTCTCAGATTAGAATGTTTTGATGAAATTAAAAGTGGTGGCTATAGGCCCCTCTGAGCTGGGGTTCCCCTCCTAAGCTCATAATCATCCTAACAGCAACAGTATTTATAGGGTTAATAATAACATGTAGCATCGAACCTCTGAAGCTGTAGGGAGGCCTATTTTTTGCACCGGAACATGGATCAAAGACCGTGTGGGTTACTAGTGTTAGGCCTACAGCATGTGCCTATGCATTGGATGCAGCATTTGCCTTCTTGACAGGAGTGTACGTTTATAGGGAGATAACTATGACCTCGGATGAACAACCATGCTAATGCAAAGTACTGGGGCTGAATCAATTGGTCGATCCACAGAAAAATGTATCAACCACCAGCCTACTTTGATAGTTGATCAAATCAGATCATAGGCTGAATAATCATATCCCAGGTTGTAGATGAAGAGTTTGCATTTATTTACCTTTGAGCAAGAGTTAGACATTTTGGTTTTTAGGGCTTGCACTGATTTAAAAATATGTGGCATTTTATCTGCAGTCTAAGGGATGCTGAAAAAGTTTATAGAATGAATAAATGTATCATAAAAGCCTAAAATGTTGTTAAACTCCTTTCTGCAGAAAACTATGTTTGATAACAGATCTTTAGTGGCATACCTTCCACTCAACTGCTGCAATTATACTGTATTGCCCCCATTCCCTGTTTTTGTTTGTTTGTTTGATTTTTTACAAGCTTTCTGTGATACATTTCTCTCCAAAACCAAGGCTGAGGCTACCTTGATGATATACTCCTCCAAAACCAAAATAGACATTATACAACTATTTTCACAAGCTGTGTGTGGTTCTCCTTGTGACTATAGCACACTTATATTCACTGGTGAAATTGGTGGACTGTCCTTTTAAATGGCCTTCGATGGCGGCGCGCAAATCTCTCAAACCATCTCCCTGTCTGGATCACACGTGAAGGTGAGAGCAGATAAAACGTTCTCTCGTTGTGTCCTTTCGAGACAATGGGACGTGGTGGGCTATTTTTTAAATGGTAAAGAAACTTAGAAGCTGAGTCAATGTGTTCAGGTCTGTGTCTACGCTCGCTCGCTTGCACACACTCCTTGGTTATCCACCCTGTGATGTATTCAGTGCCAGCGCTGAGCACAACCGCTTTACATAATGATCAAAGCTTGAGGGATGCCAGGGCATGGCTTCAGCCTGCAGTAATAATAAGAATAACCTTTGAAGTTATCACAATCCCACAACCTCATTGCCTCTGTCTCTATGTTTCACGTTGTCTCTCAACCTTGGACACAAACACACACACACACACACACACACACACACACACACACACACACACACACACACACACACACACACACACACACACACACACACACACACACACACACACACACACACACACACACACACACACAGACCCACTCGAAGGTCCTCTCCTGATAGTTTTTTTGATATGAGGTGAGTGCTTAAAGAGCACCTATTATACTTTTTCGACTTTTATGACCTTTAAATGTTGTTATAATGATTTATAGTCATGTTTAACCATACTAGCGTATCAAATAATTACGTACATGCATTTAGACGTATTCCCTGCTGACCGTCTGGGGTGGCTGTGCTGAGCGCTAAACACTAGGGCAGCCGGTCTAGAATTCACTTGTTCAAATCGGTTCAAATTTCCTGCCATCGTGTCGTCACGTTCCCGGATTTTTCCATGTATGGTAATGCTGCAACGTGGTGGCGCGCTCCGGCCATGCCCCCACCTTCCTGCTCAAATCTGCCCGCGCGCTGCTGAAAGTGTTCCGGAAGGAAGGTAACCAATCACAACGGAGTGGGGTTTGCAGGAGGGAGTGAGGGGGCGGAGATGGCCGAAGCGCAGTGTTGACAGAGCATGCTGAATCGCCCAGATGAGAGGAAGCGTTTCCCGAAAATCTACATAGTTTTTTGTGATTCGTGTCAGGTTGCTCTATAGCAGTTTTTAACAAGAAAGTAAGACCAGAAAAGTAGTATGAGAGGAGGTCTTTAAGAAGAGGTTAGCAATAATGAACACATGACTAACTATTTTAGTCCCTATGGCTCTGCACTAGACTGCTCTCGCTGTCTAACAGTCGCTGCTCGCACAAATTCACAATTACGTAAGAGTCAGAGAGGGTATGAATCGTACATTGAATAATTTGACGAGAAGAGGAAAATCTTGCACTCACTCCTCTTCCCTGTACACTGACTGTATTACGTCTTCTCTATTGTTGCTGCTCGTCAACCTTCAAGACTGACCTCATGATCCAGTGACCAACTTCTCCCTCGCTTCTATCTGTGGTTAAATAGTGTTTGAAATGCAACGGTGGTAATGTGTCTGATTCGGCCCTGTGTTTATGTAGGAGCCTTTCGAAAGACTCATTGGCAATTTAAAAAAAAAAGTGTCTGGGGGGACTTGCGCTGGTCGATCTTGCTAATCAAGAAGCAGAGCGAGGGAGCATGCAAAACAAGGTTTGGATGGACGAGAGGGGAGGAAGAGAAAAAAGGGAGAGATTTGGGGAATGGGTGAGACGTGGGAAGAAGGGAGGGCATGGACCATAGGAGGGAGAGCATGAAAGAAAAATACAGATGGGTAAAGTGCAAAAAGTGGGATGAATGGGGTAGTTAAGAATGGAGATGAGGGTAAGAGAAAGGGGAGAATAAAAGGATCAGAAGGCCATAGTTGGGAAAAGGAAGGCAAATTGCTCAGTCTGAATGCCAGACTAATCTTGAGTTGACAGCACTTTTGTCCCAGGTTATACCATTTTTATGTTTGTCCCAAAATAAATAAAAAAGTAAGACTGCACATAGATCTGCACATCATCATCCATGGTTATCTGACATTCAGCGGCCCAATTAAAATGCTGTTTGTCGTGAATCTACAGTGATGTGCCAACCATCTTTGATGTGTGTCATTTCGGTGTCCTTTCTCACATCAAACACGCTCCTGCACACACACACACACACACACACACATATTGACTTAAAGCTCCCATATTGTGCAAATGCACTTTTCCGAAGTTTTTGAACATAATTATGGGTCTACGGTGTGCCTACAGACTGCCAAAGTATCAAAAAAAGAAAGCTCTCTCCTTTTCTCACTCTCCCCTTTTCTGAAACCCTCCACCTCTCCACCCAATATACTCCAGTCAGAATTCTCCCCGTTTCTGACGCCAAAAACTGGAAAGCCAGAAGCTTCCACTGTGCAGTCCACCCCCCTATTTCTTATTGGGGCGGCAGTGGTGAAGTGGGTAGGGAGTTCGCCTCTGGTGTGCTGGGTCGGAGGTTCGATCCCCCGTCTCCCCGCCACATGTCGAAGTGTCCCTGGGCAAGACACTGAACCCTGAATTGCTCCCGATAGTTAGCTTAGTTAGCTTAGCACCCTAGTGCACCCTAGTGCACCCTAGTGCTAAGCCTACCCTGCGTGGTAGCTGCTGCTATCGGTGTATGAATGTGTGTGTGACTGCTGAGTGAATGTGTACAAAAACAATGTAAAGCGCTTTGGGTCTGTGATAAACGGAGATATAGCGCTATACAAGTCCATTTACCATTTACCATATTGGTCCACGGCCCGAGATCCTCTCAAAAAATATTCCTTCACCCCCATGTTGTTTGCTTGTTGCTAAGCGACAAGATGCCTGTAGTAGGCTACGGCAAAACATGATGAATGTTGCATAATCCACTAATTTATCTTAACCACAGCAGCCTCGTTTTTAGTAACACAACGGATAGGAAGCTAGTTGTGCTTTTTTTCAAAGAGTGAAACTGAAATAAATGTTTTTATTTGTATTTTTGCCTGACTGGTGTATAGCTATTAGCTTTGGGACAAGCATTCAGCTTTTGCTCATAAAAACATATTTCTATTCCCCACACCAGTCTGGAAATGCCTCGTTTTTAATAGGACAAAGGATTGGAAGGTATACTGAAGAAGTCTGACTTTGAAGATAATTTTTTCACTGATTTTAGTGGTATTGTTAGCAGCTAGCTCCCGAGCTAGCTTCGCAGTAGCCACCATCTTTTGCAGCATTTTTATTGTGAACATGCCGTTGCCATTAGTGTGTGGCTGTCAGTGCATCTGTATGAACATAGTCTTTCATGTAGACAAGGATAGGTCATGTCAAACTGTTCAAAGTGCATTACTAGCACTAGACTTGGTTTTTCTCATGGGTAGGCTAAACCTAACTGTGCTAACAGGCTATACGTCATCATTGTTTACAAATAGACAGAGGGCGAGGCGTATCTGGCTTCGCTTCCGGACAGGGGGCGGGGGGAGCTCAAAGATTGTATATTTACAAGGGGAGCTGCAGCTCTTTTAAAAAAATAGGCCATTGTGAGATTAGCTGAACATCAGCATAGTACAATAAATTATCTGAAAGTTTTTTTCAGCAAACAATTGAAGAAAAACGTATTAGGGACCACTAAGACCATATAATATGGTGTATAATAGAACCGAAAAGTGTATAATATGGGAGCTTTAACATAGAACTCCCATAACAGCATCACAATAAGAGACACAGTCCACCCTACCTATACCCTACAGTTTCCTCAGTCTAACTTGTGTGTTCCTGCGCTTATTGAGGCTGTTCTACTTCTTTCCCAATTTCCCTCTTGTCCGAAAGGCTGGAAAGGCCTGACTGACGCTGTGTGTGTTTATGTGTGTGTGGTGTTGGTCATGGGACTAAGGCATCAGAGGGCAATGATGAAGAGACCCAGTGAAGCTTGAATACCCAGTGATGTCCTCAGGCTACCGAGTGCTGCATCTGCCTCTATTGCTACCCAAACACAGCGTTGGGCCTCACAGCTCTGTCACTCACCCTCTGGGCTGAAGGAGTTATGCTATTTCTGTGAAAGCGTGCGTGCGCGCGTGTGTGTGTGTGTGTGGTGAACGTTTTTTTGCCCTGAGTGTTGGCAAATAAATGAGAGTGATTCTGCATGTTTCTAGGTGTCTAACAAGCGTCTTTATGTTGATAATGTGTGTCTTTGTGTGTGTATGTGTGTGTATATTTGTATGTGCGTGTGCGTGCGTGTGCTTGTTCTGCACTAGCAAACTGCCATAACCAGTTGGAGCTTAATTCTAGTTTAATCGCTATTAAAGTGATACCTGTTAAGAATGGGCAGCCTAAGAAAGCCAATTGATGTGTCTGTGCCCTTCTCCCAGAGCGTTCTTTGAAGCTGTGCCTTCGGACAATGAATGGGCAAAGTTTTCCTCGTCTGTATCGATGCAAAAGAAAACCTGCTTTAGTTCCTGAAATAGATTGTAATTCTCAATGAAATTTCAGCCAGTGTTAAAGAATGATATTAAAATTAAAATGAGAATGAATCTAAAATAAATTTTTTAAGGCAATTAATGATTAGAAGCTTACACAAGGGATTCAATCTAGCGCTTTCACATTTATATCCCTAATTCTCAACTGGATTTTGGACTTAATCAACTCTTCTTTTTGTGTAATCCTCACACAGACTGGGGTTTCAGTGGCTTCAAAGCCAGTTTGACTGCATTGTCCCAAGTCTAGTTAAATACAAAGCTAAACCAAAGTTGCATAGCAAACCGCCATGGACACAACTCATAACCTGAAGCAGCAGCAGCACTTGCGAAATGTCGTTGGCAGTCTATTGGACGCCTTTGTCTTTGAGATCCTTCTCTATAATTACTTAGGCTCCTTCTTTTGTTACTCCTGGCAGTCTTTTCTACCTATCTTGAATACCACAGGCTTCCAGATGGGCCCCAGACTTTCTACAAAGTATGTCGACAGTGCCAATGCACCTCATCTCATATGAAGTGTGAAAAAGCCATTTTGCTATGGCCAAATGCAGCACACTGATAGTGAATAGTAAGATAATTGAGATTGCAGCTTGTAATGTATTCATTATGTAGACATTGCTGACATGGTTATTGTTCTAAGGTGAAGATCAGTTCAGTTTTTTTTGTGATGTTGAATGGACAACACTCACACTAGGTAAACTACTCCACAGAGCTCTGTAACAATTTACTGTATATGCTGCTCAAGTGCATATTTGTAACAACCGCTCCCAATTGATAATTGCAACAATATATAATGTTGTACTCATTTGATTTCTCCTCTGATAATCACTGTACTGTGAAAGGCATACCATCCAAGAGTGAAGCCTTGGACTTGAATATAAGTGCAAATGTAGACCCGTCAAATCAGATTTCATCCTCAGCGATCCCAGAGAAAGTATGAAATGAGTGAAGAGGAAGCAAGGGGAAGAAAAAGAGTAAAGTATCCAGAAGGGATCCTTGAAGTAACTCAACGCCCTCCATCTCGTTGCCAGCCAGCATAGCTTTCATAACAGTTGTCAGCAAGCTCTCTCTGTTTTGTTCTGTGATTTGAGATCAGTCAGGTGGAATTACATCAAAGCAGTCTTGAATGAGGAGATTCATTATGGCTCAGCTTGATTCATTACCAAACCCCAGCTCACACACCCCCATGGGGAGACTTCAAAGGAAACTAAGTGGTAGGAGATACTGGCTGCTATCGCACTGAGGCTAACATCATAGCATCGTCTCTCCACCATCCACCGTATAGCCACCATCTGGGAGGTATTCATGAGACGACATGCAAAAGTGGCCCAAACCTGACCGTTGTGCGATCGAACCAACTGCTTCCCTTTATCTTTCCCTCTAGACGTTATTCACCTGACTGAACATTAAGTAGCCTAGTTTCATTTTAAGGGCACCTGACTGCTTGCTAAGTCTCGCTTGGTTACTGTTGATACCACAAACTTTCCGTTCTCCATAGCAGATGTGCAATTTTCTGTGATGATAATGTCACGTGTACCACTCAAAATCCTTATGTATTTTTAAAACAATAGATTTCAAAGGTAGACTAAACAATACCATTGATTGTATGGAATGAAATAACATTTGTCACTGTCAGATTTGATCAATTGTACCCAGCTGCCTTGCTAGCAAATCAAGCTTACATGAGCTCCGTTAATATGTTGAAAATGTTGTCTCTTGTACTAAAAGCCCAAAGCTAAGGCCAGTTGATCATAAGAAGTCATATTCCAGTTTAGAGATAGCTTTGGTTTACATTGTAAATATGCTATGGACAAAACTTGAATGTTAGCTTATTTGGCCAACATTATAGCCTACAACTGTATCTTTGATAATGAGTTTGGTTCAGGTGGCTGTAGCCTAATTATACAATACAATGGAGGACAGTACTGCAAACGGCCTACTAAAATGCTGATAGCATCCAGGATTAGCTTCAACACAGTTCGTAACTAGTTTGCAGTGAATGTGATTGTAGTGAATGAGCAATTTTTTATTTACCATGTAACCCCACAAACAAATGTAGTTATTAATCAATGTACTCCTTGGAGTTAAGGGTAACGTTGGGTGACTAGGTTTTAAGCTTGTTAACATGACATGCTATATGCCGTTTTATTAAGAGCAGATAAAAACACTGTTAAATCTGATCCTTTCAGTTGTTCCTTATGTTGTTCGTTTCGGATAAGAGATACAATAAGACAATACTTTCAAAACTCCTTAAATGTAGTGTATAGCTCTTACGACTGCACATCGCTCCAACATTTGGAGAATGCAAAGTTTGAACAGTACACCTCACAAAAGTTTTGTCCCTGAGCTTTGATTGGATAATCGCTGTTAAGGTGGGGGATTTAGCCAATAGTCAATATAACTAAAGCCCACTCACACCATAATTGGTTAAAGCCACCAAGCTTAAATTTGACAACTGTATTGTCTTAATGATTAACAAGTGCTTACAATCTCATTTATTTCGACCAATTGAGTGGAATATGTTCAATCAGCATTACAAAGGACAAATACTGTCCTGTTTATAAGCTAATTATACAGAATATAACTTTCTGATTGGAAGCAGTCAGTTGACAATGATTTATACGAGCCAAGACAATCTAATCCATCCTAACATTTGGTTTGGGGCTCTATAAAAATTGACTCCATGCCGCTCCCAGAGTCAATCTTGCAATCAAAATTCCTGTCGTGCTTTTGGTCAACACAGTGGATGTGTTCATGTGTCACTGAGCTGATGTGGCATTGTTGTGGCTTGTGGGGATCTCCTTTGGAGCTCCGCTTCTTTTCTCACCCCTCTCCTAATTTATTTTTCTTTTTTTTTAACCTTTATTTACAGGTATATCCCATTGAGACCGAAGACTCTTTTGCAAGGGAGACCTGTTTTCCTTTTTCCTTTCCCATTCACACACACATTCGTACACCGATAGCAGGCTAACTATCAACATTCACACAAGGCAAGGTGGGTGAAGTGTCTTGCCCAAGGACACAACAACTATGACACAGGTGGCAGGGCGGGGATCGAACCTCCAACCCTTTGATCATCGGCCAACCCGCTCTACCAACTGAGCCACAGTCGCCCCAAAATTCCATGCTCTTTTTCCTGTGACATAAGAAAAACTAACTCATCTGTCAAAAGCAGCGATTTGGCCTAAACTTAGCACTGTTTGGAAACTTTACCATCACATAGATTAGTGTATTTGATGTGATGTCTTGATATAGCCCTCGGCTGGGGAACCCAACACAACTTTGGACACAAAATAAATCTCCCTAATTATCCTCTCATGTCATCTTCTGTGTGTCAGTGTGTGCAGTGCATTTATAGCCTGATTTCCCGCTTGAGAGCACAAACAGACATATGAGAACACATATGCAGCAAGGCCTGCTCATACTGCATGTGTGCATGACTGAATTCATATGCATACACATACACGTGAACACTGTGAGAACCCTAACTAGCTGTAGACATGCACACACACTCATGTACACGTATTATGGCAGGCAGCTAATGACGTAGGGTAAGACAGAGCACACAGATGTGCTGGCTGAATAGATTAAATCATTCATCCAATGACACAGCTGTGCCCTCTTTGATGCCTGGGCATGAAACTGCAGGAAATGACAACACAAGAGAGATTCAGAGACATAGCTGCAAAAAAAGAGAGATAAACTCTGACGTGTATGGCATGTTAACGATGTGTAACTTGTCAGATCAGCAGCTGCAGGCTCATCTAGTGCGTCCATTAGATTGATTGATACTCTCTATTTGTAGAGAACTGTGGAGTAATGCTAAGCTCAATGGAAAATCTTGAAATAATTGTTATATACTTACTGGCAACACATTTCAATTACATTATGCACCTATCTTCTCAGCTTATTGTTTGCAGTGTAATGGCAATTACAATTTGTAATGGTTATCTAAAAACAACATTGAACATGTGCAGAACGCAGCACTGATATATTACATTATCATGCATTTTGACTGGCTTACTAATTTGCAGTTGGGTTAAATGTAGTTATCTATTAGTGTAAGGAGAAGCTATATGCAGCATATAGACTTGTTAGCTGTATGGTCTCCATGGGGGTTTGGTGTGTGCTTGCTTGCCGGGCAGTTTTTTTTTTTCTCCGGAGAAGCTCCAGCAGCTTTGGAGGGTTTTGGTTGTGCAGCATTCAGAGCGCTGCCAGCGTACCTCTAATTAAGCCAGACACGAGTTTCTTTTAAATCCCCCGTGTGTTTAAGGAGGGGGAAAAATGCAACTCCCAAAGTCAGCCATGAGATGCATACTTCTTTCTTTATTGTGATTTGAACTGCAACAAAGCAAACAAAATGGTGGAGCGCACTACTAGTGGCAAGAGTTAAAGTCCGGATTTCTAATAGGTTAACAAAGGCCCAGATTTGTTTACAAAGGGATCATGTAATTCTAAAGTGATTATCCTTGAATCCATTTGGGCAGGTTTTGTAATTGTGTTATCACTCAGGCAGGCATTAACATCACTCGTGTACAGTAGCCACATTTTACTGTAGGTTTACATTTTATGGTTAAAAATAGCATGACCTCCTTCCCCTTAAAAAAACAACAACAGCACCAACAACTAGGTTCTTCACCTCTTTCAGCCCTGTAAGCTGCGGTCTTGTCTCTTTTGTAATGCTCCAGGAAAAAGAGACAGTTCTCCTGATGCAGTGTGCTACAATGCATTATCAATTATTTGGCTTTGTTTTTCCCCCTGTCGTTCTATTATCCCTCTAGCTAAGCCTCTTCATTTCCTCTGTCTCGAACGGCTGTGCCACTGTGCATTTCCCTCTCCGTAATTTAACCATGTGCAGAAATGGACCGTGCGTATGCGAGTGTTTGTGTGCTCTCTGAGTAATAGGAAGGAACCATTGTGTTTAATGGTGATGATTGCTTTGGCCCTCGTCGTCATTTACAAGCAGACACACTAATGATGGCTGCTACTTTCTCAGATCCAGTCAGTCCCCTTGGAGTGAGTTATTGTTTTTAGTAGGTAGGCTATGTGTGTGCTGAGTAGTACGGAATTCATCTAAGAGCTGTCATTCTTTACACACAGTAGAGCGAAGGTATTACCAGGCATCTTCATGAGCAACATTGTTTCTGAAATGTTCTTGCTGATTTTGTCATCTCTAGCTAACTAGCTAATTAAGGTAACGTTAGCTCTATGAATTGGTTTAAAATGCTGTCTCCACTCCGACTTTTTAATTTGTCTTAGGTATTATGTTAACATCACCTGCTGTAACTTGTAACCCCATAAAGCAATGATGTCCTCCATGGTCTTTGAGGTAACGGTTAGTAATCTAGCTAGCAGGACATGCTAAGAATTGCAGCTAATGTTGGAGGAGATAAACACAGGGTTTCATTGATTCCTTACAATTTTTTTCTACTACAACCAGACCTCCTCCGAATGTGGAGAATCAAAGGCTTTATAAACCTGTCGTGCCGAGCCATCTTTAGGATCTCACTATAAATTATTTTAAGAAGTGAAATCTTGTTTATCTTATTGTAGTCAGATATTATAGACAAAGACTCAGGAGCAGATGGGCTTTACATACTAAGATGAACTGATAAGAAAGGGGAGAGTGAATCAATGAGATCAATGAAAGACAGAAAGAAAAAACGCATGAAGAGAAAGAGAGGGGGAATTAAGTTAATATAACTGTGTTTCCCAGACCAAGTGTCACTTTGTATTAGGTGTACCTTTTGAGTTGAACCTTTCATCTATTCTATTGTGAGTTACTATCTTCAGTGATCTATAGAAGCTTTTAGTCATTCTGTCATCTCCAGCAAAAGTTGACCAATAGTCAAGTTTTCCAGTTGTCCACCACTGCTCTATAATCCATTGGTTTCTACACACTTTGCTTGTGACACTTTATAGAAAAAGTAAAACAAACTAGAAATCCCGCGGAGATTTTGAAAGTACGGGCCGCCCCCGCGCGAATCGGGGAAGGAAAAAAATCGCGGCCGACCCCCGCGGTCCCAGAGGCTTTACCGTAGAGCGACGCGGGCCGCGCGCGTCCGACAAACGACGAGTCGATCGGAGTCGGGGGGAAAGGGGCGTGGCCCGGCAAACATCGCGTCGGCGAATGACGGTTTTCGCATTCGTGGCGCCCCCTGCGGGTTAACCTCGACGAGCTTAGAGGGACACGCTACCGCACGTCTTCCGCACGTATCCCGCGAGTTTCACGACGATAGGACCTACGGGCAACGAGTTATGGCCAATTTGTAATTAAGCCCCGCCCCTGCGTAAACGTTTTAGTCAATGGCGGCCATGTTTTCCAAGCTATCCTACTGATATTTTTCGCAGACGTGCGTCACAGTCCCCCGGGCCTTCGTGAGAAATTTGGTGTCGATAGAGTAAAACTGGAAAAAGTTGTGGTTAAAACCCTGTTTTTCAGTGTATGCTAATTAGCCGAAAATATTTCCAGGTTGACTTTTATGGTCCAAGAGGCTTTTTTGTAGATCACCGTAACATACACCTGTGTGAGAAATTTCAAGTCAATCGGACTTACGGTGTGCGGGGCGAGGCCTCTCAAACTTTCTTCAGTCTGGGTTTAATTATAGCGCCCCCTAGCGGAAATTACAAAAAAATTCTGAGAGGCTATATTGTAGAGCACCATGAGCTGTACATGTGCAATCAATTTCAAGTCAATCGGAGTCGGGTGACTTTTGTGGCGCCCCCTATGGGTTAATCGCGATAAGCTTCAAGGGACATGCTACTACATGACTTCCGCACATACCCAGCAAGTTTCATGATGATAGGACCTATGGTTAAGGAGTTATGGCCAATTTGTGGATAGGCCCCGCCCCTGTGGCGCCCCCTACGGGTTAATCGCGATAAGCTTCGAGGGACATGCAACCACATGACTTCTGCACATACCCAGCAAGTTTGATGATGATAGGACCTACGGTTAAGGAGTTATGGCCAACGTGTTATGAAGCCCCGCCCATTTGTGGCGCCCCCTTTGGGTTAATCTCGATATGCGTCGATGGACATGCTACCACATGACTTCTGCACATACCCAGCAAGTTTCATGATGATAGGACCTATGGTTAAGGAGTTATGGCCAACGTGTTATTATGCCCCGCCCCTGCGTAAACGTTTTGGTCAATGGCGGCCATGTTTTTCAAGTTGTCCTACTAATCTTTTACGGGTATGTTTATTGTAGTCCCCCGGGGCTTCACAAGAAATTTGGTGTTGATACAGTCAAATGTCAGAAAGTTCTGGATAACACGCTGTTTTTCACTTTATGCTAATTAGCGGGAAATATTCCCTGAAGAATTTTTATGGTCCCAGAGGCTTTTTTGTAGAGCACCCTAACATACACCTGTGTGAGAAATTTCAAGTCAATCGGAGTTACGGCGTGCGGGGCGTGGCCTCTCAAAGTTCGTTCAGTCGGGACTTCATTACAGCGCCCCCTAGCGGAAATTCAAAAAACTGTATAATAGCACACCCCGCGGGGTGGGGACGCACGTTGTGCGAAATTTTTGCATGTCTGCGTGTAACGGTGTGGGAGGAGAAGCAGCTAGAAAATGTGAGGCAGAATAAGAAGAAGTAAGAAGTCAGAAGAATAAGTATGGTGGAGAGTAATAATTACGGATCCCCAGTTACACTGGGGACCCGTACTTAACTAAACTTAATTTGTTTTGTTTTATCATTCCCAAGCACGACCTCTTAGATCAGGGGTGTCCAAACTACGGCCCGCGGGCCGCAGATTTAAAAAATATAATGTAATATATGGCCCTTTGAATTTTTATTTTTTGCATTTCTTAGTTAACCCACTAGTGCAGGGGTGTCAAAACTGATTGATTGGCCCGTGGCACATTTAAAAAATATAATGTAATATGGCCCTTTTGATTTTTAAATAATTAAAATGCACTCATTATATTACAGAGAAATGTGTCCCATAAAAGAAAAAGAGCACCAAACCCATGCCAGAGGACCCTGCATAATATTTTATTTTAAATTAATAATATTATGGAAAATCCATGTGTCCTTCTCCAATAGCTTCTAATTCATCTGACACAGTGTCTCCATTTTTTTTCATACTAAATTCTACTTAATTTCAAAGTGCGCCAGATTCATGCATTTCACTTTAAAAACTTAAAAAAATCTCCCGGGGGGCACACCCCCGGACCCACCTTGGAGGGGCGGGATCTCGGCTGGCTACTATTTTCACCCAGCTGGACATTGGACGCAAAAGCAGAAAACACTGGGTGTATCAATGGCATTTAACAAGAGGGGGAATGTATCTGTTTCATTTGCAAGTAAAGTGTTGCCGTGAAGAAGGATTACAATTTACGAAGACACTATGAAACTAAACATCAGAGCAGCTACATGTCCTGATAAATGTGTTATTTTTGCAAAGTGGCCCGGCCCTTCCTAGATTTTTCTGTATGTGGCCCTCAGTGAAAAAAGTTTGGACACCCCTGTCTTAGATCTATGTTGTAAGTCCTTAGGTGTGTCATCCCGACCCTCAAATTTGGAACTAGCGCCGCAGATATACCCACTGAAATCTGGTCACATGGCTGCTGGTGGGCGCTGCTGGCAGTGGCTATATGGGGTGTGTGTGCATGTCTGTGGCTTTTCCACGGATCTTTAGGCCTGAGAACAGCACTCAGACACAAGCATTGATGTACACAGTCACATATCGACACACGGTGGCCCTAATCCCAGCACGTTATCAGTGATCATCAGTGTGTGAAGTCATGTGGACTGGTATGAGTCAGCGGCTGAGCCCCCAACCCTGTGCAGCTGAGATCCGCTGATGAAGGCATCTCCACTGGACAAAATGTCATCCTATCACAACCCCGAACGCACCTCTCACTAAAAACTAAAACCCACATTCAGAAGTTGGTTGGTGGAGAGAGAAGACATGGATATATTTAGCATTCCTTATAGAGACTGTAATCAAGAGATTGGTCAAGTAATTTGTAAATAAAAATTCTCTGCGTTTACTGTTCTGACTGCTACTGCATAACCAGAATACAAAGAGATGCTTTCTTTTGATCCTCTAGAAACTCTGGATAGAAAACAGATGAGTTAAACCACAAATGTTTTACTATTGAACTTTATTCCAGAAAATCGCTTGATCCAATATATTAATATTCCACCTGCATCAGTTCAGTCTAAACACTAACTAAAGGGAGTGTGATTTATTGATTTTATTGCTTATCATTGCACGTAATTAATCAACCTGAAGTCATTGTCTCTTTCATGTTGTCTTGAACATGACTCCACTGACTTCTGCGACATAGTACCTTCAGCCTGTACATGTTCATGTAGATATCTTTGACCACTGACCATCCAGGTTTACCTTATTTCAAATAAGCATTAGTGACATTTTCAGACAAATACTTCTCAATACTTCGCAATATTGCAGCTGTATACAATCATGTGTCAACATGTACCAATTCATCAAAGTAAATGTAAATTCAAGGGTCAAAGGACTGAAGCTTTTTTTTTGAGAAAAGCAAGGGCTGCTGAAATGAAAGGGAATATATTTCACAGACAACAGTAAAGTGAGCATCAGCATTACCTTTCTGAGATGAAAGGGGACTGCAGAGTGATGTAGATGTGTTCCTATTGAGTGCTGCTGAATCGAGTGCTCTTTTTTGATCTAGTTGAGTTTGCTACTTAGTTAGTCTGCACTAAGTCACTGTGTTATTATTTTGGACCGGTGCCTAAATTGAATTAGGGCTTTTTAGATCAATAGAGCTGATACCTGCTGTAGCCAACAACTGACTTCCTTTTGTCAGCGTTGATGCAATATTTATTACATATTTATTCTGTACTTTCTTGCTCCAAATCCACTGAACTATTTTATACAGAATGTTTGACACACAGTAATGTAGATATTACAGTCTCTATGGACATAGTTTGCACTATTAATCTCTACGCTGTATTTGCACTGTGCCAGCACTGAAGAAATGTCTAGCAGAACACAATAACATTCTGCTATGTCGGGCAACAGATAGAGCCTTTGGGGGATCATTCTTTGTAACAAGCCAAAACCAATGAGCGTTGACTCCATAAATGGCATGGATCTTGTTTTCACAGAGTTCCAGGGGATAAATTCTCCCCATAAGAAAGTCAATAATTTGCAATATTCTATTTTAATGTCAAACTTCTGTTTAATATTCACTGTGTCACGGTGTAAATAGACACCATGTCTTTAGCAAAGTAGTGCGTTACGGTGTATATGTTACCTCACTGTGCCTTCTTGTACCTTGTCTATACAGAGTGAAAGTTGCAGATAACTGAGATGTAAGTTGTTTTACTTGACTGGGCTAGACCATCACTACTTTGACTGGACTTTTTGGCCAAACACTGGTCATATAGCTGCAAGTGCTGCTTTAGGTTTGTGGTTTTGACTTGTGATGTGGTGACTGTTCCACAACAGTGCTTTTCACAATACTTTATTTTGTTGCACATCTGTCATGTTAAACCAACCCCATATAGTCCCTAAATTGTCCAACCTTGCTTCAGGCAATTTCTCTGCACCACAAATGTAATGTGTTTCTTACGTTTCACTTGCTTGTTGTCAGTGGGCGTATACGCAGTCGCCTTGGGCCACTTCCTATTGGTGAGCATGACTTTCTGTCACACAAGGAGGGAAGCATGAATATGTAAAACTGTTGAAAGAAAGGTTTCAACTGGGTCAGATGCCTTGGATAATGTGTATCCTAGATCATAATTGCATTGTTTCAAATAGCGATATCCAATTTGAAATAATCCTTCAGTCCTTTAGAATCTACTGTGGGAAAACATTTGTGAGAGAGCAAGTGGATATCTGACCTGACTAAGTGTCTATTACCCTTTAATCAGGTCAAGTGTAAACATTACAACCCCTATAGATCTGTACTAGCTTTGCTTGACTTTGTTGGCTGAATCTTGATGAGGAAAACAATCTTTCATGTCGACATTCTCTTTGCTGTAATCCTGCATATAGCTCTATAGCTCGTAGTAGTCTACCATACTACCAGTGTACTACCAGTTTAGTACACAGCTTGTTCTTTTTGTTTGGTCATATTAGTTGCTGTGGGGCAGTACATTTTAGTGCACAGTGCACATAGATAACTAAACAATCATGGAAAACTATTATTGAAAAATAAATGTTTCATAAATTGAGTATATAAATATAATATCTCAAAAAATTACCTACAAAATGACCAAGCAGATGTGCGTGAAGTCACTTGTTAAATTTAAGTGTGTGTGCCTTTATGTTCCAGATATAAGCAGCTTTGAAAATGGCAATAGGAAGGAAAGCATAAGGAACCAGAGTTTCTCAAGTGGCCAATGGTTTTCTCTTTAGCCTGAATGCTACAGGCACATTGCTCATTGTTCATGTGAAATTCGGATGTGCTTTAGTTTGTATTAGATAAATATGACTCTCTGCTTGCTATCATACAGTGTGTGCTTGATTGGACCCAGAAGTCTAATGAAAGGATGGCCCGACTCCCATACATTGCTGTGCTCTAAGTATAGGATAGAAGCATCTTCCTCCGTTTGGGCCTGGCAAGAGAGCCACAATGTAGGTCAACAGGTATAAGCTTCCATCTACCATTCGCGGCTTTAGGCAAGTGGGGTGGAAGAGGAGGCAGTGGGATGGAAGCATCATACAGAGAGAATGGATAGCGGAGGGGTGAGAGAGTAAGAGGGAGGGAAGGCAAATGATTGGTCCTCTGACTGTACTGATGGGTGGGCTGATCAATGTTTTATGAGTATCACTACTCTGTTTGTAGGTTAGACTTATCTTTCCTCTCCCATGTGTGGGCTAATGGTGGAGATGTGAGTCATACTGGGCTGGGTCCATGAGATAACCCCCTGTATTGTGTGTGTGTGTGTGTGTGTGTGTGTGTGTGTGTGTGTGTGTGTGCGTGTGCGTGTGTGTGGGGGGGTTGTTTACGAGTTTCCAAGCCTAACAGCACTCTTGCCAGATTTGTTTACGTTGCCATGGCTGCAGTTCTGCTTATGTAGAGCTGCTTATGATAGGCCTACAGATGTGTTTGTAGACACTTGCCTGATCTGTTTATGTTCAAGCATGAGGTTGCAAAAGCTTATATTTAAATGATTTAATAGTAACTCAATACATCAAATGGTTGAGGTATTTAGTAAGTAGGAGTGTGGTTGGTTGGATTGTTGCAAAATCAAGAACAAGACTTCCTAATTCTCAAGCTTGTTTGCGGCATAATCTCATTACTCCCCTGATACTCCTCATGTTCTTTATGTTTTTCTCTCTGTCTACAAATAAACGATCATGTTACCTTTTGACCCTCTCCAGTGCATGTGTGTGGTCTTTTGAGGATTCGTAGTAATACTAGAAGTGGCTGTAAGCAGTGGTGTAAACTGGATAGTCTGCTGTTAATGGTGAAAATCCCCGACTGCCTCATCTGTCAAAGCTGACGTTTTTCCTGGTGTCCTTGGCTGAAATGTGAGGGATTGATATGCTGTCAGGGCCGTGCTATATCCAGCTCATAAACAGTAAGCCTCGCCCCAGCTCACACAGAGGCATGACCCGATAGGCTACACCAGTGTCACGCGTAAAAACCAGTCCCAAGGTTTAACACGTCTCAGTTAGACAGAAAATCTGACAAATGGCTCTTGTGTGAAGAGATGTCTTGTTTATCAATCGACCATTCGCATGACCCCTCCACCGAATTGCAATTTTCCGATTAGACTAAGTAACAAGCTAGCTACAGTATGCCTATACCACTGTTAAACATGCTGCTTGGTCCACTTTTCAGCACATTCACATACAACAATGTGTCCTAGGTCCTATGCATAAACACACGGTTCCGGCGGATGATCAGTCAGAGGCTGCCACGCTGTGCAGTGGCCGCCTCCACAAATCCTTAACCTACATATTTTACATCTCAGCCTTAACCATTTTCCCATAACACCAGAAGGGAAGGATTCTTGCCGAGCTATCAATAATAAACGATTAAGTCTCAGGTTTAACATGCTTGTACAGTAGATAATGGGTTGGAAAGGAGGAGGCTTTCAAAGAACTGAGTGCTTTTAGTGCACAAAACCACCACCAGGAAGTAGGCCTACAGGGTTTTTAATGGTGTGGACCTGTAAGCATGTGGATTACTGTTCAAGTATTGTTTGTCACTGATGGTTAATGACTTATTTGAAAACGTTAACAAATGCTCTGTATTCCTATAACAGTTTACATTCAACTCTTCCAGTAAACGTGTAATTTAATATAAACATTGATGATTATCATTCTGTGCCATCGGAAAGAAAATCAATTGGTGCATGTTTACTTATTGATCACAATTAACGGTACCCATTAAGGCGTGTATTTACAAAGAGGTTAGTTAATCAATACGCCTCAAAACAGGTCAGTGCATCTTTCTCGTATTTTGCAAAATCAAGTCAGTCCCAACTTTCCATTCAGATTATCGGGGGGAACCCACTTTGACAGGTTTTCCTCACTAAAATGCAAATATTTGACTCTGCAGAGTATAGTTTTTGCTGGTTGTTTTTATTTGTTTTGTCAGATTGAGCACTTGAGCAAATAAGCAATTGTAATTGTATAACATTGTAATGGAGAGCTATAGATACTTTTGCTTTGTCAGTGAATATAAACAGTGCAGGCAGGTAATAACATCACCGTAAACAATTATAGTTTATCGTTTTTTAGATTTGTTTTTTAGAGAATTAATTTATTCACTGCATTAGTTTTATGAACTTATTAAAGAGAGGTTAAAGTGTCATTCTTCCAACAGATGCTGTTTTGTTGAAATCACACAGTCAATAGTGTGTGTGTGTCTTAACTGTTCCGATATTATAAAAATGTATCCACTACTAGTTGTGGCTCCCTGACAATCACCCAAATCCACACAGACAGTCAGACACACACACACACACACACACACACACACACACACACACACACACACACACACACACACACACACACACACTAGCGGCAGGGTTGCCAGTCATTCTCTTTATGTCTGACTGATTGATTCTCATGGAAATTGAAATCTATGAAAAGACTCCTCTCCGTTCTGAAAAAATGGGTGTGGATGCCGTCTGCATGCAGAAATAAGCTAGCCTGGTCCAACCAGACCATCGTACTTCATTTCATTTGTACAGAAGACTACTGAAGGGAAAATTAAATTTGGCCGGAAGTAGGCGGGCGGGCATTGAATGTATTTTTTATTTTTTTTTGTCAATGTGGAGGTTATTG
Organism: Ammodytes marinus; assembly: GCF_949987685.1. Classification (NCBI taxonomy): domain Eukaryota; kingdom Metazoa; phylum Chordata; class Actinopteri; order Uranoscopiformes; family Ammodytidae; genus Ammodytes; species Ammodytes marinus. The sequence continues at coordinate 17,148,880 of NC_137223.1, forward strand.
TTTTTGTTTTGTTATTATTCTGACACCCTGCAAATTACTTTGAATGAATATATTTAAAAGCATCATTTTTCAAAGTCGGACTGGGAAAAAATGCCTTTTGCTGTGTTATGTTTCAATCAAGCCCCTAACCACAGTGAGTTCTACCAGCCCCCAATGCGGAAGTGACAACAATTGCAGTTCACTGAGTGGCCACTAAGGGCAGGTACCAAAACAGAGCAATTTCTCATAGACTCCCATGTTAGATAGGCCGTTTTCACAGCAATATCAAACCTATTTACGGCCTGGTCCCAGAAAAACATTCTAGTCTATGTTTAGGTCATATCTCCATGACAACACTGAGAGGGGTGAATTATTTTGGACCAGGCTAGTTTTTATTCTATTGAAGGTTAAAATGAACAAATAATTAGGAGCGCAGCCTCTTGAGTGACAGCTAGCCGCCCGCTGGACCTCACGGCGCCTCGGAGGTATACGTCAGCTAGATGGGCGTATCTCTCTCCCCCCGACGTCGCATCAATGCCTTTTTTCAGTAAGAGGAAATGAGACGGAGTCAAAATCTGACAAGATGTCGACAGGCATAGGCCAGGACGATTGGATGGAGTTGAAATAACTGAGGTCATCCCGGATGCTACATCCATTTTATATACTATCTAAGGTTTCAGTGAGGTGATGTGTGTAGATTTTTTTTCATGCCAATAGGGTTGGAATTGTGTTGAGTATGTACAAGTCTTTCAGTGTGGTCAATAGTGGAGCTCCAGCAAGTTTGACAAGTGCTACTTACTTGAGTGCATTCAACTGTGCATTTCAACTTCCAGTTAAATGGATTTGCATTGTTGGTGTTCTTGCCTGACAAGCTATATTCTAAGCTTTACTTACGGACATAGCAGTAGTAACTGTATCACAAGCAGCCAACGGGATGGTGTCAGGGCTTCACCTTGGTGAAAGGGTTAGCAGCTTGGATGTCTGCGGGTCAAAGTGTTCCTCACTGGTGTTGAAAGGGGATCAGGAGGCCTGTAATGGTAATTCAAGCAAAAACACTAAAAACACTGTGAAATCGCCCAGTGGCGGGGTTTCAGATTTCATCTTATGTCCACATGAAAACTCATTGAATAGAAGAGACACTATCTGAGACTCAGTTTAAGCGGGCTGTGGTCTGCTTTAATGTGCTTTATAGAGCTGAGACACACAGCTGCACACATGTGCACACACACAGACACTCCCTCTTAGACAGTGTCACACACTCTTCTGTCCTCAGGATGGCAGAGATCTCATTTAGATACCTCTCCTGATCTCTCAGTACCTCCCAGAGTCGCCCTTTTGCATCTTTATTCATCCATTATTTTACCATGCAAGGAGATAGCAGCGATTCCAGCTGATCCTTTCACTCGATAATTAAAGATCAGTGAGAGACTCCCTTTCACACATTCTCTGACTCTTTTGCAGTGATTTTGATGTAGCTAAATATTACACCGTCAAATAATAACAGCCTGTACTTAAGATTCTTGCAGGGAATTATCGTTTATCTCCCTAACAAGCATTCGTATTTGTGACAGTTATGATGTAGACGATCCCTTAGCCATGTGCAGGGTGCTGCATTGATGCTCTTAAAGAGTGGGCTACATAGCTATAGCCAAATCAGCCTAAACTGCCATCATTCTAGTCGCCTCCTCCTCTATTTAGTCTGCAGCTGTCTGTGCAGCTCCCCACCTCCAGACCACTTGCATTACCCCTCTGCACGTGTGTTTGTGTTTGGCAGAAAGAGAGAGAGAGACAGACTGACTGACTGCCTGCCTGGTTAAGACCCTTGAAGGTGGTGTGTGTATTTATATCCAGTAGTGCTGGCGAAGGGGTGTGTCCGCTGCTCAAGTCTCTAAACCATCAAACACATTCTCTCTCCCCATAATGTTAAAGCAGTTCTGTGGGAAACTTGGTCATTCCTATAGGCAGCCTCCAGGCATGCATGAAGATTCAACACTGTTTTTGAGCCACAACGATTAGTAGATTGATTGAGGATGATTTCGAAAACTGATATCGATGATAACCCCATATCCCTTGAAATGGCCTTCGCATAGAATAGCAAATACACGGTGTAGGAAACGTTCTTCCATCAATTTATGTTTCTTATCAACATAGCAAGGGCACACCTATGTCCTGCAAACTGTTGACAATCAATGCGTTTCAATCAGCTGAGACTGAATTAATCTGAGAATTCAAAATTTGAGCAATATGATATATTTGACATTTTTGTTCATGCTAAAGATACATTTCAGAATATTAGGAGTTTTTTTTCAGGTGTGCCTATTGTGATGTCACGAAAGAGAGCGAGGAGGAGAAATAGCAGCAGTAAGCGCAGACCTAAGGACAGGTTTATTTAATTGACAGCCATTAGATGATTGGTTCACCGAGGTCATGGTGAATATCGCCCCGAATCCGCTGAGGGTGTGTGTGAGAATAAGAGAGACTGTAATGAGAAGACTTCAAATAGTCAGGGTCCTTCATTGATCTGGACTTCGTTTTCCTTTGTTTTCTCTACAACACTACTCAACATTTTATTTATTGTATTTTTCATTTCCAACCTGTGACTTGATGTGTAGATGATCTCACACTTTCCTGAATTAGTAAACCAAACAAACACATTGTCAATGAATGAATCCACACTGTAAAGGCTCATTTGACAATGAACTGGACCCTGTCAGGTAAACGTAAACTGGAATTTTTCAGTTGTCCTGCAATATTCATCTTATTTCTTTACTAAAACTATGCCTTAAGCCATGTCATCAACATCATAATACGTGTTGCCAGTAGATAATTTATGAACGCTATGAAAAGATTGAACGCAGAGGTCTCTCTCTACTGAAACATTCATCTTTTCGTTTAAATCAAAGTAATACACTTTTCCTCACCAGTGTTATCCACAGTGTTTGGATGTTACAGTGGAAGGAAGCAGATTTCTCCCCTGAATTTCTCACGCAACATGTTCTACTTACAAATGCCTCACAGCTCTTTTGTGCTGACATTTAGGTATTTTTAAACTCTACAACAGCCAAAATGGAAATTCGGTGAACTGGAATTTGATCATATTGTCCTCTGTGTGTGTGTGTGTCTGTGTGTGTGTTTTAGTTTGCCACTGAATATTTTATATGCTTTGTTGATAAATTATACAGTGTAAGAGCTGCATTAACTCTTTGAAGCTAAGGCACTCTTCAATGCATTCAGGTTTGTTTCAGCCGTCGAATACTCAGTCAGAAAACTCTCACTGGGGGTGCTCCGTGGCGTAGTGGGTAGAGAGCATAACATATTGGCTCAGGCCTCGTTGTAGTGGTCGTGGGTTCGAATCCGACTTGTGGGCCTTCACTATGTGTCTTTCCCCTCTTATCTCCCCATTTCAACTCTGCTCTTCAACTTTCAATAAAAAGGTTAACACACCTAAAATATATATATAAAAAAAGAAAGAAAACTCACAGTAATGCTATTGAAGGAAGGTCTTCTCTTTTTTCTTTAGGAGCCTCTCAAAATAAATATACTAAATGTTTGATTGAAATGCATTACTATGGCCCACAGCCTTACAGAGGTGTAATTTCCCATCACCAACCCATTCTCCCTCCCTCGTTCTCTTTGTGAGGTAACACATGCCTTACACAATCCTGACAGCCAGGCACTGCCTGTGTGTGTTTGTATGGCCCCTTCCGAACCGGGCTGTCCCCGGCTGCCACCGCTGAATGTTGGCCTTAGCGTCGGCAAACGGCCAGACTCTGTCACGGCCGCTAACTGGACCAGCTGTTCGTTCCTCTCTCTTCCATCTTATCTCCTCCGTCGCACTATCTGTCTTCTCTTTCTGTGAAAAAGACAGCAAAAGGGGCGCTTGGTGTTGCACTTGACACCAAAGTTGATATCCACACATGCTGGCATCACTGGGAGACAGTTTTGTTTCTGTGTGTGTGTGTGCCTGCTTGTACCGTGTGTGTGTGTGTGTGTGTGTGTGTGTGTGTGTGTGTGTGTGTGTGTGCCTGCCTGTTCGTGTGTGCGCGCATGTGTGTGTTTGACAGAGCAGCCAGGACACAAACACCATCCCGTTGATCGCGGTGACACAAAGGACACTTACACCCTCTGTTGTTATTTTGTTGTTGTCGTATACTGTTGACATACAGAGGGACAAGTGGGAGGAGGACAGTGAAGGTCAGAGGGTGCTCATTTTGGGCCGCGGCCGGTCAAACCTAGTTAGGCAAACAATGAAAGTGAAATGGGATGGGTCTGGGCTTAAGCTGTCGAGACCGTGCCTCGGTCCAGGCTGCTGGCGTAGGCACTTTTTTTCGTGCCCTGTGCATCTCACATTTGAGTTATCAGAGCGTGGTGCAGGCAGGGAGAGTCATAGCAGCAGTAGTAGTAGCAGCAGCAGATCACTGGGGGCTGCAGGGGCTCCAGGATCTGGCCTTGATTTGTCAATTCTATAACTTCACTGAAGTGCTGCTCCTCCAGGGGAATTATTAGCTCATAATTCAGCAATCATGTTTTGGGCAGGGGACTCGCGTTTTTTTTATTTATTAAAAGAACATAAAGGATTTATCATGAGTGCAATTTGCTACTGAGGAGGCTTTGATAATCCTGGACCGTCTCATCATGGCTTATCCAGTGCACTTTGATTGGTTGAAAGAAAACGTCGTGTTTTTGCCAGGTAAGAGCAGTGATTTAATGAGTGAGGATTGAAATAAATATTGGTAATTACTAAGATGAGATAGTTACCATCAGCAGAGTTTTAATTTAACATGCTGCAGCTCCCTGATCAACCCAAGTCTTTTGAAACGTGATTTGAATCAGGTATGTTACAGACTTCTCGGCTAGTTGGGAACACTGTTCAAATGATAAAAGTGTATTTTTCGACTGAAGTTGTTTATTGCTCTACAAATACATCTATGGGGAGACGGAAGGTTAAATGCATAGCTGTGTGTGTGTGTGTGTGTGTGTGTTTAAATCTTCTGAAGGACCAAGGTCTTGAGAGAAGAAGTGAGTGCAAATGGGACAGAATTGAACAGCACATAATAAAGTAGGGCAGGACAAATGTGGCGAAGCATAACAGAATACTACTACTTTTTCCTTGTCACTCAAACCAACTAAAGCTGCATTCAAGAACACTGGGAAAGGGTGATATGTCGAGCAGAGATGTCGGGTTTTTGGTTTTTGCCTGTGAATCATCTTTGAATCATATGAAGAACTCCTCCTTTGCCCTGTGAGTGCAAATGAAGCAGTGAACATTGCCCCTCCCTCAACTTGTGCATCAGAGGGAACTTGTGTCCTTTTCATGTTGCATTTTAAATTATGCATCGGATGTATTTGCATATTTGTGCGCGAGTGAATGCTCTGCATCTCGATACCAATTTGTGCTCCTAAATTGCAATCTAAAGGGATGCAAAATGAACGTGGTGTTTGGAAAAAACATGAATACATCACACTGCCGCAGAGCTCTAACGTGTGTGTGGAAACCAAAAATAGAAAATATGTTTACACTGACTAATAACATCAACATACATGCAGTGTCATTTTATCTAATTTTATTTTTTTCCTGTAACATGGGGCAGGTTCTGGGTAAAGTGTGTGTGTGTGTGTGTGTGTGTGTGTGTGTGTGTGTGTGTGTGTGTGTGTGTGTGTGTGTGTGTGTGTGTGTGTGTGTGTGTGTGTGTGTGTGTGTGTGTGTGTGTGTGTGTGTGTGTGTGTGTGTGTGTGTGTGTGTGTGTGTGTGTGTGTGTGTGTGTGTGTGTGTGTGTGTGTGTGTGTGTGTGTGTGTGTGTGTGTGTGTGTGTGTGCGTGCGTGCGTGTGTGTGTGTGTGTGTGTGTGTGATTAGTGTGTGTGCATGTGTGTGCATGTGTTGAGGCGTTGAGGGGAAGTGCCTGTGGAGGCTCAGATGGTGACAGATGGTTCAGAGACAAATCAGCCTGGGAGTCAGGATCTCTGCTCTGGAACTAGCCCCTTTAAGTATGTTTGTGTCAATGTGGTGTTGTGTGTGTGTGTGTGTGTGTGTGTGTGTGTGTGTGTCTGTCGTACGCGCACTTAAAAGTGTGTCTTTGGGTGACTTTCTGTGGCTGAGCATCTCAGTGTTTTGTGTGCGCATTATGTTAAGTCCATGGTTTATGTAATGCTTCTTTTAACAGCCACAAATGAATGTGACAGTAAGATTGGAATAAATTACTTACACATAATAAAAGTCTATATACGTATTCATGTGGCAGAAAATTATGCAGTTTTTAGGTATTCAAGCTTCACTCAGCTCTGAAGCGAACATACGTACACCAAACTTGCATATAGACCAAGCCCCAACCACAGCGAGTTCTACCAGCATCCAATGCGGAAGTGACAAAAAATTAAGTTCACCGAGTGGCCACTAAGAGGTGGTACCAAAACAGAGCAATTTCTCATTGACTCCCATGTTAAAGAGGCTGTTCCCACAGCATTATTAGACCTATTTACGGTCTGGTCCAACAAATCATTCTAGTCTGTATGTTTAGGTCATATCTCCATGACAACACTGAGGGGGGTGAATGTTTTACCCGCCCAATGGCCCTCACTATGCCTCGGAGGTATACGTCAGCTAGATGGGTGTATCTCTCTCCCCCCAACGTCATATCAATGCCCTTTTTTGGTAAAAGGAAATGAGGCGGAGTAAAAATCTGAGAAGATGGCGACGCGCATAGGCCAGGACGATTGGATGCAGTTGGAATAACTGAGGTCAGCCCGGATGCTTAATCCATTTTATATACTATCTATGATATAGACACACACAGACACATTACACACACAGTCACAGCTCACTCCGGTCTCACACACCTAGATTAATGGAGGTTCATAATCTCCGCCATATATTACCAGGTGCAATTTCTCATCAGTGACATTGTTACTCTTTGGCGGAATAACCTTCCAGGCATTAGTCTGGAACTTTACAAAGTGCTTTACAATCTGCCCATAAATTACAGCTCAAGAGGTGCTTATGTGGCAGCCCGGAGAAGTTGTGCAGTTAAGTAGTTCCTCTGTCCTATGCGTGGAGGCAATTCCCAGTGGCAAATACACTTCAAGTACATCTCAGTCCTAACCTGTTTAAAATGTTGTGAGAGGGCCGCCGCCAAAAGCTCTGCACAAGCAAGTGCAGAGCTTTTGGCTCTGCATTTATGAATGAAATTGCACCTCCATCTCCTGGCGTATAGGGTTGTGGGCTTTGGTCTGTGTGTTGTTGTTTCTTTAGCAGTTGAGCTTGGCCTAGACGACTTAAGCCCTACTAGCCTTTAATAATCTCATTCTCAAGTCGTACCATCTGGGTCAAAGGGGTTTCCAATCTTCGCTATGGCTTCTTACAAAGACCACATAGAGGATGAAACATGGTGTCCATTGGCTGTTCAGTACACCCTGCCTCCCTTTCACTGTTGCCATTTTTCATTTCAGGACGTCACAAAAGCAGTTTACGATGACACGATTTTGAAATAGTCGCCAGTTGGCTTCATTTTCACAAAAGGTAACCGAATCAGCAGAATCATTTCTACACAACATTTTTTGAGTTTGTCTGCTGACATGATTTCTGTCGTAGTTTTTGTAAGACTAAGGAAACACAGTGGTTAGATGTGCCTTTGAGTCTGTCACTTGAGGGAGGAAAGGAAGTGGGGAAGATTTTGGCTAACGTAAGTATATTCAACAAAGGTTTGCCAGAGCGTTAACGCACCCAAACAAAATAAAGAGTAGAAAAGAGCTGCTAACTGTACTCTAAACTCTGTCATAATTCCTACAGTGAAAAAATATTGTAGTTGTAGGCTCCCTCAGGTCACTCATATCTGTAAAACATGGCACATCCAATGTAACATCATGTAGCTGACATGTATAGGCCTACATCATACATCTGTAGTTATGGCAAAGATACAAACTGATGAGATTAGTTTTTTCTTCCATTATAAAATAAGATAGGCTACTACTAAATTCAGTATAGCCCTGGCTCAATAAGCAACTAGTTCTGAGTGATACTGTGCTGTTTGGACAGGAAACAAACACCAGCTGAGGCAACTTACAGTATTCTTGTATGTATACACATTACACTGGACATATATACTGCTGCTTGTACCACTACTGCTTACAGTCAGACAGCTAGCAGGTAGCAGCCTGAAGCTATTAAAAAAAAAATACTCTTTACAGTTTCTAACACACCATTCAGTTTCACCGTTTGTTTTTCACACAGGGACCTTCATTGCAGGTCTAATGTGAGTTCACAAAAATTATCGCAGGCGACAACAAACAGCCATTGCCAAAGACTCCACAGCTCAAACGTTAGCTGTTTTCTTAATTTGCTTGTGTTTTATCTTTGTGCATGTGTTTTCTTAAGTTGCAGTGCTGTGAGCTCTCAGTGCCACTGTACATTTGGATTTTCTTAAGGCTAGCCTGGTGGAACCCCAACTACAAACTTCACTTATATTTGTTTGTGTGTGTTTGTTTCACATCCTTGGATGAGGCCTTGTGGGATGTGTTTGTACATTGCCATGTAAAACAGGCTTCAGCTACTGCATGTGTCAGCTGATTATTCAGTGCAAGACTGCGATCAGGCCCTGTTGCTTAGTCACTGTGTTCCACTGCAATGACTGCACAGGGCAACTTTGTTTTCACTATTTACAAAATATTAGAGCATATTGTTCCTCATGTTTTCCAGCCTCCTCCTTGGTGTTGTCTTTATTGCCTTTATTTGGGGAATGCCATGTTTTTATTCTACATTAGGCCTAGATGTCAGAAGTTGTACATGCTCTGGAAATAGTAACAAGGTCAAAACACTTGAGTTGATTTGGGTGGTTTAAGTGGAAAGGGTTGCTGACATGTGTGCATTATGTAAGAGATGTGTAGCCCTGCACCAAGGGGAGCAAATTAAGGTAAAGGATAGTGTTAGGTATAGGTTTGTATTTGTTGGTTATCTAAGGGGACCCCTGTGTAGAGTTTAAGTTGTGTTTCATTTGATCAGACCATGTGAAGGATAAGGAGAAAGACAAAGAGCAATCGTGTGTTTCTTCAATATCCTACCTTTTGTGTTAGCCTGTGTTAGTTAAAGGTTCATTAGTGCCAGTTGTTTCCCAAAGCATGCAGCCATATTGTAGCTTTTGTAGTATTTTGTCCCAATTACTGCTAACACTGCCTTTGCAGAGTTGCTTGTTTGCCCTCAACCTTTTTACTAACTACCATCCTTAACTTCTAGTCGTGATCATCCAATTAAAGCGTACATCTGTGTTTGACATAAAGTAATGGTGCATTTATTTGCTGTTTTCCACTCTGAAGTCAGCAAATACATTTCCGTAGAGTAGACCATTCAACTGACTGTCTACTGTATCACAGGTTTCTTGTCTGATAATTATTGGCTGTTAAGTTTCCAAACGCCACTGCCGATGCGATGCTATGTGGCAGCTCAATGGTGACGCTCTGTTGTCTGATATTCACTTCAGCACATGAATGCACCTTGATGTTGTTTTCTTGTGACATCATAATGCATACAAAATGATTTGCTTGGAGTGTACGTATGCATTGCATATTTGTGCTGCTCACAATTGATGTGATACATCTTTACAGCGTAAACCAAGGCATAGTTGTGTAAACAAACATGCCTGCAGGGAAGAGGTTACTCTATATGACCTTAAACCTTTTTCATCCAGTATGGAGCTTTTTCTAAAGGCAGCAGTGTTCCGCAAAAAATAAGCTGTTTTGCTCTAACTGTGCTGCTATTGTATGCATCACAAAATCCTTAAGTCTACTAAGCTACATTTTTGTGTCCCTTACTCTCTCTATATCCTTTCATTTCTCAATCTCTCTTCAAGCCCCCTTCTATGCTTGGGCTTCTGTCCGTATCTTCTGCTCCACCCATATCACATTTTTCTCTCTCTCTCTCTTTCTCTCTCTCTCTCCCATCAATCTATCTCTCCATCTTTCCTGTCTGAGGCCACTTATTTGCCCTGTCTGGGTTTCCTGCAGGGCAGCAAGGGAAATGATTGAGACAGATTTCCATGATTACTTTTCTTCTGTTCAAAGTTGCATTTAGAAAAATACTCTTTGTGACGGCTGTCATTGCATCTGTTCAGGAGGTACGGCCAAGAGAAAAGAGGATCATTTTAACAACAGAAAATGATTCATCACACTGCTCAAGCCAATTTAATGAACCAGCATGTTTTAATGTAATTTTAAATCATCTTTAACTAATTCTCACATTCATGAAGACACATAACATATTTATGTGGTTTACACGGAGAAAGTTTACACTCCAGAAGCGCAATTCCAAACTTGCATTATAAAACAATATCAATAATTATTAACGTGTAACTTAAGCAAGCATCCAGACATTATAACATCAATTACATTTTTATTTATTACAAGTATTGTAATAATAGGGCATACTATCGCTCTACACTAAAATACAAAAGTACACAATCGAATCCTTCCTTGATTTTCAGCTGGTGAGGATGCTGATTTTTTGTATAGTTTTAGCCTCATTCCTTAAGCATTGATTTATGTATGAAGTCATCATGAGCATATTCAAGATCGTTTTTACAGGGCTCTCCTTTTAGCAGCTAGAAACATTACAAATTCAGGTAGAGGTTTCATATACCAGCTCACAGTGTAAGCGTTATATTAGCATTAGCTTACGCTAGCTATAGCAAATAAGATCTTCCAGCAACCGCTGTCATTTCAGGAAACAAAATCCACAGTTGTCAGCTAAATGAGACAATCGACACATTACATCCTCAAATGGGTTTTCAGAGACCTATTAGCTATGGTTTATGCTTATATAGTATACACACATTAGAGTCGGACTGGTATGTCTGGTATGGTGTGGCACAGCAAACATTATCTGTGCAAAAGCCATAACATAGGGGGAGAGAGAAAATACGAAGGGAGAGAGGAAGAAGGATGACATTCTTTTTGTCTGAGGACAATGCCCCCTAGAAGTGGAACAACACAATAGACTCATTCACAGCAACACCAACAACATCAGGACATTTAGTTACTATGACTGAATATCTTCAGCATCCAATGGCAGCAGCATCTGACTGCCACTATGGCTATGTATTGTATCTAAATTGCCATCAAACCTTACATAAGAAAACAATGTACATACTTTTTCATGTTATTCTCTTCGCTTCCCTCAGCGCATCATTTCTTTCTTTGTTATTAATGTTACATAACCAAAGTGGAAACTTTTTTTTTTCCAGCATTATTTTGACATGTTTGCCTTTTCTTCCCATGTTTGTATCCTGAAGCATTGTAAGGCTGAGAGGGATTGCATAGCTGTACAGCACATTATTAAACCTCACCAAACATTCAGCTTAAAACTGAGGTATAACTACCAATCTGTCTGATTTATCTGGGATACTTCAACTGTGCAGCTTGCGGGCATGCCTAGCAAAGCCCTTATTGATTGCACCAGAGGGGATAATGAGTTCAGTTTACCTCCTTACTATTGCCAAATTAAAAATGTGTTCACTTCATACAGATCGTAACATTTTTAAAAATTCCTTCACTCCTAAAGCGATTGGGGTACTGAACACCATGTCCCGCTGATGTGTATACTGCCACTGCTGCCCTGCTTCTTGCCCTGAAGATGTCTGTGTGTAAATGTTGTTGTTGTTGTTGCTTTTGTTGTTGTTGTTGTGTTGTCCTGCTTGTTGTTTTTTGTATGAGACCAAAGACGAATCTCCACACCGTGGACAATAAAGATTTAACTAACTAACTAACTAACATCCAAGTGTTGCTGCACACACACAAAACACACCAAATCTCTGCAAATGTTTGAGCTAAACTTTATCAGCTGCAAAACTGAAAACCACATGCAGTTTAACCTAAAATGTGATTGTTATGTCATTGGGTGCTGCTGATATTAACATACAACTGAACAACTACAACTTTTTTCAACTGGAAAATCACTGGAATAATGAGTGGTATTTTTTACGCACGGCAAACCTATAAACTATAAACCAATAAACTAATTAAATGTCAAAACATGCTCATGATCGGCTGTGTGCAACAAAACATTCAATGCATGCCATATGCTGTAATGCATTTTCTGAGGAAAACTGCACTTTTGATAATGTTATGCAGAAACTTGACTAATAATAACACTGACATCTGCATCCACTCAGTCTGAATTAGTGTCTCACCTCCCATGTACAGTTAGATAAACCATTGAATCATTTAAAAGTGACACTGAGCTTAACAGGCAGTGGAGTGGAGCAAAGATTGAATGAAAACCAAAATTTGCCGAAACCTCTGAAAAACAAAAACGTGCACCGCCCTTCAAAATAAGAGTATTCAGGCTTTAGTCCACAGCACAGACAGTGTGCAGTAATGCGTTTCATCTCTGTATATGTATCATTAAAATCAAACAAGTCAATCAATGCCACACAGTGCCGATACTAAACTGCGGCTATATCTTCTTCTTCTTTGGTTTGGCCCAGGTTTGCCAGGGTTTTCCAGCATGTTTGGCAAGAAGAAGAAACGGCTGGAGATCTCAGCCCCGTCTAACTTCGAGCACCGGGTCCACACGGGCTTTGACGCGCGGGAGCAGAAGTTCACCGGGCTGCCGCAGCAATGGCAGAGCCTGCTGGCGGACACTGCCAACCGGCCCAAGCCCATGGTGGACCCCTCCTACATCACCCCCATCCAGCTGGCACCAATGAAGGTTAGTGAGTGTGAATGGACAGAGCAAGGGCCTCACCTTTTCTAGCATCTTTGTTGACTCTCTTGCTCTCTTCATCCTTTTCCGTCCATGCCTTCACCTCCCTCCACCCCTGCTCTTTCTGTCTATATCAACCTATGCTATTGCCTCTACGTGTCTCTCATTGCCTTCTCACTCTTGTCTGTACAGCTATATCTTTCACTTCAGTGTCTGTCTGTATCTCACCACTCCAGCCTACACACTCTTTTCTTCTGAGGCAAACTCTCCAAGCGCCATCTGGCCACTTCACACTATTCAAAATTGCCCTAATTCATTCAATTATAATAATATCATTGTACATTGTATTTCTTTGAAACTGCACTAAGCAATTTTCTGAGTCAAACTGAGTCAGTTTGCTGACTTCTCTACTTGTGTTACTAATACACTATGTTATAATTTAGGGTTTCATATTTACTGTAAGCGATTTAGGAAACAGCCACTTTATCTCACCTGGAGACATGTTTGTTTTTTCCTGCTTGTGGTCTGTTGCTCCACCCTTTCTCTGCTAAATTCAGTGTGCCTTTATTATGATGTGGCCACATAAGCACATTTCTATACTTTTAACATCCAACTCAGCTCTGTTGGATCCAGCTTTCTTTAGCTCATAGCGTTGGTTCCACAGCTTGTTACAGTCAACTTGTAGTAATGTAGGTTATACTCTTACTCCCTTTACACCAGAACAATTATGCATTACATTCTCCAGTTGGCAAGACAAACCACGACTTCCAGATGATGCTAATGCTGTCTTGTGTCTGCTGCATAAGTATAGGCAAATGTTTGCTCCAATGTTAGCAATGAACACTTGATAGACCCATACACGTTATGCCCCCTGCTGGTTAAAAAAAATTGCTTAATGGAGCTTTAAAGACAGTACCTTAAAACATATATTAAAACATATTTCAATTAAAAGAATGTCAGAATCTCTGAAACCCTAATGCAAACTGATTTCTCATTCTTCCCTCCCCTGTGACTGTGATTGTGTGTCTCCTCTTGTCTCTGAACCTTCCGAGTGTCTCCTCTGATGTGTTGTTGTTCATCAGTTCTTCTTTAACACACCACATTGACACATTTGATCAACTGAAAAAAAAGGGCTGTAGCTAACTATAGTCATTGAACACACCTTACTGTTGAACACACCTTTCTCTGGGTTGTATCAGAACATATGAGGTCTATTTGAAGCCCTTTCTCATGCATACCGGAGGCTTCAGAGGTTGTATTAGGCCTCACAGGTCTTCACATGGGGGCACTTCTTTAAGAAAATGTGGTGTTTTTTCTCTTCCATTGTGCTGTCTGTGGTCCCATCATACTGCATGTGTGACCCACTGCCCTTCAGCTTTGAATTCCTGTGTGTGTTACAACACCTGCTTACACCATTTTTGTTGACCTTGATATTACCTGAAGAACACTTGCCCCCATAGATGTGTCAACCTTAAACTAATTTCTTATATTTTAAGTTGAAAGTTGATATATAAGGCATTGCAGCACTCGCTCGCATTTGAGTACATGTAAAGCGATAAGCACTATTGTGAGCATTAATCATTAAGCTAACCTTTATATTAGTCTCTAAGGAACCACTCACAGGTCCCACTGACAGGAAAATACATGGTCAGACATCCACTCAATTCCTGTAACAGAGAACAGCAATATGCCACAGGAGATATCTCTGAAGAGGGGGAAACAAGAAAATAATTCTCTTGCTCTCTTCACAGATATCTCCCAAGAAAGTCCGGTCATCCGAAACGCCGTTGCCCAAAGTATGACTCTACCTCTTCCCTTCTGTTTTTCAACCCCCAATTTTTTTTTTTTTTACTTTGTTGGTCACTCTCACACAGTGACAACTCCGCTGTTTTTTTCTTCTCTTATTTCTTTTTCTCCACATCTCTCCTCCACTGCCTGCTGCCATGCATTCAGGTGGAGGTGGTGTGTCAGCAGGCGTGGGGGGAGACACACTGAGAATGACTCCACACATGACATAACTACATTGCTAGTCTGCCAAGTCTGTTCTTAGGCCTCATCTCCGCTCTCTTTTTTTTTGTGTTTCATTTCGCATGAGTCTCCCTAGAAAATGACGAGATTAGCTGTAGCGGCATGTTCCCCTTGTTTCTCCCCCATTAATACTAATGATGATGATAATCATGATGATGATGATACGGATGGTGATGATGATGGGTGCTGAGATGTGAAGTGCATGTTGCCATGACAGCTGATTGTGCTCTGCTGTAGGCCGCCACTCTGTGGAAAGCAGGTCATCAAGGGGTTTGCACATGAGAATAAGCCTTTTTAGGATCCAGATCCTCTCCTCTCTCCAACATGACATAGTCTCTCATTTGTAAAAGCACTGATTGTTTTGCAGTTTTTCCTCTTATTTTATAGTTTTTTCAAAATTACAATCTCTACACTTGAAAACATGAATGGTAAAGTGTTTGACCAAGAGCCAAAAAATACAGTAAAATTAAGTTTTGAGAGTTACATTTTTTCCCCCTACCTGTTCATCTCGAACAATGTTCCTGTGGTTTTGGCAGTTTCTGAGTACTTGGGAAAGTTAGAGGGCACCTTCCAACAGCCATACCTTTTTATAGCTCAATGCTAAAATAACTTGTACTAAAGGAAGTGGATAGTAAAATATTTGTCATGCTCCTCTGTATTCTAAGTCATTGCTCCGGGCAACTTTTGAGCCAATGCCTAATTTCAGGGGGTGCTTTATAATAGAAGAGGCTATTCCAATGTTGGAAAAAACAAACAAGTAATCATTGGGATGAAAGCGAATCAGAAGAAACAGAATCCTCGTGTTTAAAACCTTAAACAGATCATCTTTAAAAACATGGATGAACAACATGCTTGCTGGAAAACAGTAGGAATCATTGATCAGCACATGCAAATTTAAAATCAGCCAGCTACCTCTACAGGAAAAACACTCCTTTCTGAAAGGGGTTTTAGTTTAAGTCTTTTAGACAAATTAGAAAGAAAAGATTGATGTTACTTACAGTAGCGTTTCTCGCACTTGGAGTATGCATGCAAAGAATACAAATGAACAAATGTGTGTTTATCTTGTGTGTAAGTGTGCTAGTTTAAAGAAGCAACAGAGGGAAACCATATGAAGCTCGCCCTGGTCCAAAGCTGTTCTGTGCTCACAAATCATCCTCTTGACAAATTTTGACTTTCACATTACTGTTTAGATATTTCAGCAAATTGTTAGTATCAACTTGCTTCTCTCTTCTTTCTAATTGTATTTTGTCAATGAAATGTAAATATGTGTGTATGTGCATGCTTTGTGTGTGTGCTAGTGTGTGTGTGTGTGTGACCCTGACTTCGAAGGTGGGCTGGGTTATTTATAGTGCCTCACATACTAATATACATCCCCCCTGTTTGCCCTGACACTTGATTGACATAAGGCTTCCTCTGCTTGGCAGACTCCTAGCTGTGTCTATTAAGTGTGTGTGTGTGTGTGTGTGTGTGTGTGTGTGTGTGTGTGTGTGTGTGTGTGTGTGTGTGGATTTGTGCGATTGTCAGGGAGCCACAACTATGGATACTTTTATAATATCGGAACAGTTAAGACACACACTCACACTATTGACTGTGTGATTTCAACAAAACAGCATCTGTTGGAAGAAGTGTGTCTATCTTGAGTGTACACGCACTTAAAAGTGTGTCTCTGTGTGACTTTCTGTGGCTGAGCATCTCAGTGTGAGCATGGAAGAAGCAGTCTCCAGTCTAGCAGACCTCCAGTGCTGTATGGAAGGACAGAGTACTGTTAAAAGTCAACATGGTGTGTTTGCCTGTCGGTGTATAATGCACACAAGACAGTTAGAGAGGTGGGCACGGTCGCCATTCTGGGATAACTACTACCTCTGCCCTTTGGCTTGTGCGCTCATTGTTTATTCAAAAGGCGTGTAGCCTTGTTGTCAGACCACTCATCTTAGCCGAGCATTAGTATACTTGCTTAAAGGCTTGACTCTCAGCCCTCAGCACACATGCTAATCCAGGAATACACATATTCATACACAAAGCCCGAACAGCATTTACTGTTTTAAACATTGTGCTGTTAAAGCTTCTACAGTCTTAAACCATAACTATGTCAGTTCATTTTTAAGTCACATTTCTTATTTAGATGCTGACACATATATATAGTGTGTGTGTGTGTGTGTGTGTGTGCGTGCGCAAGTGCGGGTGCAGGAGTGTTGTTTTGTGTTGCAAGGTTATGTGTGTATTAATGTGTTGCGTTCATTAGTCCAAGCAGGAGCAGTGCAGTTGCTATTATTAATAGCAGTCTCATGTTGCACCTTGACTTTGACGCCCTCAAATTGTCGACTGTTATGGAGCTGAGGAGGTAATTGACCATGATGGTTTGTGTGTGTGTGTGTGTGTGTGTGTGTGTGTGTGTGTGTGTGTGTGTGTGTGTGTGTTGAGATTGGGTATGTGTGAGTATCTGCTGGCTTGCACTTCAGTGTTGCACCTTCAAATGCTATCTCCTAAGTCCTATTTTCTCAAGTTCCCTCCACCGTTACCCAATTTAGGGATGTCTGGGTCCTTATATTTCTGTAGGAAAGGTGCTACATGTAAAGAAAGAAGTTTGGTGGAAGCAGATTGTTCTGCTGGTGGATGTGTATATTTCCTGCCTACCTTTAACACTTTGCTACCTCAGTTTACAGGACACCACTTTCCTCTGCTTGTGTCATTTGCATTTTTAGCCACTTTTTTAGCCACAATCCGTTCAACAAAAGATGTATTTGCGACATTACCAATATGGTCAGAGCCTTAATAACCTGACAATAAAACTGTGACAGAATAAAGAGCTCACAGAAGAAGGGGGAAAATGTACCTGTGAATGAACAACAGAATTGTCTAAAAGGGTTTCTGTTAAACAACAGCAGAAAAGTGTACATCCTTTTACACAAGGTCAGAACAGTGGCAGTCTTTGTTAAGTCAGACAGAAATAAAGTATTCTACTTAGTAAACATATGGTAAGTAGTTGTAGCCAATGATCCACCTGGAACATGTCCTTTGTGTGGGTCGGTGTCCCATGACCAAATTTAATTCCTCTCTATTCTAAAACTTACTGTAGAAGAGAGGTGTTCACGGTTGATAAGTCAACCTCTTTCTATAATAAAGACTTAAGGTAAAAATCCACCCCTGGATAAACACATTGTCTGATACATCAATCCACAAAGAGCTGCATATTCCAGGGGTTATCATGCAGTTAAAATGCACTTTTTTTTAACATTTCTCTCTCATCTTCCTCCTCTTTTTGAGTCATCTTGCATTTCCCAAAGTGACTGTCGACAGCCTCCTGAGTAAATGCCTAAACTCCTTGCATTCAGCTGTGGGTTACATGTACTTTAGGGAGGTAGTGTAGGTGGATAGAGCGCTGTGGTATTTTAGGTAGCTGAACATCTCAAACCTGTTATAGCTGCACTAAAAAGATCTCATCCTTACATCACATCTGAAGAAGAAATATTGCGAGCACATGTGCCCAGAATTGAAAGGTACATTTCCAGTCACTGGCGTTTAAAGATGTTACATGTTTTTGGTTGATCTGTTCATTTCCGTTTTGTTTGATGGGTTGTTAGGTTATGTGTCTTTGGAGGCAATACATTTGTGACAGTTTCAGTGATATGAAATAGTCAAAACAATTTTAACAGAAGAAAAGTATTCTTTTAGTGACTTCATTGACGCTAAATCTTCATATTTCGACATTAAGCATTTAGTCTGGATCGGACAGGACCAAGCATGTCCCAATGTGTTTTACAGTTAGACAAAGGAATGGACTGGCACAGTGAGGGTAAAAAACACGTGGTACAATGAACATGATTCACAGGGTGATAACTGGTACAGCAGCGCTACTGTAAATGTCAGTGATGGCAGCCCACCACCTTCCCCCACCTTCTAACCATAGCGGCGCTTTGGTAGGTGACTGAGGAGGAAACTCGATCTCTTTTGGTCTCTCGCAGGAGGGTAGTCTAGTCACTGCAGGGTGCAAAAAGTGGGCCATACTTCACAGTGGACCTTAGGATGCAGCTGCAGTAGGGGAAGAAGAAGAGGCTCTTATTATGGCGGGGGGCCTAGGAGGAGCGGTGGCAGTGAACGGGGCCGGTGCTGAGGGGCAGAGAGACGCTGTTAGGAGGGCCAGGCAGCGCGGCCAGCTGCTTGGAGCCGTGCAGACTGAGGAGACGGCTGCCTTGGCTGCTAAACCCCCGGCTCGGACGCTTCATAAACAGTTACAGGTGCGGTGGTTTTTCTGTTGAGCCAAGGGCTGCACGCTGGTATGCTGGCAATGCAGATCTCTCTCTCCCTCTCTCTCTCTCCGTGCAACAGGTCTCAGTGCTCACTCTGCTTCCAGCCGTTCCCAGCACTTTTTAGTGAAAACATTTTTAGACCAATAAAGTGAAGGTGCTGATGAGATAGTGGCCGGTACATTCAGCATGCATTCTGTGTCGTTTTGTGCTGACACTAAGAGGTCACATATTTGACTGCGTTTAAAACCTGATTCTATTTCGGTTGCTTTTTTTTTTTATAACACTAAACCCTGCTGTGACACGCCATGAGTTATAGCCATTACAGAGTGCAGTGCAGGTTGTTTTCTCATGTTTCCGGAGAGAGAGAGAGAGAGAGGGGCAGGTTTGTGCTCTGAGTGCGGGCATGGCCAGAGTTATTTTTGTAGCTTTGCTGGGTTTGCTGAATGTATATACATATGGAAACCGAGCTTAGAGAGATAGTGTTTCTGATTGAACAGGGTCACCCGCTCCTCGCTTCAGGGGCAGAAATGCAAACCTGTGTCTTAAGCGAAAAAGAGAAGGCGGGCTATTATGGTTCTGACATGTGCACGCAGAGTGTTGCTAATTTGAGGAAGCATTTCATTGCAGTGAGAATAAATGATGTTGGGCGAGCTCCGAGGAAATGGACTGTCCAGACTGAATGAGGTCCAGACAAGTGCTTAGATATCGAGCTGTGGTCTAGAATCTCTCTCATGTCCCCTTAGTCACAAGTTGTAGTGAAACCTTGCAGATTTTTTTCACTTTTGTGCAGACTTTTGAAAGAACATGGAATGAGACAACTGTATTTTATGATGAGGAGTGCCTCCTCCACAACTGTATACGTATATACCCACGCAAATATTATCGTATTTCTTTAATAATTTCTTGGCAAGTTGTAGTGAAGCATTTGTGCTCCAGTCCGTCAAGCCTATTGACTGTGGCACACAATTCACATTCATAATGGACACAAACAAAAATGGATGCTGTGATTTATTCCCGTTTGATTCCGACTTTAATTTGAATTTGACTCAGTACATATTACATTCCATCTCACATTGATCCGGCATTATAATTGGTCAAAGCAGAAATACACTTGAATGAAAATAACTACTGATTGATGTGTGACCCTCACACACACACACACACGCACGCACGCACACAAGCATACAAGCGGACAGAGCATCTGTCTTTCTTGGCACTGGGCTGAAGTGGATGGCATTGATTTAGACCTCTGTCATTCCTCCCTCCTTTGCTTTCATACTTTGTCTTCTCCCGCCGCTGCCAGTCACTGTCACATTCTGCAAACCACCTCTCGCCGAGGCGTCGGAGCCGCGGGTGGCGCGGGTATTTTGGCTTTCATCAAACGTGCTTTGCCAGGGCAGCTCAAAATGTCCTGGCTACCAACCATCCTTCGTGTCTCAATGTGGGCTATTTTTTTGGAAGGACATTTTGACTGTGAATTTTTAATAGGGAAAGATTGTTTGCTGTAAATCTGATTTGAGATGACTGGTGTGTCATACTTGACTTTTCAAAATCCTTCTTGAACACATTGATACTTTGTCACAGAGGGCTGAGTGTAAATGTGTGTGCTTCTATGTGTCCCTTTATAACTCTAATGTAGTCATTTGCATCACATTGAAGTGAATCACTAGCCTGGCTCCGCCCGCCTACCTACTTCCACCCAAATTTAATTTTCCCTTCAGTAGTCAGTCTGGGTCTGTGGTGTGTTCATGGAATTCTGCTCGTCCAGATTTTTGGTTATCCAATCAGCGAACAGAGCGAGTGGCTGAGAACGATGACGTCGAAGTCGCGCTCCAGTTTCAGTTGAATGCTGCGACCAAACGTTATGCGATTGGTTGGCTGATCCAGAGTGGCACTGGGCAGATCCAATAGTTTTAAACTTCAACAGACACCCGCCTCCAAGTGAGTGAACGTTTGCCAAACAGAGCAGTTCCAGACCTTCTGTACAAATGAAATGTAGTACGATCATGGACGTCGATTTGGCTAAACAAGTGGGGGGGACAAACAGGCATTCTGGAGTGCATTTTCAAAAGTGGGGGGGACAATGAGGAAACATCTTTTTTTCTCTTTAGTGCAGGTAATGAACGGTTCTGAAAGACGGCATACCCGCTCACTAATGAATACAATGTATACAAAACACTGATGTCTGACACATTTGATGAAAAAAGCATTTTCAAAAAGCAGCGGACATATGAGCCACTAGCTGCTCCCCGTAGCCCAACCAAACATGACGTAAACAAAGGGAGCTTGGAAAGGTAGTTCCGACTGAGCAATCTGATTGGTCGAAGGCATTTTGACCGTGCTCAAATCGAGCCGAAGCACGGCTGGACTGTCGCACAACAATATTACTCCGCCTCGGTCTCCATGGCAACCTAGCTAGTAGCATAGCCATGATCAGCTTCAATTACTTCTTGATAAACAACCAGTGACGTGCGGTGAGGTCAGTGAGTGGGTAGGCACTGAGTTCTGAAAGCCAGATTTCTCTAAACCTATATATTGTTAAATCAAAAACAATAAACAACAAACAGCCGGCCGATTTCAAATAAGTTCCTCCCTTTCTTTCTTTCTTTCTTTCTCTCCCTCTCTCTCTCTCTCTCTCTCTCTCTCTCTCTCTCTCTCTCTCTCTCTCACTCACTCACTCACTCACTCACTCACTCACTCACTCACTCACTCACTCACTCACTCACACACACACACAGACGGGACGTATATGAAATGTCACGACGGTGACTTCAGGTTTGCCCGTAGCCTACTGTAGTTTGGTCTAAATGATTAAACATCGCATCCATCGACTTAACGGACCCGTCCCTCACACCGAGGGCCGAAAAAACGTAAGGCAACAAGTCAAACCTTCGCCGATTCAAACTACCGGTACTACTTCTATTCAACTTAAAAATAAAAGACAGCATTCATCATTATGTAGGACTACAGCATAACTGATGGCAACTCCACTCCATAAACTTTATCTTAATAGATAAAGTACCAGTAGCATATGTCCCATGGACCTGTCCAGCATCAGAATGTAACCATTTATCCACATTGCAGAGCTTAGGTTTGTCCGTCAGTAACAATGAAAACACAACTGCTCAATTGAATATAAAATGCAGAATGGATTGCACTCGGTATCAATTCATCCAACTTTATTATTAAATAAACCCCAAAAAAGTTTCTGACTCACCAATCTGACTCCCTGGCTGTAGAAATAAGCAAGACGATAGTAATCCAGTGACAGTCTGACTGACAGCACAGCTAGCTAGCATCCTTCCGGTCATGTAGGCTACCTGTCCGTTTGAAATGCTCGAACATTGTTTGTCCCTGTTGCTGCTGTACACCGTCCAAGGCTGGCGCAGGCCTTTCTCTTGCTATTCATTCTGTTCCTTTTTAAATTATAATCCAATTTGTTAAAATTCCTCCAGTCTGAAATATCTGCGGGCACGGCAGCTGCAATGTTGACTTAAAAATCCGCGGGGGTAATGCGACGTGAATGAGCATAGCCAACGTAATGACGTTGGCCTAAGCTGCGTAAATGTCTAGTAATATCTCGATTTTAATTGGTCCATGAATGATATGTAATGTAAAGGCTTATGTGGCATACCATTTACGTAAAAAAGGCACAAAGAATTATGCTTATTTGCGTACATGTTAAATAATACAGAATCAAGTGCGCATGCACGAAAACTTTTTTTTTTCTTGCCGTCCACAATGAATAGGCGCAAAGGCACTGATTCTTTGCCGTACACAATGAATGGGAAACAGCAAAGGCACAATATTTTTCCACGTTTCGCGGATTACATGTAAAGATCGAAATAATTAACAGTAACAGTAATAATACAAATATAAGTTTATTAAATAAAAAAAATATTTTATTTTATTTATTTATTTTGCACACGGCGCCAGTGTAGGCAGTACCCTGACCGCACATCACTGTAAACAACATCGTCATGTATCCATGTGCCGCGACACAAGCTGCTGTTAGTGTCCGCTACATTAACAGTCATTAGTGGGCATAGATAGAGGATGGTAATCCCTACAGTTTACACTTCACAACGGGACACTTATAAAGTCACTCGCCGTTGTCTCTCTGCTGCTGATTGAAATGCATCAGTCTTCTCTGGTGTGCAAACTAGCGGAGACTTCGGAGCATGTTTTCTCTGGTGTGGAAACTAGTGTGTGTGTGTGTGTGAGAGAGAGAGAGAGAGAGAGAGAGAGAGAGAGAGAGAGAGAGAGAGAGAGAGAGAGAGAGAGAGAGAGAGAGAGAGAGAGAGAGAGAGAGAGAGAGAGAGAGACCTTGACGCTGTGTTTTAATACGGCTGGACGCACTCCATGTCCGGCTTAAAAAGTGGGGGGGACAAAATGAGTCTTGACGAAAAGTGGGGGGTACATGTACCCCCCATCCCCCCCGTAATCGACGTCTATGAGTACGATGGTCTGGTAGCACCAGGCTAGTGAATCACTGCATTTGAATATCTCATCATCATCACTGTGGAAAAGCTAGTGTCTTGAAAAAATGAAATGTCATGTCTTTCTTTATACTTGCACTTGGTTTGATATAATTCAATTACTAGACCTGCAGTATCCTCGTGTGGCCACCTAGTAAACTGCAATTCACTGTTCAGCATTTCCTTCAAGTTATACGCTTTATCGTCCATTCATTTATAAATGCTGAAATGCTATGTTATGAGTCTCGAGGCTATTATTAGATCTGTTTAAATGTGATGAGAAAAGTGATGAACAAATCACTTTTCTCAGGAATATATTGTTCTTACAAAGAACAATTCTGTTAATTTTCTTTTGATATATGTAAATGTATTCCTAATTCTTACTCATCATTCTGTTTCAGCTATACATGACTTTGACTACATTATTTCTGTTAAATTAGAATGGCCATGGAACATACATATTACCCCTAGATTGAATGCTGTATTGTGTTTTAGATTAACATTTTGTTAAATACAAGATAAGAAGGATATTTAAGCAGCTGGACTTTGAAGCCTCAGTATCAATCTCTGATCATACTCAATCTGTGACAGAGTCTACAGCCATGCTAGCAGCTCTGTGTACCTGTAGTGCTTTGTGCTTAAAGCTTATGGTGGCTTGCTAACATCTGCTAACATGCTGATGTTGGCCATTTTGTCACAAAGTAAAAAAAACATTACAATTTACAGTAGTACACTCATTCTTATTCATAGTATTGTATGCTCTCAAACCTCTTTTGATAGTGACATGGTTAAGATAAAGGACTGAATGTGTAGGTGTGTGTGTGTTTGTGTGAGTATGTGTGTAGAGAGGACAACAGGATAGCTGTCAAGTGAGTAGGACAAATGTGTAGAAGCTGAGCATTAGGGGCAGTGATGTGATGTAGGGGGCTGTAACTGGCTGACTGGGCTCAGATTAATGAGCATTGCCGAGTAATTTATCTATGCCGGACAGCTGTCTGTTTATCTGGCTCACAGTTGACAAGAAGATAACTGAGGGACATCTAATTGATCCCGTCTCCTCTCCTCTCACCGCCTTTAGATCAGAAAGTTTCCTTGACAGTGACATACTCACTTGGAAACTCCTTAAAGAGGAAGCCTCCACCATAAAACAAAAGAAGCACACACAAAAAGCATTTATTTTCTAAAAAAGTGAGCCAACCATGTTTCAGCCTGAATCTGACAGTGCTTAGAGGGATGGGGGAAAAAAAGAAGGGTGTCTAGGCTGCAGTAATGTGCTTAAGGTTCAGGATTTGGTCTCCATGGACTGTATGTTTGTATTTCATTATGCTTCCGGGCACTAATCCATTTAGCTGGAAATCATCCTCTTGTTCCATGCGTTGCGCACTCATTGGATCCTGGAGCTGGTAGAAAAAGGCCTCTACCCAGCTGAGGTCAAAGGGGACTGGGTCACACGGGTCTGCCAGCTGGGGTGCTGTGGGGGTCGCTGCCATAAATAGTCACCAGCTTGTGTAGGAGCCTCCACAGTCTGCCTTCAATAGAATGAGACACATGAACACACATACAGTACATATACGTTAACTAATGCTATTCAAACTGTTATGCACACACTGATTAGTCCAATTAAAACACCACCATCATCACTGCCTTCCTCTATGTCCGTTCTATGTCTGTATCCAATGTATTGTATCTAAGGGTACAATCAACTGGCAGCAGGTTGCATAGCAGGTACACAAAGAAGTGTAAACATTTCCTGTAAAATGTAACATGATTGATCCTCCAATAAAAAGATTTATAAAAAAGAAAAAAGAAGAAGTGTAAACATGATGAAGCAGGATCTGACAATGAGCAAAGTAATGAGTCTGGTATAATTGGTGTGTTGTTGTTAGGAGGGAAAGTGCGAGGGCCTCTGGTGGGCAGATGAAATATGGCAGTGCAAGGGGGCAGGAGACAGGGAAAGTGGTTGGAGAGGAGAAAGAGTGACAATTATTTTAATTTCCTACCCTTATAATTACCTCAGGACCCCTTAGGTTCATCTTGTGACCAGGGTTGGTATAAGTAA
Source organism: Ammodytes marinus (assembly GCF_949987685.1). Classification (NCBI taxonomy): domain Eukaryota; kingdom Metazoa; phylum Chordata; class Actinopteri; order Uranoscopiformes; family Ammodytidae; genus Ammodytes; species Ammodytes marinus. Next base: position 17,174,357 of record NC_137223.1, read on the forward strand.
AGCTGCTCAGAGCAAGAGTAAGATAAGTGGCATGCATAGAGGACACAAAGCATTCACTTCTAAATAGTTGGTCACAATTAATAATAGTAAAAATTAGTTCAACTGTGGAATACAAGAATTCTGATGAATTAAAAAATATAAAATATGAATACTATATATATATATATATATATATATACAGTATATACACTCACCGGCCACTTTATTAGGTACACCTGTTCAATGGCTTATAAAAACAAAAAGATAATCAGCCAATCACATGGCAGCAATGTAATGCATTTAGGCATTTAGACGTGGTCAAGACAATGTACTGAAGTCAAACCGAGCATCAGAATGGGGAAGAAAGGGGTTTAGGTGACTTTGAACAAGGCATGGTTGATGGTGCACGGCAGGATGGATCCATACTTTCATGTTGTTTACACCAAATTTTGAACCTGCCATCTGAATGTAGCATCTGAAATCGAGACTCATCAGACCAGGCATGATTTTTCAATCTTCTATTGTCCAATATTGGTGATCCTGTGATTATTGTAGCCTCATTGTCCTGTTTTTAGCTGACAGGAGTGGCACCCGGTGGGGTCTTCTGTTGCTGTAGCCCATCTGCTTCAAGGTTGGTCGTGTTTTGCGTTCAGAGATGGTACTCTGCATACCCTGGTTGTAACGAGTGGTTATTTGAATTACTGTTGGCTTTCTATCATCTCGAACCAGTATGCCCATCATCCACTGACCTCTGACTTCAACAAGGCATTTTACATCCACACAAATGCCGCTCACTGGATATTTTTTCTTTTTCGGACCATTCTCTGTAAACCCTAGAGATGGTTTAGAGTGAAAATCCCAGTAGATCAGCAGATTCTGAAATACTCATACCAGCCCTCCTGGCACCCTCAACATTGCCATGTTCAAAGTAACTTAAACATCCTTTCTTCCCCATTCTGTTGCTCGGTTTCAACCTCAATAAGTTGTCCCATCTAGGTCTACATGCCTAAATGCATTGAGTTGCTGACATGTGATTGGCTGATTAGTTATATGTGTTAACAAGAAAATTAACCGCTGTACCCAATAAAGTGGCCGATCAGTGTATATATATATACATATATTGAGTGGTGTGTAAATAAAGATAATGAATACAATTGTTCTGTTCTCATTCAAATGAGTTTGATCCAATATCATGTATTGATTGTGTTAACATAAGTGTTGGGAATATCTCATCTGGCATGTTACTTTATTTTGAAAAATATTTGGACACAATGAATGCTGGGTATTCTCAGTCATGACAAGGTGTGCATGAAGCTGATGTAACGATTCAGCCCTGACATGTCACCTCAGCATGAAGGCCTGCTATTGGCAATGTTTCATGGCAGTCACTTCATGCAAACTGACATTTTTAACTCATAGGTTGAGGTTTGGGATCATTGTCAGGACCATTTTTTAGAGGTTGAAAACCACTGTATGTATATTGTTTTAAATAAAGTGAAGCAAATCTCCTATTATATTCCTTGTTTAAAATGTTCCGCTAAAAGCAATGGGGTCAATACTTCCCTGTTCTATTCTATTATGCTAACATGCTTGTATATCTATCTATACATATACAAATACACATTTTGCTTTAATCAGCTTTAGCAGAATCATTCTCAAGTCGAGTTTCATTATTATGGATGGTGTGATGGCCTTTACCTTTTCAATGAAAGCCTCGTTGCACAGCCTTTCCTGAGCATGTTGAGGTGATGGTTATTAACTACTGTAACTAACAGGCAGCAGGATGGCCTGAGGAAACAGGTCAGCTCACAGCTTATTAATCATGGAAATGCTCTAAAATCTGCTCCTTGAAAAATCCTGTTCATGTTGAAGAGCCTCGTCTTTAGTTCCACTAATAACATGTCAAGACATCAGCGGAACTGATCCGTGAAATCGTCCGTTAAGTTAAACAGGTGGGTCGACCTGTCAGCGTGTGTACTGATCCGAGGTTCGCATTCGACCGGGGTTTTGAGGTCATTATTCGTTCTAATTAATAACAAAGATCCGAGATGTGTGCCTCAGGCAATCTTATTACCAAAAGCCTGACTATACTCTGTCCCTTAATCAGTGAAATTAACATCCACATCATCATAATTCTGGTTACTCAATTGACAATGCATGTGCATGTCGAGATATGACGTCAGACCAGCAGAGGGTAGCAGACTACAAGCTACTTTACGCTTCTCCCACATCACTACCTTTCTTTATATGTCCATGATCACTACACACTAAACATGATACCTACCTATACCTATACCTGACTGGTAAATCTTGACACTAAAACTGTTTTCATTACTTTAGGTAGACCTCACTTTCTTGAGATGAATTCAAGAATACTGATATCACCTCGGGAATATATATATATATTTTTTAATTAAAATGAATCTCTATTTAAATGAGCACCAGACCCGGGTTCGATTCCCGCCTGCGGTCGTTCTCTGCATGTCACTCCCCTCTCTGCCCCATTTCACCTCTGTCTCTCTGCACTATCAATAAAGCATAAAAATGCCCAAAAAATATCTTTAAAAAAAAACATTTGAAAACACATAATTTAGCTACAATGTCGCACTGAGTGACATATTCTTTCATTATCACTAACAACTGAAATTTATTTTGAGTCCACCTCCTACTTCTTAAAAAAAACACAATTGCTGGAGAGCTGAAAATAGTCCCCAACAAATGCAACATTTGTTTGTGTTTGAGTAATATGTCTCAGTACCATATTTAAACAATATCATTTTGATTATATCCTGCTGTGAGGCTTTCTCTTTGTAGTATCATAGTCTTATTTTTTTTTGTAAAGTTATTTAGTGGGTAGTGGAACATGAATCACATTGGTATAGTTTAACATTGTAGCATCAGCAGTTTGTTGCTTTTACCACTTCCGTCCAGCAGAGGGAGCTACAGGATAAGAACGCCTGAATCTCTCTGCTTACCTGAAACGTGGGAGATTATCTATTGAAATCGGTGTTACGTTTGCTGTGAATTCATGCATTGTCGTTAAAGATACCAGACCCTTGTCTTGTACAGTATCTCCTCCATCACATCACAGGAGGCTGATACAGAACGGTGGCGATGCAGCTAGCCTTTTTTTTTTATCCCTTTGCAAATGATTGATGTTTTGGCTTTGCACAAACAGTATCTTCCCTCTTTGTTTATGCATCACAGCAGCAGTAGTGGCAGTCACTTGATTTGATCCTTCATTAATCAGTACTGTAGGTCATGTTCGGTCCAAAGTGAGACACTCAAAGGAGGAGTGGCGAGGAGTCTCTTTGTCTTACGTCTCAAGGGCTCACTGATGTTATCTTTCTCAGACGACCATGAATAAGGTTCTGTTCACAAGTTGGTCACTGATGCAGAAGGATATTGCACTTCAGGAGCAGCAGTGGCAACAGCATTAGTAGAAGTAGATGTGTTTGCTGACTGTGTGTGTGTGTGTGTGTGTGTGTGTGTGTGTGTGTGTGTGTGTGTGTGTGTGTGTGTGTGTGTGTGTGTGTGTGTGTGTGTGTGTGTGTGTGTGTGTGTGTGTGTGTGTGTGTGTGTGTGTGTGTGTGTGTGTGTGGTTGAGTGTGCATACGTATACCCACGCGTGCTTGTTCTCTGCAGTGTGAGTCGTGACAGAGAGATTCAGAGAGTAGACATAGTGCCTGGGATTTATTTCAAAACCAAGGGAGAGAGAGAGGGAGAATAGTGCAATGGGGATGGATGAAGGGGAATGTTTCTGTCGCACCAAGACTTGTACAATAGTATTGTACAACATGTCAGCAAGCATGTCCAAGTCATACAAAAAAACACCATAATGGTTGTGTTTTGGCAGGATTGAGAGTTGAGAGTGGGTGTGTCGTTGAATAGGCGATGATCTGTAGTGTGTGTGTGTGTGTGTGTGTGTGTGTGTGTGTGTGTGTGTGTGTGTGGTGTGTGTGTGTGTGATGCAGAGAAAGAGACAGTGGAGGTGTTGTAGGTGATGAGCTTTCATGTGTGACTAAAGACTCACAAATGGGAGGAGTTACACATCTGCCCCTGTTGTTATGCATGGGTGTATCTTTCAGGCTATGAACTATATGTATCTCTTTGGTGTGTATGTGTGGGGGTGGGTGGGTGGGAGTGTATATGTGTGTACTTGTAGATACATCTTTGTGAGGATTATTGGACTTTTAGACTTAGTGGAGGAGTGGGGAAATTTTTGGAAAGCGAGGACATTTTGGCCAGTCCTCACTTTAGTAAGTTTAAGGGGCAACGTAATGCTTTTTGTCAATGACGTGTGTGTGTGTGTGTGTGTGTGTGTGTGTGTGTGTGTGTGTGTGTGTGTGTGTGTGTGTGTGTGTGTGTGTGTGTGTGTGTGTGTGTGTGTGTGTGTGTGTGTGTGTGTGTGTGTGTGTGTGTGTGTGTGTGTGTGTGTGTGTCTGTGTGTCTGTGTGGGTGTCTGTATTTATATGACAGTGGTTCTACAGTATGTTTAGACCTTGCACATGCAAGTTGGCATATTCAGTGAAGGACAAACTTTAAAAAGTAGGGACTTTTCACAAACCGAATATTACTTAACCCTTAACCGAACGAGGAAACAGATCAGCATTTATTAATCAATCAACAATTTTGATATTTTCAAGGTGTAGTGTCCAAACACAAACCTTGTATTTCTCATAGTGTGCTGAATATCCTCTTTCTAACGCTTTCAGAGTGGCCCTGACCAACTACCGGTTTGGACCTGACTGACTGCCAGTTAAGACTCAACAAACGTTCTCCAAAATGGAGGGGTTTCAATTAAAACATGTAAACTGGCTTAATTCACCTGGCCAATGCTGAGACGCTGTGCTTTAGAGTGTACAGGAGGGGTCGTTTAGCACGTGGCAGCTTCCCTGAATAAAGGATAGTCCCGGGACCCTGCTAGGCCAGTGAAGCACAGCCTCCAAACCTGGGTTCTAGCAAGGAGTCACAGGAAGGGCAAGCTCATTAATTATCTCTCCCTCTCTTCCTCCCTCCATCCTCCCATCACACCCTCCCTTCATTACCAGCAAGGTTAATCCCCCCTTATCTCCCCAATGAGCCTCGTTTTTCATTTCTACGACACTTCCTCCCACCCTCCCCTCGTCACCCCTTCTCCATCCTTTTTCTATATGTGATTCCTTTTATTCTTCTGTTCAGAGCTTCTGTTTCAGAGTTTCTTTTTCCTGCTTTTTCTTTTGCATCATCCAGCCTAGTGTTGTCCTTCTTCTCTGGTCCCACCACACATGCTCTTTATTTCCTCTTTTCGTCTTTCCCGTGTGTGCCTTCTTCCTCTCCCCCCTTCCCCTCCTCTTTCCCCTCTGTGCTTACCTTGAACAGGCCGTGTTGAGTGGAGAGAGTAGATCTATTACCGCTTATCACTAAAGGACAGGCCAACGCCGCGCGCCTGTGAAATATGGCTGCTGTCACCGCCGCCCAGCCGAACACGAGCCGTGCACAGAGCTGGCGGAGCTGTAAGGACGTGGGGGGGAAAGAGGGGAGGGGGAGAATAGGGGGAGGGGTGGGGGATACGGAAGCCAGTATCAGTGCCCTAATTCAAATTAATGGAAAGATTTTCAGGCTTGATGCCGAACCGTTTGACAGTGATTTGGCACACAATTAACCTTGTCTCGCTCTCCCCTCTGCACTCTCATCACCTCCTCGGTTTTCATCCGCCGCCTCGGTTTTCCCCGGCTCTCTCTCTCTCCATCCCCCGTGCACCTGTCATGCTCCCCCTGACACAGTCCTATTGATTATAAACCAAATGGGGATGATGATGATGTTTTATTAGATAACTGACACCCCCTACTGTTGCACGCCAATTGAATTAACTCCGAATCACCGGCATTCACGTAGCGTAACGCGATGTGATTTGGCCTCATTTTTAGGTCTCACACAAAGCACACCATTCACTTATTCGTTGCACAGTTTAGCGTGAGAATATTTCTCATGACCAATTACCAGCAAAGATTAGTTGTCTCAGTTTTTATTGGTGTCGGTCACCAACGTTTTATTTTCGACATGAGCCGTTATTTCAAATTAAATTTGTAGCTGAACAACATGAAGAGCAGACCCTGTGACTTTTGCGTGACTTACTTGTGATTCTTTACGTCAGCTCGATGCCTGCTCTGTGTACTGCGACATCTGTCCAAAACATGATAGATTTCCACTCACATAGCTGTTTAAAAGGCCATCAGTCCTGCAGCCCCCCCCCCTCTCAGCTAGACTTTACTCAATGCTTTTTATAGGCCATTTCACCTTGGGTTCCAGGTCACGGTACCAAACAGCCTATAGCTCTCAAACAGAGGAGAGCAACTGGAGTGTTAAAGGGGGAGAGAGGAGATGTGCACACACACACACACACACACACACACACACACACACACACACACACACACACACACACAGTAACAAAATAGAGGGGAAAGATGAGGTGTGAAAGAACCGGCCTTATTGATAGTGAAAGGTATGTGCAGAGGCTTTTCTTTGGCCTGAAACAACAGCGTCCAGCTCTTTAGAAACTAGAAAGAAAGTAATTAAGTTGACATAGAGAGAATAAGGTTAGTTACCATAGCAACCCATGATTCATTTCCATTGCTAGCATTTCTGCTCTGTATGACGTGTTATATGGACTTGTTCCCAATCAATCTAATACTTCTGACACTGCCATATCTAGAGCCACGCAGCTAGCCTGAAAAAAATGTTTTGAGTAAAGCTCAGACCTTCCTGGATGGGTGAAAGGGAAAAGAGAGTGTTCCAAATACTAAGTGATAAAACTACGTTTGATGACTGCGGTAGCCTGGCTGAGCAGTCAAATTGATAAATGTCACGAGAGGAAGGGAGTGTGTTTGCAGGTAGCAATTGTGTAGGCGTCTAGATGTATCCCTGTGTCAGCAGCGGAGAGTTGATGATTATCCCAGCTTTTTCTGAGACTCTGCCTCAGCACATGTGACATGGACAAACCACAGCGCAAACAAGTTTGACAGTTATGTGACGGACAGCGCGTCACCAGCCCTGTCAAAGGCTTTCAAAGAACTTGCTGATGTGACATGGTCGGGTGGTGTAAGAGTAAGGTTCAGCAAACGCCTTCAGAGGATGGAAAAACGAACAGCTTAACATGCAAATTATACCATGGGTTTACTATTTTTAGCCATCTAAAGATTAAAACACAAGGGTTACTCAAAAGTAAAAAAAGAGAAGAACATAAAATAAATGTTATTTTTGTTTCATTGATCAGATCTTATTCAGCCTGTCTTTGAAACATAGCAAACATAGACCTCTTAATGAATCATTATTGGTTTGTTGTTGACAGTGAAATGTAAGTCAGCATGACATATCACGTACCACTGTATCCCATGTGCCTCACATTGTGATCAGCGCCGGGTGCATTACATTTCTAGCAATGGCTGCCACAGTGGGAATTGAAAAGCTGTGGATCCCTGGGGAACAGGCATAATGGGTTACACTTGGCTAATTTTGCTGCTTAAATTCTGTTCAGCTTATTCTACTCCATGATTGCTACAGCTCTAACAAACTCATTCATTTTATGATTTTGGAGGGATTTTTGTGCAGGCCTGCAAGAGCCACATAGCATTGACAGGTGGGTGGTACATTTGTTGTGGATAGGGAGCTGAAAACTGACTGAGACCATAAAAACATCAAGGTGCAAATACACTAAACTCCTGAAGTATGACGGGCACTTTCATGATGTACACTAAGCATGTTAATCCATGTGAAAGCAAGGAGAGGAATGGAAAGTAGTGTTGTCAATGCACACAAGTATTTTCTTAAAACAACTGGGATTGTGCAACATATAGGAAAGGATGTAAACTGGATGGATCAAGCGTCCCTGAGTGTCTGGAAAAGTTATAGGCCTTTATAAATGCTATCAATTAATATTAAATATTTTTTGTAGTTGATGTACGGAAAACACCACTGCCTTTGGCCATTACTCACTATTTTCACTGTATGGAGGTGGGGATCATCACAGTCTACACCACACAAAAAAATCACACACACATCATGCATGCGCACAGACTGCAGTTCAGCGAGTAATGTTGTAGCACCAGTTCCCCATGACTCACGACACATCCGTGTAAAGGGCTTAACAAAAGGTAGGAGGGGATAAGCAGCACTCCTGATGTTTAAGCTTCCTTCGCTTTGAAGCAGATGTGAGCATGTGTGTTCGGTCTCTCTCTCTCTCTGTTTATGTACCTCACAAGCGCTAAACCAAATGTCACGACTATTAATGTACCATGATCAGCCCACTGAAAATGAAGCTAATCTGTTGCAAAGGGAAATGGGGCAGAAATGAGCTCCTTCAATCCACCACTGCTGTCCTTTGGTATCACACCATTTATCTCCATGCATTTTTCTCACTGCATCCCAACTCACCACAACTAGTGGTTGTGTAGACTGATGCCTGCTTTTCTTTCAGATGACCAATGCCGGCGTTCATTTATTGCAAGTGATGATTCATTTCATACTTGTCACAAAGCCCTGATATTCATGAATTGAAATTCCAGCCTGAAAATTGTAGAGGTTTTAGTTAACTGAAGTTGATTGAACAGGAATTTCAATTCATCTTATTCATTCAGTTTTCAGCCAGGAATGATTCAACTGAAATTGAATGTACTGCAACCCAAAGTATCAGGGCTGTCTCCATCAAACTCTCTGCAGCAGACTCTGTTGTATATAAAAAGTAAATTTTGTTTGTCCTTCTCATAGACCATTGTTCGAGGGAACAGGCCACCCAAAGATGCGTCCATCAACGGTTTGCTGGAGGAGTTTGACAACATCTCGGTAACGCGCTCTAACTCGCTGCGTAAAGAGAGCCCAACAGGCCCACACCAGGCTGGTAGCAGCTCCAAACCCTCCAGCATTGCTCATCCAAACGCCCCAGAGGAGAATGGATTCAACCATTACTACTCCCGCTACTCGTGTGACCTAGACAGCTCCAGCAGGGACTTCCCTCTTGATCCCAACAGACCAGGCTTCTCCACAGACGGGGACTGGGCAGTTGGGAGGCACTATCGATTCTCCAAGCAGAATGGTCACTCACACCCAATACGCAGCCACTTCTACCCTGACGCTATGCCCCAAAAATCTGACTATGGCAAGCTTCCCCCGGACTACCACGCCTACCTGGAGAGCAAAGGGCGCTCAGCTGATGAGGTTGCCTCCACGGTTGGCAGTGGGGTTGGCTCCAGCGGTTACTATCGGGCATCAGTGGGCGGCTCATCCAGTCAGGACTACCGGGACACTTCGGTGGGCACGCCGTCTCGTGCCTCGCTACACAGCGAGCAGATTAACTACCCAGACAGTGAGTGGAGCTATGGCGGCCTGCGGGACGAATACGAAAAGCGACCCAAGAGTTCCTATGTGACGCAGACCAGCCCCACGCCGGCTATAAGGCAGCGATCTCGGTCAGGCTCCGGGCTGCAGGAGCCAAATGTCCCCTATGCAGCAAGCGGCGCTTTCAAGAACCCTGCACAGGCCCACCCATACAGCTCCTACACATACCCTCGCCTCTCAGAGAGTTTCACTAACTCCCAGACCCTAGCCAAGGTAACTGCACCAAACACAAAATGTGTGAATGCATGGTATAATTTCTAGTACAGAATATATTCATCTATGAAAATAATTGTGACAGGGATGTTGACAGTGTTTACTTTAAACCGAAGAGCATGTTGTGTAAGCATGTTGTGTAAGCATCCCCACATTTAGTCTCACCTACCATCCACCTGCAATTACTTTCAAATATTAAATCCTTTCCCTTTATTTCTTTATCTCGCTCTGTGTTTTCTCATTTTCACTCATTACATTTCTTCACTGGCCTTCGATTGATGGTGTCGCTGTTAATCCACTCTTCCAGTGAGCTACCCCTTTACAGTAGCTGCTTTCTCTGCACACAGATCAATTAAGGCTCATGCATACCATCGACCAGAGGGCTCTGAATTACAGAAAGAATGAAAGAGAATAGACAAAGAGAGACATAAAGGAATGCAGAGAATAAAGAAAGTGGTGAGAGGCAGTTGGTGACATGGCAGGAAGAATTAGAAAAAGAAAATATCAGAACCAGATAAAATCGAAAAATCATAAAAGAAGATTATCTCATTGCGGATGGCCCGTCAAGCTTGCACTGGATTTTTCTCAAAATGAGAGATGATTTGTATTTTGTCGAGTGACGATGGTTGTCCAGGATGAGGATCCCACTTTTGAAAGAAAGTAGAACAAACACTTGAGAGACAGCGAGCTAAGAAGCTGACCGCAACAGTAGCTTAGCTGTTTGTTGTGCAGGATAGGGTGCCGCTTCCCTGATGACGCTCTGACCAATCTGTGGTCTGTCACTGTTTAGTCCCTGGTCCCTGGACGGAGTGGGGACAAAAAAGTAGGTACCAGGGACTTTTTTCACAGTTGAAAACCAAAAAAAGGTGTATCGAGTAGAGTAGACCCGGTACAATGTAGTGGAAAAAATGTGGGCACCATATAAGTATGATACTTGAGGTGCTTACCACGGCAACGCCCATTGGTTTACCCCAAACGTTTTCTGTTTCTGCACTTTCAGCTATCAAGTAAACAAAGATTTGTTGATATTACTCAATAGCCATTATGTAAGGTCGAAGTGTCAAAATGATTACTGTTGCTGACTTTGGCACATTAAATTTAAAATGACACAGTTGATTGTAGGTACTGATGTCTTGTTTTATAGCTTTGTGTTGTGTGGGAAACATCAGCATCCTACATTTGTTGGCACTTGAATAGGGTGATGCAGCCTGTGATGTGCTCCAGTGGAGCAATGGGAGAGACTTAAATACCCCAGAAATTCCTGCAAAGAGAGACTCACACTGACAAGAGCAAACAGACCTTTCATGCATTATTGTCTGTGTAATGTAACCATATGTTTTCAGTATTAGAGTTGATTCTTTTGTACCAATGTTATTACAAAGAACTGTGTTTGCCACAGTAGAAGATAGTAGAATAGGTTGTATAATAGTAGGAGGCAAATATGCAACAGCAGGGGTAACATAATGAGTGGTCATTCTATGTGGTGTTCTTCACATCATTTCCTAATATATTCTTTATATCATTCTCCAAATCTTTCAGTGCCCCATTAGGCCCATTATACAGGTGTGTGTACCGTTATCACACCTCTCCACCATCCCTCCTTCTCACACAGTGAGTCCACAAGCTGAGAGGAAAAACTGGCTTTGCTGATGTAGATCCCAGGGTGCCTTGATGAAAAACCATTTAACCTGCATGCTCCAGTAAATAGCCACTCATAGAGAAAAAAAAACTGCCACAGAGGGTGCAAGTGTAGCAGGATTGGAAGTAATGCAGGAGGTCATTTTTCCTACATATTGTTTATCATTACCACTTTCGGAGTAGTTGTGCTTGAGGAGGCACATTTGCTTTCCTGAAAATGTGCAGTATGTGCTCGGAATATAAAGATTTCAGACATTACAGATCCAGATTTACTCATCCAGAGCTTGTACATTGATCCACAAATCAAAAAAATGCGAAGATATATAGACTATACCGGCTGTTATGTGTAATATTTGATTCAATGTTTTATGTATTGTTAAGTGAAATCATAAATCAAATGAAATATAGGCCATAGTAAGGAGCTGGCTGAGAAATCAATGCACCGGGTAATTTGCCTTGTGATGTTTGGAGATTTTGCAGCAGTGGTAAGAAGAAAAAACAAGGAGTCATCTGGCAGCTTAAGAATCACTATTCTTCTCAGCTCATGGGCCTTGAAACAAACCCACCCCTCTCTCTCCTCTCTCATTCTTTGCCTTTTCTTCTCTTTCTCTCATTCAGCCCACTCACGCCACTGAAGTAAATCCTTCTCTTTCCCCTGCTGTTGTTGGGAGCCGGTGGGGATGTAACAGTAGACAGACTTGGCCACACACACACACATACACACACACACACACACACACACACACACACACACACACACACACACACACACACACACACACACACACACACACACACACAGTTACAAGCACACACACACACACACACACACACTCCTTCTCTCTCCATTCTTCTCTTCCCCCCTCTCTCTCTTTTGTGGCGTGCGCGAGCTCGGTGCCGCAGCTCTCGTTGACAAATTGATGTTGCGGCACTTTCCCTTTCTGCAGCCTTAGCATAAAACTGGCCGAACGATGTTCCACCGCGGAATTCAATTTCACAGTTGAGTTAGGTTGTTGATTACCCTGCCAAACTCAGATTAATGCGCGTTTAACCAACATGGATCAGGAGACCCTTGGCTGACAGCCAGCCAGCAGTGCCGGGCCAACGATAGGGGGCCGCGAAACTGGGCCGTCCCAGCAGCACGTAACCCCCCCTCTTCTTACACCTGCCTGGGAGTGATTGATTAAAAGAGTTAACACCATGTAATTATACACCATCCCTACACATCAGGGCTCCTCCTCCTTCCCTGTGTCTATGTGTGTGTGTGTGTGTCTTTGTGTGTGTGTGTAAAGAGAGAGTGATAGGCACAGAGGGAGAAACTAATAAAAGGAAAGAGAAAGAAAGGGAGTTCTTTTATTATCTTCTCAGTACCCTCAGAATATATGAGGAAAAGAGTCATACTGTTTGAAGAGCATTTTTTTGGAAGGTGAGGCAAAGGTAATTTAATCTGTGGAGGGTGGAAGCAGTTCGATCCAGCTCTGTCTGTCTGTATAGTTTTTTTTATATATATTATGTTGACAGTAATTCAACTTTTTTGACATTGGTATAGGCATTCAAATAAATTAACATTTTGTGCAGGCCCTTTTTCAATTCTGCTAGTGATAATGTGACTGACTGCTGGTAAAATGTATTTCATCACTTCAACCAAATCTCTGCTCTTTACATTACTTTGGTACATTACGTTGTTTTGTGTTTTATGGAGACACCAATGTTCAAGTTCCCAGAATGTTTTAAAGGGAGACTCAGCTGTTTCCAGGATCTTAAGGAAGAGGTGTGCCCCAGATCTGGTTGCTCCCTGGGTTCCTTGCTGATGAATGGCGCAGTTGAGGAGCTTTGTGGGGTGGTTATAATAACGTAGGGTCCCTGTCCCGCACACTAAATGTCCTCTGTTAGAGGTCTGTCAAAGGCTAATGTCCCTGCAGACCTACCTGGAAAGTAAAGCTGACATTTTACTGTGGACGGAGTGTGTGTGGTCATGCATTTATACTGAAGCAGCCAACACAGTTACAACCTTCAGTAACATAAGAAGACTGTGCCAATGCACACACAGTATACACAAGTCTCTCAACCTGCATAACCAGAACAGTGTTGTTCCTTTAAATTGTGGTCAACCAATCAAATATTCCTTGCGCTGTCTTCTCCAGGGTGAGTACGAGCGACCGTTACGTGAAGGCAGTCCACAGGTTATGGGAGGTGAGACCTACCCCCGAGGGCCTCTGAAACAACCCCAGAGTCACAGCAAGCCGCCAGGCTACCCTCCTGCACACCTGCCCTACCCTCCTGTCTTTCACCACTACAAACCTTCGCCCTACCACCATCCCCCCTCCCAGCCTAGCCCGCCGTACACCCCTCAGGTACAGTATGTTCACTGTATTCACTCAAGCAACTAAAGACAGCGATTTGAATTCTCATTGGAACAGGATAATATTACCAGAAAGGTCCCACATAAAACAATATTATATTGGCATTGTCCCATGAAAACCAAACTCCAAAATATTAGGTATTCATTTAAGATAAACCATATAAAACCCATTCAACTGTCTGTTGTGTATTGTAGCAAAGCTGACAAACAGGCCTGAAATGCGTTGGAGATTTTGGAGATGCATAGTTTTCACAGGACGTTTACCTGAGATAAGGATTGTAAAAATGCATTTGATGTCGTTTGGAAATTCACTGTAGTTTACATGCTCTCTTTTTTTTACTGTGTCTCTTTGTACATGGGTGTGTTTTTTTAAACACAGGGAGCCTACTCACAGCCTTCGTCACCCTACATCCCCCCGGGGGCCTACCCGCCTCCTTCTTGGGGGTCCAGCTCTGACACACAACCTTCCAGAGTTTCTCACGAGCAGTTCCGTGCAGCACTTCAACTGGTGGTCAACCCAGGTGAGAAAAGGAACAATAAAAAGTGACGCTGACGCTGACAGTGCCTTACATAAAGGTTTTTATTTGCCTATATTCACAATTTGAACTATGTCTGCGTTTGCCTACAGGTGACCCTCGGGAATACCTGGACAACTTTATTAAGATCGGTGAAGGCTCCACGGGCATTGTGTGCATCGCCAGCGAGAAACATAGCGGCAAGCAGGTGGCTGTGAAGAAGATGGACCTCAGGAAACAGCAGAGGAGAGAGCTGCTCTTCAATGAGGTGTGCATGCTCAAACCTAAAGCAGTACATTTGAACTTTGACTATGGCTGTAGTACTGGTTTTGTATGTCCTCAATTTGAGGATTACTATTTTATCATTCGGGACTTGATATTGAATGTTTCCCTGCCACTGTAGGAACATTGTTATCCCCCCAAAAACAGTATGAAGCATGATACCCAGACACAACACGTGAGATCAGACCAAACATTTGTCACTAATTGTTGATAGCTCAAACAAGCAGCAGCTGAAACGAAAATGAACATGACTCAACTTAGTAACCAAGTATATGAATATTGCACAGCAATACAGTAGCTTGCTTATTAATGCAAAAATGGTTCAGTTTGCCTCCACTTCTTCTGACACACTGTATATCCATGGCAGTGAAACCACTAGCACATCCATAATTGATTTTTTTTTTACTTAAAACAAGGTCATGTTCACACGCAAAATTGCCCAGATTCTATTTCATTTGTGCATATTTGTGTACGTGTGTGTGTGTTTGTAGAGAGAAAGACAGACAGAAATAGAGAGAGAGACAGAGGGAGGGAGGGAGAAGGAGAGAGAATGCATGCATGTACCTTATCAGGCGTGTGTGGTTAACACAGATGTGAAGCAGTGGGTGTTTGGTTGGCGACTAATTTGCTTTGTGTAATCCTATTAATTTCTAAATGTAACCCTTTCATAGCTAAGCTTCCAGAACATGTTCACATTAGACAAAGGAAAGTTAAATTAATTAATAATTGAATGACATGAATACATGTTGTAAAATTCTTGAAATGGTAAAACATTTAATTTGAACATAAATGCATCAATTAGATTCAGTGTACTGATACAAAATCCATATGGAATCTAGATAATGATAAGAAATAGTTGTGTTGCATATTCATTTTATTGCAATGTCTTTCATATTAGATTTTTGACAGCTCTGTATTATGTGACATTATGATAAAAGAAATGAAATGATACATAATCAAAGTCATTTTTCTCTCTCTCTCTGTGCTTTAGGTGGTGATCATGAGGGACTACCATCACGAGAACGTGGTGGACATGTACAACAGCTACCTGGTGGGAGACGAGCTGTGGGTTGTCATGGAGTTTCTGGAAGGCGGGGCTCTCACTGACATTGTGACTCATACTAGGTAACTAACCTCTCTTACATCCAGAAATACAATATGAGATACTAAAGTGTACATAAAATGTGGAGAGAAGAGAGACAAAAAGAGACACGCAGACAGGCTGTAATCCAGTCCAGCGTTTAGATAGTTGGAGGATTATTGTTCTCCAACTTTTGGTAATTGCTTCTCTTGTTGTTGAGCTGTGTTCCTAAACTGCCCCCTTATTGTTTTAAGCTTACTTTGTGCTTGGTGTTTAATTACAGTCATTTGCATGGAGTGTCAGCATTAGCGCTGTGCTGTGTCGGATGCTAATAACAGGCTTTGGTAAGGCTGAGCACCGCTGCTACCGTGAAGTATTTGAAGAGTCTCCCACACTGATGTTTGGATGCTTGTGTGTGTGTGGGAGGGGGGGAGATAGAGGGAAGAGAGAGAGAGGGAGAAAGAGGGAGAGAGAGAGGGAGAAAGAGGGAGAGATATTCAGGATGCATGTGAATGCTGTCAGAAGTACCACTCTGTAAAGAGGATATTATTGGACCGGATGTTCTCTCTTTAACTCTCCCTTCCATCTTTTTCATCTGTTTTTCATGATTTCATTAAAGTTTAGATGAAAGTGAACATGTTTGTGTTTTGTGTGTGTGTATGTGTGTGTATTTTTTTCAATATTTTAATTAACATTCTTGCGATTAGCAAAGAAAAAACATGTCTGTGAAATGGAACTAGATTTAATTAAAATCTTGATATAAAATTCTAGTTTGGTTTGTAACCACACAAGCTGACCACTTGTATTAGTATTGTTAATTATAAGGCATAATATACTGTATATCCAGGGCGGTGATATACGGAATAAGGCAGCAAGTATGTTGTGTGTGGTAATTTCAGCCCGATTTGTCCAGGTGAAAGCGTTGTGCTATTTATGTTAAGCCTATTGTTGTGGAAATAATTGCTGCTTGCCTTACATTGTGCAAGCCTCATCAGGTTGCTTGGTTGTTGGAAACACACACACACACACACACACACACACACACACACACACACACCACACGACACACACATACACACAAACACAGATCTAACACATGCAGGCGAGTCAGCAGTAGCAGAAAGAGGAGCGTGTTCCTTGACTATTTCAGGCAGGTTCAAATTTCTACTTTAAAGTTAAATGAGCTACACTTCACAGGGATTTTAACTGAAATAAGTGAAAAAGCTTATGTATTTGTGCTCGCTGTTGTGTGTATGTGTTTGGATGGATACCTGCATGATGTTTGTGTGTGTGTGTGTGTGTGTGTGTGTGTGTGTGTGTGTGTGTGTGTGTGTGTGTGTGTGTGTGCGTGTGCGTGTTTCATTTTCCTCCTCTTGGTAACCTTCACAGGCTCATTAAAATTGTTTTTTACTTTTTGTTCGAAACAATTTTCTATTTCAGTGATCCTGTTTTCCGTTCAATTGTGTGTGTGTGTGTGTGTGTGCGTGTGTGTGTGTGTGTGTGTGGGGGGGGGGGGGGGTAGGAGGTGAATTGCTTTTGTGTACACGTCTCCATCCCATTCACTTTGAGTTAGCCAGTTGTTTTCCCATTAACAGAAGGCTCATTTATCTCTTGTGATTGTAAATGCATACCTGTGTGACCATAAAATCTGCTGCGATCTTCATCAAAAAGCGTGTGTATATGTCTGTGCGTATATTTATTTATTTATTTATTTATTTATTATTCTTTCGGACAATTCCACACAATACACAATTTTCTCTTGCAAATATTCATACATCATACTTTGTGTTGTCCGAAGGGAGACGGAAGAAGCCATATATGTGTATGCATGTGTGTGTGCTTGGCTTGGGGGCTGTCTCTCATAATGTGTAGTGAATAACTTCTTCAACAGTGGGATTTTTTGGACCAAGCGTTGAGATACATAAAGAGAGCATTTCTGTCCTTTACATGAAAGTTCACGTTCTACCTACGTGTTTCCTTGGTCAGTGCTGGCAAATTATAGTGTCTGTATTTCTGCACTTGCTACTGTAAGTGATGGCAGCTCAGACCGCACGCACTCTGGTAAACACACAGCATGGGCCGGCCAGCTGGGTCTAGATGTGAATGTTCAGTGGAGCTCAGTCAGACGCACTGCATCGCCCCGTCTCTCCATATGGGACCCTCCTGCCCGCTCTGCACATCACGGCTACAGCCGCTGCAGGCTACAGGGGGATGTTTCTGCTCAATCGTAGTTTAGTTCAACTGTAATCTCTTTAGAAGCGGTCTGCTCTGTAACCCAAAGCACGCTAGTCATTTCTACTACACTTTTTTTCCACCAAGAAAGTGTGTCGTTAGCCAACATATTAAAATATACCTCACTTACGTTTCTTTGTAGCTGTTGTTGTAGTGTGTTTACAAATGAATGCAAATGTAGGAACACAAATTGATTTACACAGCCTGTCTTACCTTTCACTGAAAGTGCAGAAAAAAACCCCCAACAAAAATATGGATTAAAAAGATGAACTACAAACTGTGTGAAAAGTTAATGAATGAAAATACAAAAGAAAGTAAAAAATAAGGAATTAGAACAATAGTTCGGAATGTGTTTTATGAATTGCATTGAATATTACTGTAACTTGGGCCGCAATTTTATTAATAGCTTATTTTTGTATTTGTTTTGTCCTTTCAACATGGCAAATATGCTCCTATAGGCGTTTTCACTTTGAAAGTCATTGCTGACACTTATTTGTTTGTGTGTTTGTGTGTGTGTGTGTCTAATCTCAGGATGAATGAGGAGCAGATTGCTACAGTGTGTTTATCGGTGTTGAGGGCTCTGTCCTACCTGCACACACAGGGCGTCATCCACCGCGACATCAAGAGTGACTCCATTCTCCTGACCAGCGATGGCAGGGTAAGTGCACTTGACACGCGTGTGTGTGTTTCCCTGTGCATGTGTGCTTTCATATACTGTATTGTTCATTCACCCTCCCTCCTTTGGGATGCTATTAAACCAGAAGGATATTAAAAAGATCACGGTTAGAACAGGGATCCTACTATTACCACTAGTATTACTGTAATAATGCTCGAGACTTGTTCCTTTCACTGATAAGAAATGTGTGACACTTGGCTCAAAATGAACGGCAAGAGCAACTAGGTCAACAATTAGGGAAGAGTGGAAAATTCCAAAATGCAAAACCACGTTCGGAAAGTTGTCCTTCTCTTTTGACAGAGCTAATAACCAATGAGGATGCTCAAACTTTTTCCCGTCTAACAAAATCAGTTAAAGTAACTTAAACTGAAAACCTGCACACACCTGTAGAATTTTTGAGTGCGAGTGGGATAGGCTTATATCTATTTTATAAAATATGCAATGTGGGCTTCTGGTAATATTTTTCAATGGTTTTTTCTTATGTCTTTTTATCATTTTATCTTGTAATTTTTTAAGTGTTTAATCCTATGTTTATATATCATTGTATAGTGTATAATATATACTGTATATTGGTGCTATTTTATTATTCTACTTACCTGCCGAGGGACTACAGGTAGAAAATAGAACTTTGTCTGGTACTTGACATACCTACCTTGCCTTAAACAAGATGTGTTGTTTTGTGTACATTGTTCCTGTGAAATACTAATAAATAAAGTTACATTACACTACTGATGATTTCAGTATAACACACCCTCACACTGACCTTCTCTGTGGGTGCTTCTTCTACCACTTGTCAACAGCCAGTGCCAGAAACTCATCATCATCAATTACCACTCGTGGCTCGGTAATTTAATCCTGCCTAATGTCTCCTAATGAGCTGATAAGACGTGATTAATTGAATGATAATTAGCCACTAATACGAGAGATTAGTGTGCTCTCTGAAAGCTCTTCATCACAACGGGTCAGTGCACTTCTTGACATCAAACACGCAGGTTCTGTACTAACACAGTCTTTACTGTACGTCCGCACACCTACATGATAGAGGCAGGAACCTGACAGCAGTATGGTGTCCGTGTGTGTGTGTTTGTGTTTGCAGATCAAGCTATCAGATTTCGGCTTTTGTGCCCAAGTTTCCAAAGAGGTGCCCAAGAGGAAGTCCCTTGTGGGCACACCCTACTGGATGGCACCAGAGGTCATCTCTAGACTACCCTATGGGACGGAGGTGAGGACAGCACACACACTAACTTTGCTCTACACAAAGAGACTGTGTTCCTATACTTCATGTATTACTGCACAAACTTCATTTCCATTAAACACAATTAGGCCTAATGTTTTTCGGTGTGTTTTCAGGTGGATATCTGGTCTTTAGGCATCATGGTGATCGAGATGGTGGACGGCGAGCCCCCGTACTTCAACGAACCCCCTCTACAGGCCATGAGGAGGATACGAGACAACATGCCGCCGCGGCTAAAAGAGTCACACAAGGTAAGAAAGACTGTACATGCAGGGATTGTTGTGTTGACGATGAGTACATTTTTGAGGTGAAAGATGAATGACTTGATTAATGGATCATTCTGTAAACATGTCAGAACAGCGTGTAAAGACTTTGAAGTTAAAAAATATTAAGTAATTTGTGGCATGACCTATATAGAAGAGCGAAAAGAATGGCCATTAGAAAGGCACTAAACAAAACTCAAATCTTACTGATTGTTTTTACTGGAGTGCTACCGAGAACTTGTTGTTTGCTTTAGTTTTTAAGTTCTTATGTACACAACTTTGCATCCTGTGACTTATTGTCAGTGAACCAAAATTCATATTGAATGTCATTGAGGCTTTGGCTCTCTGATTAGTACATGGGCTAGCATGTTTTCTTTATACCACACAAAGAGTTTACAGCCATGCAAGCTCTGCTAGGCTGCACACGGCTACATGCTTGGATAAGTATTTGCTCATTAAATTTCAAAATTTGAACTGATGATGGTGCTACATGTAAAGTAACGGGATCACCAAAGTTATTTCAATTCAACCTGAGGGGGATCTGGACATGTGAACAACATTTCATAGCATTTCATGTTGAGACATTTTATGGTTAAAATATCAACCTCACCAAGGTTGTCATTAAGTCTAAACCGTTAGATTATAACAGTTTTACTCAGACCATTCTGAGCTCATTAATGTAACTTTCACATAGGCTCTTCATCTGGAATATTTCTTGCATATATATTACGGTAAGAGTAAACTTCCCTTTAAAATCTATCATCTTTGAAAAAATCAAGGAATTAAAGCATGTCTTTACATCCGCAGGTGTCCTCTGTGCTGCGATCCTTCCTGGACCTGATGCTGGTGAGGGAGCCCTCTCAGAGAGCCACTGCCCTGGAGCTCCTCCAGCACCCCTTCCTCAAGCTGTCTGGGCCCCCTTCCTGCATTGTGCCCCTCATGAGACACTACCGCCACCGCTGACAGGCTGGCCTAAAACCTGCCCTCCTCTCCCACTACAAAGACACACCCATACACACTACTAGGGTGGCACTGCCCTCACCCAGCCAAAACACTCCACCGCTTGGTGGCGCGCCACTAACACTCGCACCTGTAACTGTGAAGTAGATTAGCTAGAGGAATATCTAACAAACACATTTTTCAAACACGGCAGAGAAAAGAAGAAAAAAAAAATCGTCTACCATTTTGAAACTATGAACTGGAGTAGAAGAGTGTACTGTGCCACAGGAACTCAGTAGACGTCCAGTAGAACCCGTGTGGGCCGGCTCGCCCCGCTGCAGTCTTCCCTGTTCCTAGACTCTTAAGTCTTCAGCTCCATGTAGACTTGTACTAGCCATCAGCAAAAGCTTATGAGGGTGTGTTGAGAGCTGCTGACAGGGTGAACGGACCCTGGGGCCCCAGACCAGAGCAACAGAGGGCAGAACAATCAGCTGCGTGCAGAGAGGAGTCTGACTGTGTACTGACTGTGTGGTCAGTCCATCTGAAGGACAGGCTTCTGGTCGAAACTGAGACGAGCTCTCTTGTATCTCTCTTCTCACACTAACAGTGAAAATGTATTTTAAGAGAAACTTGTACGTTTTTCTGTACAGTTTTGATAATTTGCAGTATTTTATCGTGTCGTAACCATTGTGATATGAGCAGTATTAAATAGAGTTTCTGCAGAGATCTTTCCTACTGTTTATAATCCAGTTTTTGCTTAAAGATATGAGAGATATCCCAAATAAACCCACCTAAACCTAACTGTTACTAAAAAATACTAAATATATTTATTATCTTACATTTGTAGACAGAACTTCCATTAAATGTTGGAAAAAAGGGTAATGTCAGAATTTTGTATGACCTTTTAAAGTATTTATTTATTTATTGGAATTGAGGGTTTATTTTTTTTGGTAGTGTGGCCTTTTTTTATTTTGTTTTTGTTTGTAATTTCTTTTGTTTTTAATTTATATTTCTATAAGCGCGTCGGCAGACAGTGATATCGTTTGTTATATCATCCAAGCAATACCCCAACCCTATTTATGAAACCCTGAAGCCCTGTATTTATGATACTGTAATTACACCATGCGTTTAAAATGTAGCACAGAGTGATTGAATTTGACGAAAGAAAGAAGATTTATTCTGCGTGGACCTGTTTTCTTTTATATTAGGAGTCTGATCCTGTTAAGAGGTGCCCAGCCAAGACGCCCGCCTACCGCGCAGATTTCAGGATGCTGATAAAAGGGGTCTCATTTTCTACTCACATCCTCACTGTCATCATCTCACTCCTTATCCCACCTCAGTTAGACACAAACACACACACACACACACACACACACACACACACACACACACACACACACACACACACACACACACACACACACACACACACACACACACACACACTCGCTATCACTGAAACTGTGCTGCCATTCTCATCCCTGGTTGGGCCAGGAGAACCATATTATCCTCCCTGTCGCATCCTTTTTACTCATCATTCACTGTGATATGTAAATATGACGTTGGTACGCGATTGTGAGCGTGCATCTTTTTGTGCGTGTTTCTGTGTGTACGTCCAAAGTGCAAAAGAGGTGTTGAGCGTGTTTATCTCTGTACAACATCTGAACGTGCGCGTGTGTGTGTGCGTGTGTGTGTATGTATGTGTGCTGCTGGCTAATCCTTGGCAATGTGTCAAGGCTTGAATGAGTAACACTTATCTGTGGTGTTGGCTTGTACAGTGATATTGCATGTTTGTTATCAGTGAATCTGGTTTCAATTAAAAAAAAGCGCCCATGAAAACATTGAGATGTGTTGCATGGGTTTTTCCTTTATCACTCTCTACAGTGTCCTCTTCCTCTTCTCTATGTCTCATTTCAAACAGAGATATTTTTTTAAACAGCACCGTGTCAGATTATTCAAGGGAGTTCCTTTCAGTCATCAACAGTTTTTATTTTTTCTTGTTGTTTGGTTTCTCCATATTCTCTAAATTCAACAGTTCTCATTCCAACTATTTCACCCTAACTTCACCTCGAAACAGAGAAACGGAAAGACACATCCATGGATCGGTGTTGTCGTAATATATGAGGTTATTTCTCTTTCTTTCCTCCAAGCCATTTCCCTCTGGAACTCTATAATGGGATATTGATTCCGCTCAGACAGAGAATGGAGCTTCTTTCTCAGAGAGAGAGATACCTCTGCCAAAGGCCCAGTAAATAAAAGCACAAGTACTGGGGCCGGTGGGATTGCAGGTCATCAATGAGGATCACACTCCAAACTCAGTCACTGGTGAATGACATCATAGATCCACCTGTTCTCAAAAAGAGAACCACGCTCAACTGCTCCATACACTCAGCATCACATTAAAGGTAAAAGTAGCCAGGCCTTACTCCAAACAGTTAAGTGTTGGTGGTCTTGTATTAGCACAAAATGGCATCAAATAGCCTACTAGTAACTTTAGCTAAGTAGGATTTTATTTAATTATTATTGGCCTATTTGACTGACATTTCTTGTCACAGGTGATGATTAATATAAGAATCATTTAGGGCCATGGATCGGCTAGCCCAGTGAGGACAATGTCATGTCCTTTGATTCAAACATATTGAGGAGGTGTTTATGAGAGTCTGTAGCTTTAAATGTGTAAGTTAAATTATAATGCGGCTACTGAAAAATAAGAAGAGATTTTGTATTTATTCCACTGAATTATATTTCTAGCAAACTCAAACGATTGAAAATGTGAGCTTGCGCACTGAGTTTGTCTTCTTGAACGAGCTCGTAGATGTAAACAACGCCAGTGTTTCTCAAAACCTTGGATTTTCCTAGAGGTCCATGGGTTTTTCAGTCCCCACAAATACAGAGTTTAAAAAAATCTCCACTTGTAGTGTCCGGTTGTGATGTTTGTGTACGTGTCAGTGGGACACAGCCAATCAGCCATCATTAGTTACACCTGTGTGTTTCCTGCTCATTCTGAATGTTAGCTGTGCCTGTGACGCTTAATTTTAAACACCATCGATGACACAATGTGTATGATTGTTATGCCAATTTAGCTAGCTAGAAGGCTATTATTGCAAATTGCCTATTTCGAGGGAAATGGAGAAAAACTGTTGATGGGGATGCATTGGTCACCATGAGAAGCCCAACTAACTTCGGGGTATAGGAATAATTGTATCAAGAGCTCAGCTATCAGGTGAGTGTTTCCGAAATTATTTGTTTATTGAAGCTCTGGGTGGGTGGGTGGGTGGGGTACATGGAGGATAAGTGGTTTTCTGATTGTTTACAGTGAAGTGAATCTATGGCTGAAATTTGCCTACTGGCTTAAAGCTAGCTCGGAGCTAGTAGCTTCGTGTGCGCCTGCACCGTTGTCAGCGTGAATCATGCGTGGATAGCCTGGTTTGAGTAGGAGCCGTCTTGCTCAGACATGCGCAATTATGACGCGCGTCTTGCTGAGAGCACAGCATTTTTGCAGTATTTTTGCTGTGCGCTCAGCAAGACGCGCGTCATAATTGCGAGGGTCTGAGCAAGACGGCTCCTAATCAAACGAGGCTATTGTGTTGTGGTGGCTTGTTGTGGGTATAGTCTACTTCAGTTCAGCTGCAATGCTAATGTCTTTACTCTAATTATTTTACTGATGTGCTTTTTTGTGTAGCACAAAAATGCTAATGCTTCACAAAAAAATGAAAAAATGCCACACATAGGCTAATAGGCGATCCACTGTAGTTGAATCGAATGTTGATTGCGTCATCGTTTTGTTGCAGAAGCTTATAGTATTATTCTAAATAAATACAAACTACAGAAAAATCACATTGGTTTGAATGGTAATGCTAGATGGGCAGATTGGGCACAGATGGCGTTTGTAAAAATCTGACCCATACTGACATGTAGGCCTATAGTATCCACTTTTGAGTCATTATTCTTGAATGAACTCTGCGAGATGAGTGTGTGGAAAGCACAGCAGTGGCTTGTGTTTTGGTATAAAAAAGTTTAAAGACCTATTCTAAATGACATGCTGAGTGAGTGAGAAACCAGATTATGGGCTTTGACTTTGATAACTGAGGATGAGACACAAATGGTCTATTTATTTTCAATTAGACTTGTTCATATTGCTTTTCCTTCCAAGGCCTAGAGTGGGAGGACAAAATCAATATCCCTGCAGCGTCTCTCCTGACAGGAGCATCAGTTACCTTTTTGCCCGTGTTTTTTTTCTATTTCATTTGCTCAGTGTAGACACTTGTTTGATTTGATGAGAAATTGTGGTTTTCATAGGTTTGACATATTGAAGAGTGTACTGTAATATACTAGAATTAAAGAAATAACTTGACAGTTGTGTAGAGATGATACCAGCAATTTATTTCAATGAACAGAAGAATACTGCACAAAATTGCATCAGCAGAGATTTATGCATAGACTTTGATTCTGAAAATATTATACACATATCTTTTTTTATTAATATTATTTAATAGCCTCTCTGTATTTTCACAAACACTCTCATATGGCATTCTGATGAATTCTTTTAGTACAGCATTTTGTCAGATGTTTATGTATTTCTTTCTTTCTTTTTTACCGATATGTCCCATATGTTGGCATGGAGAATAGATTTGTCGGGGTCAAAGCAAAAACATTGCAACTCTGAATGCCACGGCACTGCACACACTACAAGACTTGTCCACTGTGAAACACTATGGCTGCATTCAAAAATGAAATCAAAGGGATTCTTGAACAACAGAAAGAAAAGATATCAAGAAGACAGAATCAACAATACGTGGTATTGAAATTATTTAGCAGCAGTTTCAATGAGAGTAAGAGAGGAGAAGACAGATTGAGGACATATGACAGCAGAAGCTCTGGCAATTTCTGACATTCCTTAAAAAGAGATGTTGGACAAAAATGCCTAAAGTTATAAACTAGGCCCCCAAGTGATGTTACGGGGAAAAATACGTAAACCATAGCCTCAAGTTGGTGATTTTCAGACGACAAACAACCACCAAATGTGAGCAATGAATTATATTTTCATAAAAGCATTACTTTTTGATTTTCATTAAAATTGTAATTACGATAACGCAGACTATGAATTTATGGCATTAAGATTCAATTCAGCAGTCGGGTTCATTAGGGGTTTTTTTATTGGGGGGGGGGGAGTTACGCTCCAACTACATCCATAGTCTCCTGAGCTGTCCCATTAACTTGCAAGTGGGCCTAAAGTACAGGCTAAACACTTTTCCTCTGTCAGGGAAGCGGTCCGTGGCATGGCCCGTTCCTCTGTGCTGTTGGGTCTGGGACTTCAAGGAGACAAGTCTTTGATCATCAGGTTAGGCTTTGGAGAGAGCTGAGGTACTGCTGCCGACTACATGTTCTTGTACATGGAGCGGTCTCTAGGGAGCTGGGGCTGGGTGGCAGTCAGCTTCAGGTGGAAGTGGTAGACAGTGAGCGTGATGACGATTACCAGGGCCAGAATGAAGCCCAGGATGATTGGGAGGGTCTCCTCCAGACGCTCCCGCTGGTCAGTGATACACTTGTGCGCTACAAAGAAAGTTGAATAATGAACACAGTCAGCAGTATGCTATAGTGACTGAACGTGACGGACAAGACTCCCAAGAGGTCTCAGATTGTGTGTAGTCGAATATTTATTCACAATTGATGTGTACAGATTTTCTTTTTCCCAGTGCGGTTAGATAAATCAATCAAAATGTATTATAGCCCAAATTCACAAATGCCTAAACGGGCTCAACACTAACATAAGGTGTGTGTGTGTGTGTGTGTGTGTGTGTGTGTGTGTGTGTGTGTGTGTGTGTGTGTGTGTGTGTGTGTGTGTGTGTGTGTGTGTGTGTGTGTGTGTGTGTGTGTGTGTGTGTGTGTGTGTGTGTGTGTGTGTGTGTGTGTGTGTGTGTGTGTGTGTGTGTGTGTGTGTGTGTGTGTGTGTGTGTGTGTGTGTGTGTGTGCGTGCGTGCGTGCGTGCGTGCGTGCGTGCGTGCGTGCGTGCGTGCGTGCGTGCTGGCCAGGCTAAACGATATGTGTATGTGGTTTAAAGTTGAAGGTGTCTCTACCTGTGAACAGCAGTAATAAGCACCACGAGGAGGCGGTGAAGCATAGTGCAGCCTAGTTTACTGCAGCTCAGAGCAAATGATTCTTCCAATGTGATTGGCTTCAGAGGATGGCTAGCTACATTCGGTGTCCATAAAAGCTGCATTGAGGGCAAGGATATAACTGCACTCATAAAGTCCTAATGACCCCCACCCCTTCTCTCTGGGTATCTTTTGTCTCTTCTTGCATCCCCGGCCAACCCCTCTTTTTCTCCTGTAACCCTTAGCCCTCTCTGCAGATGTACTCCTCATACTGCAGCAGAAACCTCCCAGGTGTGTGTGTGTGTGTGTGTGTGTGTGTGTGTGTGTGTGTGTGTGTGTGTGTGTGTGTGTGTGTGTGTGTGTGTGTGTGTGTGTGTGTGTGTGTGTGTGTGTGTGTGTGTGTGTGTGTGTGTGTGTGTGTGTGTGTGTGTGTGTGTGTGTGCTAAAGTGGTAACACCCTCACCCCCAAAATGTCTCCTCATGTCATGATCATCATCTCTTGTTTTTGTGTAACTAGGAAACAGTGGCACAGGCTGGCTTGTTTTTGGTGTAAGTTGTTCTTACGTTCGCTGAACATAAAGTCGGAGGCGATGTCGAAGGGCTGGATCTGGATGTCATACAGGGAGATTTTGACGCCCTTCTGGTGGTCACTGGTGATGAGGGTGAGAGTCTGCTGTGCTTGGCACACAAAGGACTGGCCGGCCGGGGTCACCAGGGCTGACAGGTGGTGGGTGCTGGCCGTGTGCTTCCCGGCTGGATAGAGTGGATGAGTCATGATTGAAATATGAAGTCATCAGGAAGACACTATAATGTAACTTCAGGTGTGTATGTGTGCGCGTGAGTGATTTGCTTCCATATTTCTATGTGAAAACTTGATTCTTGCATATGCAATAATTAATTACTTCATTTATTGTGACAAAATCAACAATAACTAATCCTTTAAAAAATACTGTATTTCAAGTTTAATCGTATATTGAAGCTTTCATGTTTTATTTCTGAAAAAAGTTCATTCTGATGTGAGTTTATTGGAAGCAGTCTGACAAAATAGATTCATGCACCCGTTTTGTTTCCACTCATATTATTAATAATTATAAAAGTAATAATAATAATGGTATAACAAATTATGATTATGTTTTTTTTACACCTGTATTCCAGCTAGGGCTTCCCGTAATTTATCCTAGGCTAATTTATCTAAACTCTGTTATAGGCATAATTCCAATAAAACCCTTTACATAAACGTGGGCGAAAACCATTATACCGTGCATGATTCAACCCTCTGAATTCAAATGTGAAATGAAGGGGAGCAAGTTGCAATCTAAGCGGGTGGGATGGGAATGTGCTGAGTCGCTACTGTACACACGCGTGCTCGGCGAGAGACTCACGGTTGTATGCGTTGATGAAATGCGACGTCTCCGAGGTGTCATACACGAACTGGACCTTGCTAACCTTCCACACCTCGATGTCCTTCTCACGGAATTCCTGTAACCCGCAGAGAGAAATGCACACACGAGTGTCAAACTGGGCTTTCCCACAGCATGGACAGGGCAGGCTGGCCTACAAAAAATGTGCCCTCTAGGCTCCTACTCGACGACGAATGAATGTAGACTATTTGTCTTATACTTAAAACATTTCACTTAATGCAGGACATCAGTGCCACAATCCTACTTGAAGATTTCAAAAGCGTTTGGACCAAGGGGAAACAGTCAACACTTGACATACATTTGAAACGCAAACATTATTTTATAATGTGAACTTGCTAAACGAACAAAAGTAATTTGGATGATATGGCCAAGTGTTGATATTCCCGGGAGAGGATCCAGACTTTTATTTATTTATTGCATGTGACAATTTAGGCCTACAGTATACCCCATCGCCACTCTTCCTGGCGCGTTCTGGCCTACCTTGGAGAAGTAAATGCGGAGGGTGTAAGCGTTGCTCTTCCAGGATATGTGGATCTCAGATTCCTTGCTCCCACATTTCCCCTCTATCTCTGCACTCCGGGGTAGAGTGAAGGACGACTGCTCGGTGATCAGCTGTAAAATGATTGAACAAGCACGTGAAAAAAAACAAGTGGACAGATGTTACATGCAGATGCAAAGAAAATTCCATTGTATCTATTATAAAAAGTTTGATGTCGAAAAATGTGTTCCTTTTCTGATGGATCTAATGCGGCGTCAGCATTTTACGCACAACTACACACAAAAGCCAGATACAATTTTAATTGTATGGACCTAGAGTGTACAGTGAGAAGAAGAAAAATAAGTCAGTTTTAACTAATGGCATTGGCAAAATATTTTCAATAAAAAAAAAAAATTAAAACAAATTTCCTGAGTGTTCAAACGACCTTTACGCAAAATGGCGAACGTCTTCAACACAAGTAAACATTTTATGCAGCTAAAGTATTGCGCGTTTCTTTTTATTTTCTTTAAAAAAATGTTTTAAGCATCCACATGTATTAAAATGCACGGGGAATCCTTACGTCTATGCCGTTGAGCGCCAGCACGTCATATGGCACGAGGAATCTCACGGCGAACTCAACCATCAGGCATGTTGTACCGTTCTCCCGGACTGCAAAGATTGCTTTGTCTGGGTTGTTGGAGAGACCGGAGAGGTTCTCCCCTTCCTGCTCCGCCAGCACCACGGACAGCGCCAGCACACCTGACCACACAGTTTAATAGAAAAGAATAGAATAGAATATTGGTGGGTTATTTCAACGGGGTGACAGATGGTTCACGCACACGCACCAATGCAGACATGCAGAAACAGCAGCATAATGGGCTTTTTTGAGTTGAGCGGAAGGTGCCCCACATCTTAGGATCGCTTTCACATCACCTCTGTTTCCTCCCGGCAAAGTCAAACTCAGGTAGCCTAGTAACACTGGGGACTAAAATCTGCAGTATCAGGGGAGCAACAGCTCACCACTGACTGCAGTCCAAACAACGTCAGAAAGCCACATAATGCAACTCTGATCATGTTTGAACGAGTTTTACATTCATGAGGAGGAAATAACAGGAGAAATGTAACCACAGCCATACATATGTCATGCACACACACACATGCACACACACACACACACACACGCAGAAGGTGCGCACGCACGTATTCACGCACACACACATTCGCTGCAGTGAGGAATCACGACAACTGCGTGTGTGTGTACACACACACACACACACACATACACACACTTACCAAACACACCGAGCAGCAGAAGTCCGGCGCTCTCCGAGGTGCTGAAACCGAGTCGTCCCATCGCTAACGGCTTCCCCAGCACCGAAATGTGGCAAAGTGACTGGGCAGCCTGTGCTGAACCCGCGAAAAGAAAAGAGAGAAAGGAAGACAGCGGGGAGGCGGGAGATAAATGAAGGGGGGAAGAGAGAGAGAAGAGGAATGCCTCAACTCAGCGCCCAGAAGTCACGCTCAGATCATCGTGAATGCAGCAAAAAAAAAAAAAAATCTCCAGGTTGGACGTGAGACCCGGTTTTCGCCGCAGAAGAAGCCGGCTGCGAGGAGTTCTGGCTGTCCCAACCGACCCCCCTTCTCCAAGGTTGACAGATTTTAACCCAGTGACAGCTGCAATACCGCACTCCCTCTACGCATTATTAACACATGCTGATAAAGAAAAAATAAAGTCCGTCATTGAATTAGTCTCTTGTAGGAAAGGGCTCGGCATGCAGATTCAGTTATTCCCGCAATGCTGTAGTCTCTAGCCCTGTGGTAGCAGCTGTAGGTTGGGCTGAAATGATGTATGTCTGGAGGGGAACGCCGACAACACCCCTCCCTCCCCTAACTCTAACTCCACTCTGCAAGGTTGCAGCGGAGAGTTTGAGAACGATTGCTGCAAAAATTACATTATCGTACACAAAGATTCAAACCCCAATTGTGAATGGGCTATTATTCGATGGATCGTGAGTTGTTAGCACTACTACAAATTTATATTCCTGTGTCGTAACATCGTAAACGTTTCTCGATATCTTGACACGAGTGATACTTGAAAGTAGGGCATAATCTTTATTTAACTTTACAAATCGTAATGTTGGGAATAACCCTTACCCTAGCCACACATAAATGACAATTATTATCTGACAAACGTAGGGCTTATTGAATTCCACAAGACTACTTGTTATCTTATTGAGTGTGATGTACCGCATATGCTCACCTATAAACCAAAAACACATTCAGAATTGAAACGACATGCATAATGACAACTGAGCCTTTAAAACAATGTAAGAACAAATCACTTATTAGTTGAAGATGCAGACCCCCAATAAAAGATTGTAGAGCAACACAAGTACATGCTTTGAGTATTAAATGATTTATAATTTATCCCACACGCCTTCGAGGCAACCCCCACCCACTCCAAAGGAGTGGCAAATGCTGCGTAACCCCGAAACTATAAGTTAGACATTGCTTTCACTCTGTAGCTGCAGTATCTATCTGGTAGGTGCTTGTATTTACGCACATGTTTACGCACAGCATACTGAATTGCTGTTGACTTTAAAGTTAATTCAGTCGTATTTAAAAAGCCTTTAAGGTTCGTTTTCATTTCCTCTATGCTTCGGTTGATAACATCCTGATGAAAAATAGTTGAAACGTTTGATGGGCGGATGTATTTTTTTGTTATATAGACTACTAAAAAATAATTTTAGACATCGACGTTATTGTTGACTTATGGGTTTAAAAGGTATAGTACTTAGATATAAGCCTACACCTTTTACGCATGACGCACTGTGGTTTTAAGAGTTTGGCATTCTGTATTGAAAGTCAAACTCGCACTTTACGGAACTGATGCTGTCGATGCTGGGTTTACTGTCAACCTGAGGATGTTTTCTGCTCTGAGGAAAAGTTTCTGATCGCTGCATCCGCCCTGAAGTCAACACCGGATCCTCTTCTAGCTCCTCCTCGTCCTTTTTAAACTCCAGAGATGTAAATCGACGCAAAAGTTTGTTGCTCAACACCGAGAAGTTCGTGGTTGAAGTCGGGGCAACCGGTGAGATTAACGGAAGCGCTTCAGCCCTGCAGGGAGACGCGGAACACCTCCTCACGGTTCTGGATTTACGCAAAGGCTCCAGTGTGCGCTCCGGCTGCGTGGGGCTGAGGATACTGGCTGGGAGACTCCATCTTTTCTTGTATTAGCTGTCGTGAAATTTCCGCACATTGAAGTCTGACATTTTTAGTTTGTCTGTTATTGGTTCATTATCGCTTTTTCTGGCTTGAATCATGGGTGTCAATAACATGCCCATGACAGAGAGCGCGCCGGGTTTGGGGCTGTGTTTTCTGGGTCTGAGTGAGAAAAAAATAGATTTTTGAGCCTCACAGCTCTGTGTAAGGGAGGGACGGTGATTAACAGAGGCGTGCAGCCTCTTATCGGCTTTAGTATGTGAAGAACTGGGAGAAAGGCCGTAGGTCTGCATGGGGGGTTTAGGGGTTAGGACTTTGGAGAAGACTAACTTGCGTGGCAGCGAGGGGTAGCCTCCTTCATTCTCGCTTCAAACTCCTTTTATAGAGTCCATAGATGGCAACCGACTCTGCTTTATATTAGGCCGCAGTTTCCAAGTGCAATTTTAAATTAATTGGCAATCTACGTAATTACACGTGTCAGGGGCCTCAATTGTATTCACTAAACGTCCAACTTTCGTATCAAACTTGTCATTTACAACCACACGTCCCAAATCTAATATTCACTGCGCATTTCCTTCAGCCTCGCGTCCATTCTTGGAATTGTTAGTAAGCGCAAATATGCATTCTGTGTGTCCGATAAACTTTGCCATTTCAACAGCAGAGTTTCCAACTTTATTATGCCTGTCTATCCCAGCAGTGTCCCCCCAGGTAATTTCTGGTTCTGCATTGTTTTGGACCAGGATCTTACCGCATCCAGAAAGCTTTTCTCACAGGCGTAACTGAGCGCGGTACGCGTTGCTGTCCTGGCAGTTGACATCTCTGCAGCAAAAGCCTTGTGAACTTACACCGAGTCTTACGGGCAGCAGGCTAGCAGCGATGAGCGGGGTCTGTGCGTCCTCTGTTTGGGAATCCACTATATCCCCGTCCAGTGCGTCCAGTACAAACTTAGCCAGATGGACTTTATCCTTGGACATCGCCTCCAGCAGGATATTTTCCCCCGTTTGCTCAATGCACTTTACCTGAGCCTTGAGCATGATTCATATCCCTCATCCGAACACTGCAAAATTTCATCGGTCTATTTTATGGAGCGGTGCTGACAAAACAAACCACCGGGACTTTTATATAGGCCTAGTGAAGGAGGAAGCCACGGAGTTGCCGGGCAACGCTATCATAATAATTACCTCGCTTTGTTGGCCTTTCTAATGGAAATACTTTACATTTAATATCAATTAAGAGCCTCAGCGCTAGGGCCACCTGTATTCAAGAGTGGATCTGGGATATGAATTATCCTGCTGAATGTGATTAGACAACAGTGATCATTGTTCGGGAAATGAGTGCAGGGGTTGTGTGCACACGTGCACTCCCACCGCTATCAATAAATCAGGCCTAGAGTCACGGTGTGACCCCACTCGAGACATTTTCAACATGATGATGAACTTTTATCAGGACTAGACTGAGGGGAGGAAGAGTCTCTATTGTTGACATCTGAGTTAGGTTTTAATGAGCCAAAGAAAAGAGAGAAATGTTATGGAACGGTTGCTGTTATACAACGCCCATTTTAAGCACTTAATTTAAGTTATCTTTATTTGTCAGTTGTACACGAGGCACATTGAAATTTGTCTTTTCGCATATCCCCTCTCAAGTTACCACACTTCGGAGGGGGTCAGAGCGCAGGGTCAGCCGCAGTACAGCGCCCCTGGAGCAGTTTTGGGGTTAAGTGTCTTGCTCATGGACACAATGGTAGAGACGGTGGGCACCATAGACACAATACCAGCCTCTGCTAGTTTTACGACTCAAACCCTCCTGGATCGCCGGGGATCGAACCAGCGACCTCATGGCTACTGGTCGGCCACCTTACCTCTAGGCCATCCTACCACCCTATTACTACTATTTAAGTAGTCCTGGTTCCCCTAAACATGACATGTCAAATGCAAAAAGCAAACAAATCGCGCTTTAAAGAAACACAAATGAGCCACTTGGTTATGTCCCATTTTACACCAGGATTTATTGGTACACATACTATAAAACAGTATTAAAGGAGCTGGATAACAACCGTATTTTCATTGCTTTAAGTTCAACAATACAATATAAATACAAAAACACGCACAGAATGGTTTCTTGACAAGCTACAGTTCAAATAGAAAACAAGAAGAGATACTGTAGAAACCGAGGAAATCAAATTGGTGACTGTTGCTCTGCAAAAATAATCTGCTTTTGACAAACTAGAGAGCCAAAGGTTACATGTAATCACACAACAGAAACATTCAACTAGTGCAAAAAAGCCTCTAACAAACATAATAATCTTAAACTACACATTATATCTAATATATATAATATATATATATTATTTATATATATCTTCATATAAATAACCCCTTAATTTGGCATTTTATCTTTCATAAAATAATTTTAACCTAACAGACACTGAGTGGCACATTTGAAAGCGATGGAATAACATTTTAAAAGCACTTTTACTCGTTTATCTCTGCACTTGATATGTGGTGAGAGCTTTATACTGTGTTGTGTGTTGCAGTAAGGGCAGACTGGAAAACAAAACAAAAAGAACAAACAAGAAAACCCATTGGTTGATAAATATCTTTCCCCAACATCCAGCAGACCCACTTTATCCCCTGAGCCCTTGTACGACAGAACACAATTGGTCAAAAAGTCAAATAAACTACATACATTCCAGTATATACAAGAACATCCCGCCTACCCTTTACTTGTGTAACAGAAGAAAACAGAAAAAAGTATTTAAAAAAAGGCCAAAATACCTACAGGTAATTTTATCCCAGTGTGTTTGTGTTTTCATATCATCATTCTTGTTATGACTTTTGTCATTTTGGTCTATCTTTGTCAGTGGTATTTCATGCAATGAACGCCTGGCATGATCATATGTGGACAAATACTACAGTGCCCACAGGATTGCTTTAGAACAGGGGCCTGTTTCAGGTAGCGGGTTTTACATACTCTGAGTTTAATCCTGCACTCTGAGTTGGTCAACTCAGAGCGCAGGGTTGATGAGCAACTCTGGGTATTCGGTTGCAGAACAGTGGATCAGTTGGGTTAATCAACTCTGAGCGTGTTCACTCTGGGTTGAGCGTGTGCGTAAAAGCCATAACATGATTCACCATGGAAACAGGAGAAACAAATGCTTGATCCTCCCACTTCTCCACTTCTCAAAAAAGAAAAGAAAGCTTCTCTGCTCCTCCCACTAGAGTTAGTAATATTAACGAATGAGCTTATGGTATGGAGAAGAATTAACGGGGATATTGTCTGATAACTCTGATCTAATCACCTCGGCAAATAAGAAAAAAACGGGGCAAACAAAAGAACATCATTGCTTTCGTATGAGAAGCAATAGTCTATTTTAAGAATTAAGTTACGCATATCAGCAGCAGCAAAAGTATTAAGCTGGCGCTGCACAGTGTTGCTGACAGTGTTTTATATTCGCTGTATTATGTAGGCAAGCTATAATAGGCTACTGTGCAGTAAACAGACTGTCGCTTATTTTAAATGGGGAGTGAAAGACATTAACGTCAGACACATTAGGTGACAAGTTTCTATTGTAGAGCCTGATTGATTTATTAGCAGATCCCTTGTCCTCTAGTGATCAGTTTGAATTATTATATAATTTCTATATTCATATTAGGCTATTTAACGAGGCTCGTCTGTGACTTTGTGATCACGCAAGTGAACAGTAACGATCGCGTGCAGCCGCAGAATTACATTTCAACCTGACAGAAATATTTTTAGTGGAACAGACGTTAAAAAACTCCTGTTAATAAAAAAAATAAATAATGAGATATATACAATACAATAGGTTTATTAATCTGAATGTAGAGCATGTTTGTGATGTGTAAGGTGGCCACATATGAACGGCACGAGGGCTGAGAACTATGCTACTGATCAGATAAATGATCGATCAAACGTAAAATCATCAGGAAATGATAAACATCCCAATGGAGATTTCTATGGAGTGATTTTGCTTCAAACTGTACAGGGTCGCGTTGTGACAGTGACACTCTTTCTTCAGTCGGTGCTGCAGCGTAAAGTGAAAACAAACTCAGAGTAGGTCAAAGTTGCCGCAGTAACTGACTCTCGGTTGCGCTGAACCTGCTACCTGAAACGGAAAACCGAGAGTTTCCACTAACTCAGAGCGAACAAACTCTGGGTTGCCTCCAAAGCAGCTACCTGAAACAGGCCCCAGTATGTCACGTAGCATTTGTTTACCAGGGCTGCGTACTATAATGCTTCCTCAAGCCGTCTACATTTAGAGGGAACCTGTTTGGAACACAGAGGTTGATGGTGTGTGGCGACCATGTCACAGGCTTTGTTATAAATCGGTTGTAATTATTGAGTCTGATCTCCCCTGACCAAAGGCCAGCAGGGAAATGATGAGGATTACCAGCTGAGTTTGCTAATGTACAGTAAATAATATTAACTTCCACTTCAACATGCCTTAATGAGTAGGACATGGGCAGGGGGAGGTGGCCTTTACTTCTGTCTGCCAAAGTTCTTGCCTGATGCTAATGGGCCCGTCAATTAAAACTATGTTTTACGGCTAAATTAATATGCTGCCATGAATGGATTCATTTTAATACCAATGTATTACAGATGTGGCAAAGACCCATTTTAATCATACTTATCCTTACAATTACTGGTACATGCCCCTTTTATTACTATCAATTAGGTGTTGTAACTACTGATATCATTGCCTTGGTTTGTGGGAATGCAACAAATGTATCACTACTTTAAAGGCTACAAGAGTTACAACATGGTTACTCTTACTGTACTATTATCCAGGCAGCTTTTGGTTACAGTTATTGTCCTAATTGATTTTCTGTATTTTGAAAACTTCGAGGGAATCATTTATCTTTTCATGTTTTGCATAGTAAACTTGTGGTGGTTGAGCACAAGCAATTATTTAAGTTTTTAAGTTTAGCACAGCGCTTACACAATCTATTGGGAGTTTCTTAGTATTTAACATTAAATTTGTCAAATAACTCATCCATGAACGTCAATGTGAACATCAATCCTTCATGATCCCTTTATAGTCTTCTGAATCAGCAAGGTAACCCAACTTTTTATAGTGTGCTGTAGCATTGTTGATAAATAAAAGTCAGTAACACATCTTTGTGAAGTCAAACATCTTGCCTTGTAGGAATAGGTGACGGGGTTTTTTGCTACTCCTTCAAACAGTTTTTCTTTTTGAAAATACATTCTTACTGAAATACAGAACCTACAGTAGTGCACTGCTACATTTTCCACATTGTTATGTTGGCCTATCACATACAAAGTGCTCAGGACAGGACTGCTGTGTAGCATACAGTGTTTTTCACAACATTTATTCATTTGTGCTGAATTTACATTAAAACCTATACATACTCTTCTCCCCTCTTCCAAACTGTCCTTGGAACGATTAATCTGGTACCGATTAAAAAAACAAACAAGTTAAACAGGGAACAAGTATACACTTCCCGTGAGTGAGCGTGTTTGTGTGTGTGTTTCCACCATAAGCATCAGCTTGTGTTGCCTGTAAAATGAAGAGGACAGTGAAGGAGATAGGACATGTGGATCTACATACAGTGGAGGAGGGGATGCGTCTGACTCAGTTGCTTCGTCATGTCAAAGAGGTAACATTTCATCTTTTAAGTGGTTAGACCCCCTGTCGAACAGTGTTAAGCGCCAATGGCTCAGTGGTATACAGTTAGTGGGTTGGGTGGTGAGGAGAGCTACTGTGTGTGTGTGTGTGTGTGTGTGTGTGTGTGTGTGTGTGTGTGTGTGTGTGTGTGTGTGTGTGTGTGTGTGTGTGTGTGTGTGTGAGAACGTGACAGAGAAAGTGATGTAGGCAGGGTTAATGTCTCTGTAGAGGGCTATCCGATGTGGAGTGTTTCTGCACCTGTGTGTATTGGAGTGTACGTGTGTGTGTGTGTGTGTGCTTGTGTCTGGGTCTCAGTCGCTCACACCACCGTGGCAGGTCTGCGGTCCATCTCCTCCTCCAACTTCACCATCTGCTGCATGTCCTTGGCCTTTGAGGAGACGGAACACAATGTGAGACAAACACAGATACGGGATATAAACTTCACACTAAATTCACACATGTACACTGGAAAAGGATCCAACAGTCCTGTCTTTTGTTACCAATTGTGTCATTAATGCAGTTACGCAGAGTTATGTTGCTCATCAGTTTATCAGTAAGATACTCGTGTGCTTCTTCCTCAGTCCCTGCTGAACAACAGGATTAGTAGGAGTGATGTGTACTGGCTACCACAAAATGTCTGCAGTGGGACATTGTCAAACATGCCTTGAAGGCAAATGTCTGTGAGCTGGAGTGAAAGCACAGAGGGGCAGGTTGGGAGCTGGCCGTTTTTGCTTAGTAATAGCTGGTGAGTCATGGTGATAAACGACTCAAGCTGCTAGTTGGCATCGCTGGCAGCCAACAAGCTGCAGAGTCCAGACTACAAATGTGGGAATGGGATTTAACTTAATCTGTATTTTTAAATACAGATTGTAACAGACTCAGCAGAAAACTGAGGTGAGGAAAAATGAGAAACATGATAGAGGAGAGGCATAGGGGACGACTAAGAAATGCACTAACAGAAGGGTGGAATCAGAGGCAGAGTTGAGTGAGATGGAGGGGCCTACCTTGAACCTGTTTGTTTGCATGGTGTGATTTCAAAAGCTGTGCCGGAAGAAGCAAATTATATTAAAAACAGATGAAAATGTACAGACATGAAAGAGATGTACAGGTAACGAAGTGTGTCAGATGGCAAAACAAAATGGACGGATGGATATATGAGACCACATTTCTACTATTTGCAGTGAACACTTATTGCACATAATACAGAGAGTCCAATCGGATGTTAGAGTGAGGAACCACTCAGTACAGAACAACTGTGACTGTGATAAGAAACCCTGTGCAATAGTGAGTGGTCACTACAGTGTTCAGACATTGAGTTTAATCATTAGGACATTGTCTGTCTTTATAGACTTCATGCACTTTACTGGTTCATCAGTCTAATAAAAGTGATGGTTTGTGTTGCAGATGAGGTGGACAATAGTTCACAGAAGAACCGCAGTCAGCTGACGTCAGACATGAAATCTTTCGTCATTAAATCTAAGTTCTCCAGTTTATTAGCAGTCACACCCAGACATTTTCTTTGATTTGATGCTGTACCTGCTCATTGAACTTCTCCAGTTTGTCCAACTGTTCTCTCTGATTTTTCTGTAGCTGCTCCATCTCCTTTTGATGCTTCATGGCCAGCTACACACACACACACACACACACACACACACACACACACACACACACACACACACACACACACACACACACACACACACACACACACACACACACACACACACACACACACACACACACACACACACACACACACACACACACACACACACACACACACACACACACACACACACACACACACGCGTTACTGAGTTACAGTGTACCACTAAAAGTAATTAGGAACTTTATCAATTTAACACTTAGTCTCAATTACTGAAAGCAGAGGGCATTTTGGGTAAAACAAGATCCTAAAAACATCAACCAAATAAAATGTTGTGCTCACTACCAAAGATTGTTTTTGAAGATTTTATCAGTTGTATTGAAAATAATCCCATACGAACATTCTTGTGTTTATGCTGTTAAATTAAATAAATACTACTGTAATGGCAATAGACAGTCAAACATTTGTACTGTATTACAATTATACACAAAGTCCTTATATTACATATAAATATTTACATATGTAAATTGTAAACAACAAAAACGTACCCTCTTCCTCTCATCCAGAAATTTCTTGGTGTTGCTGCTGTTCAACTCTCGCACCCTCCTAAAGAGCAAAAGCAGAGGAGGACCACAGAGTTTCAAGTGGCAAGAATCACAGCATATCGATTAAACAGCCAATTCAACTTGCTACAGAATGACTGACATGATAATACACAGGTTCAAATACATGTGTGACTCACCTCTCTCTCTCCGCCTTGTTCTTTATGGACTTGTCCTGGCTGATGGCTTTACTGTTTTCCATGGACATCTTGGCCTGGTTGGCACGCATCTCTTTGCTCTGTCTAAAATTGTGGAGCAAGACGCCACATGTACTGTAAGGAAACTTTTTTACAACCAAACCAACTACTACAACAGCAGTACTACTATTAATAGTAAGGAAATTGAGAGGGGTTGCTGCTCCTCCAAGTCAGAATCGTGTGTGTGTGAGAGAGATCACCGTTCATGGATGAGTTTGAGATGCGCGGCCTGCTGCTCCTGGACAGTGGCCAGGAGTTTCTTGAGGTGTTCACACTGCTGTGTGACGTGGCTGTCCTTCATCTCCTGCTCCTCACTGCTGTGGCTACTGATCAGCTCGGACCATTCTTTAGTGTGCTGTGCTGTGATGTCCTTTACCTGCATACACACGTCACACAGGTTCACAGCTGAGGCACTTTGTCATTCGAACAATTTAGAACTCTGTGGACAGGATGCTGATTTTGTCTTACCTTGACTTTGTGATCGGCGAGCAGTGTTTGGATCTTATCCTCGGTCTCCTTCTTCAGCTCTTGGCAGTTGTTTTCCCTGTAAAGAAAGCACATATAATTGACAATCGAATTTAGTGCTTTCATATAAAAAGGAAGGAATCCAGTGGGATCTTCCAATGATGTAAATAAGAATGTACTCTTTGAATCCTGTCCTCCTAATTATTTTTCACAGAAAATCCCCCAATCACCCTCGTTTCTTGATGGCTTTCTCTAGCAGTTTCTCCAGGCTGGTCTTCTCCTTGTCATGCTGAGACACCATCTTGTCTACCTGGCTGCAGTGGGCTTTCTGCATTGTATTTTGATCCTGTTGAAAAAGGAAAGTACTCAAATATTTATTTACACTGTGGAAGTGCCAACTCAACCTCCATGAGCAGATATGACAATTAAGCGTATAGATTTTGAAATAGTAGACATCTGCAACCATGCTTTAATACGGTTATTAAATAAAAACATACACATACATCATGTTGTTGTTGACTGCATTGAGTAATGAGCCAGCAGTCTTCTTTATTCACTCAACAGAGGTGTATGATGGTAATATTATAAACATTATATGCAACAGGACGAAATACTGTGATAATTAATCAGCCACTATGAATGAGACAGCAACCACCCCGGTCTCTATGGTAAGCTCTGGTGAAAGGAAAACAACTTCAAGTCTAATTTCTACAAAACATTGATTATGTGGCTGCATCTGTGTGTGTTTTGTAATGGAAGGATTATGTGTGTTAATATAGTGAAGAAGGATTGGTCAGTGGAAGATCAAAGCTGTGGCATGAATGACCGTCCAACATTAAGCAACATCCACTTTGCATTAACAACACACACAGGTCGACACCAAAACAATGACCCACCTTTGAGTGTTTCTTCTTTAAAGAGTTGAGCTCCTTCTGCTGCTTTTTAATCAATTTAAGGTACGTCTGTAGCAGGAGAGAAGTACATTTATTACTTATATTGTGCATGTTATGAGTAGCCGTTTGAACATAGCCGACAGAGACAGCATAATAGGCGAATAAGCATGATGTAACAATCATGGTATCCGATACTATGTGTATTCAGAAGT
The DNA here is from genome assembly GCF_949987685.1 of Ammodytes marinus. Classification (NCBI taxonomy): domain Eukaryota; kingdom Metazoa; phylum Chordata; class Actinopteri; order Uranoscopiformes; family Ammodytidae; genus Ammodytes; species Ammodytes marinus. The sequence continues at coordinate 17,215,981 of NC_137223.1, forward strand.
CTATGAAGTATTTGACAAGGTAATTATAAAACCGTTCTAGGTCCAAAAAGGTGATTACAGTCAAACAGTGTTTATAAAACAAGTACATGGTAAATAGTTCTACAATGAGAAGGTTCTAGGAAATGCTGTATTAGGTGCTTGTATTAATATTACTAAACTTAGGTAACTATGTTTTAACTCATAATTCAGTAATAATCATAACACTATCATAGTTTCAAGGTATGGTCACATTACTCTTCCATCCTATGAATATTCACCCTGTTTAATGCAGCCTGTATGGCAGTCAAATGTAAGCATGTGTTGTCTGCTTTGGTGCAAAACAGAGTTCACTTTTGTTCAACTTTGACCAAGCTGTGTGCTTTCACTCATTCCCTATGTTAAGGAATGGGGCACTGTTATTGTCAGCCCACTACCAGACTACACTATTTATTTATACATTACCTGCATCACAAATGAGACTCTAAAGGAAAGTGCAAGGAATTTAGTTACACGCAAAAATACTGTGACCTTATCGTTCGTTGTGAAATTTCTCAAGGTCATCATTAAGCACAAACTATAATAAATACTAAATCACCTCTTGTGCTTTCTAAATAATCATAGTTTCCTTGGTAACCTTGTATGCACATGCCTTATAATGGCATACTTTCTTGGTACACTTTCTTGGTACTACCTTTTACTTTTCATTTACTACACGATGAATTATTACATAATCATTAACGCATTACAGTCCGAGCTGCAGGAGCCCTGTTAATGTGTTAAGTGTAAGAAGTTAAGTTACCAACCTTCATTTGTTTTAAGTCGTCAATGCTGATATTAGGCACAAGTGTATTATCTGAAACAGCAGAGAAAAGTTGAAGTGTGTGTCTTTATACAGTAATTTAAAGATGTGTTTAAAACGTGTATGTTTAAAGTACATACCCTTCTTGGTTTCTGCCGTGTTATTTTGGGTGGAGTTTGAAGTCTGTGCCATGTCTGAACTGGCCTGCGGTGTCACATTGGCCTTCATGGTGTCCCCCTTACCCTTTCCCTTTTTGTCATTCTTTGAGCTTCCACTGGGAACATCTGCTATGTCATTCTATGTATAAAAAGAGAAATGATTCAATTAGGTGCTCGGTTACGTGTCTGTGTACATAGTGATTTAATGACGGTTGCACCTAGTCTATCAGTTACAACTCTTCAAACTAGTATGGTGCTTTTCTAATAACTCAAACTGAAGGAGTGTGTGTGTTTATTGTTGTGTACATACCGTGTCAATCCCCAAAGCCTTCATCTGGTCAGCTCTCTTTTCTGCAATGGTCAAGAACTTCTTTGGGTCTGATAGGGCATCCACAATTGCTGAACAACACAAAGTGCTTTGTTAGTATAGTATAGGAACAGATAAATTGATAGATAAAACATTTTGGGTTGAGAGATTGTGCTATGCCCAGTGTATAATGAGAAAATGTCAAAACATCCTTTATGGCAGACTCTAAACTACTCAAGCTTACTATTTCAAGCTTTTTAACCAGTAATTACCAAAATACTGGTTAATAAAAAAAACTAAGGAAACACAGGGACCATTTCCTCTTGCACGATAATCTACTTCCACATTAAGCTGATCAAGTATTCAAGTGAAGTTGGTAGGATCTTGTTTCCATAAAGCTGTATCTTAAGGAAAGGATTTATCTTGAGCTCCAAGGACAGTGCTCTGTGTCTGACAGGGAAGTGATTTTGGCAGCAGATCTTACAGAAGAAAGCTAATGGTTACAGTAATGGTTTCTCAGCGCAAGCCCCTTGGCTTTATTTAATGACAACTCCAGTTGTCCTGCTCATGTGCATGCCTTTGCCTATTTTAAACTGTCTATTACTGCAGATCCAGTGTCATTATCATTTGCGCTGTGCCATTACTCTGAATGTTCAAACCAATCCAAGGCAGAGAGCAAGTGAACCCTTCTTCCTAAAGGCTACAAAAGCAATTTCACTATCAGTTATAATGAAACTAAGATGTAAAACAAGAAAGTCAGTCTGAAAAATATGTGTAATTCTGAATTTACACATTGAAGAAAATCGCTTGTGTAATCATTGTATATACATGTGTTTTTCCTTTGTCCAGCTCACCTCCAAAGCCATCAGGCACGTAGGTTTTAAGGATAATCTGACAGAAGATGGTGGGCAGCGACAGAGGCTTGTTTCCCTCGTTCCTCAGTGAGATGTGGCGGTAGCCGGCCTGCAGGCCGTCCAGAGGAAGGATGCGCTGGCCTATCAGCTTGTTGTTGTCGTCGTACACAGCGATGCGCAGTACTGCCAGGTCTGGTAAGATCACCTGGGAGGGAGGGGTGAAGGGAAATGGATGGTGGGAGGGAGGGGTGAAGAGCCCGAATAAAAGAAAAACAATGAGTTGAGTAACATGGAAGGCAAAGGGGTGTGAGGGCAAAAAGTGAGTCAGAAAATCAAATTCACATTTAGGAGTTGGTTATCAGCCCTGTGGAACTCTGGAAAGTCTACATAAGTCATTCTGTAAAAAATGGGCAAACGATAACTATTTTGCAGCCACTGCAGTGATTTTTGTTTTTAAAGCTAAAGCAAATATGGCATCATTAACGGGGAAGGTCAAGAATGAAACTGCAGGGGACTCTATAAGGGGACGGTCAGTGTGATGGAGGGAAAGGAGGGCCATCTCCACAGCTAGTACGCAGTTGAGGATGTCTTGTATGTACAGTCCCCTCCATAAGTATCGGAACAGTGAGGCCAATTCCTTTATTTTTGCTGTAGACTGGAAACATTTGGGTTTGACACCAAAAGATGAATATGAGTCAATAGATCAACATTTCAGCCTTCATTTCCAGGTATTCACATCTGGATCTGATACACAACTGAGAAGATAGCATTTTTTGAAAAGGAACACCACATTTTTAGGCAAGCAAAAGTATTGGAACAGATAGACTTTAAATAAATTAAAGTGAATAAACCGTAATATTTTGTCGCAAATACTTTGCTTGCAATAACCGCATCAAGCCTGTGACCCATTGACATCACAAAACGTTTGCATTCTTCTTTTGTGATGCTTTTCCAGGCTTTCACCGCAGCCTCATTCAGTTGCTGTTTGTTTTGGGGGGTTACTCCCTTCGGTCTCCTCTTTAGCAGGTAAAATGCATGCTCTATAGGGTTTAAGTCTGGAGATTGACTTGGCCAGTCTAAAACCTTCCACTTCTTGCCCCTGGAAATGAAAGCTGAAATATTGAGCTATTGTCTCATATTCATCTTTTGGTGTCAAACCCAAATGTTTCCAGTCTACAGCAAAAATCAAGGAATTGGCCTCACTGTTCCAATACTTATGGAGGGGACTGTAGGGTATTTGTGTGTATAGATCAGTCTTACCAGCAGCTCTGCCTGTGATGCCCCTCTGATAACACTGAGTGTGTGTGTGTGTAACGTGGGTCTGAAGATGAGCTTACGTGTTCAGACCCTTGAAAAAAAAGAGGACAAGTCTTAACAGGAAATGTGTATGGAGATAAGTGAACGGCAAGAGGAGGATGATTAATACCTAGGCGAAGGGGAAAGGTAAGAGATGAGCCTGAAGAATACTTACTAGAGATGAATGGGTATTACCAAAATGTAGCCTTGCTGATAACTGTTTGCAAACTGCTGCTGGTGAGTATTGTTAGCTTGGAGTCATCTTGACAGCACTGTGTTTGCATTTATGCTAAAGTGAGGCAGTATTTTAGAGTATTTGTGCATAGATGTGAGAAACGAGTCTTGCCAGCAGCTCTGCCTGTGATGCCACTCTGATAGCAGTGTGTGTGTGTGTGTGTGTGTGTGTGTGTGTGTGTGTGTGTGTGTGTGTGTGTGTGTGTGTGTGTGTGTGTGTGTGTGTGTGTGTGTGTGTGTGTGTGTGTGTGTGTGTGTGTGTGCGCAGAGCAGCACTGCGGCAGGCCGTGATTTATGGTGTGTGTTAGGAAGCTGGAGTCACAGTCATGGCTGAGAGACTCCTCATTCTGCTGAGAGCAGCACTCTGCCACACGCACACGCACACGCACACACACACACACTTCTCTCTATCTCTAATCTCTTCCCTTCAATCCCCCTTTTTTCTCTTGCTCCATCCCTAATTGTTTGTTTCTCTGTCTGTTCATGTTGTTCCTTTCTTCTTGCTGTCCTTTGTTTCCCCCTGTTCTTCCCTTTCTTTGAACCAAAGCACAGGCAAACCAGATACATTCTTCTTCTTTCTTCTGTCTCACTCTGCTTTGGTTTGTAATACTTCCCTCTCAATGTTTTAATATCTGAAATGTTTTGCTCCCTTTTCACCATTTTATTTTTCATTAATTGTGCAATAATTTCTCAGTCACCCATTCCTTTCGCTTTTCTTTCTTTTTTTTTTAAAACTTTTGCCTGATACTGACTCCTTATATTTGTCCCCCCCAGCAATCCCTGCTGTGTGAATAGCCTCCATCATAATAGAGCATTTTCTTCTGACCCCATAAGCTTTCATCTCAATGAAGGTAGCATTCAAATCTGTGCCACGCATTTGTTTTACCTCACTGTGTCACCACCCTCCTCCCTACCTTTCTGAAGACGAAGGGCTCCTCGTTGTAGGCTGGGTTCAGTCCATTGTTCATCACCATACGTGTGCGGAACTCCTTCCGGATGGTGTCCGTCGGCAGACCGTACATGTCGACCTCAACATATGTGCCAATCTTTTTGTCTGAAAGGAACTGTCCAGAGAACACCTGAGGTAAAAAAGAGGAGAACATTAGGAATTATTTAAAAAGGTGTACCTTTCAAAGGAATGATGTTTAAAAAGTAATGATTGATTGGATCTTTAAACATAAAGGTATAGATACAACATGATTGAAGGGTGACCTGACCTGTACGCTGCATGTTGCAGCAATGACCCCGTCCACCGGCGTTTCTGAGAAAGGGTCAAACATCCTGTCTGACCGCCGCATGAAATCAGGCTTCAGCAAAAATCTGAAACAAATGCCAAAAATAAATACACAGCAAAGTCTATAAAACAAAATTATGTAATTCAATAAATACCATAATCATCAAATGCTTCCAAGACAGTTCAATTAAGCTCTCTAACAAACTATTGGGAATAAGAAGGAACAAAGTTAACCGGAGGCTCAGCAGAGTGGCATTAGTAATGATGGGTGTCTGCGAAAGCCCTGATCTTTCCACATATGAGATTTCCAGCATTAGCAGTAAAATGTCTGCCCTCAGGGACACTATTAGAGCCAAGGGACGCAGACAGGAAGGGATGGGTGACTCTAGAGAGCTTCGGAAGCGGGCGAAGAAGAACTCCATTCCCCAAAGCGCTCATTGGCTCCCAGGGCAGTAGCTTCGGTCACCGCTAGCAACCACTAATGAGATGCGACATGCTTTAATTGATGAGCTGGGGAGAAGGGAAGGGCTGGAAACAAGCTAAGGACAAGATCTGTTCTCACCCACACGCGCCGTTGTACTCATACTTTCCCTGGTTCAACTGCATGGCCAGATCTGAGAGAGAGAGAGAATGATAGACACACAGGTATCAGGATATCATATTATCCCACATACTTAACATCTTAAACAAAGCAATTCAGTTCAGTAGTTATTGTTTCTGTTGAACTTCTGTGAGAAGAGAGGCTTTTTACATTTTTCGAGCCTCTTGTTCTCCCATAAGCATCCCTCTCTCCCTCCCTCCCACAGCCCCGCACATGCTTTGCTCCCAGCAGGCCATATGGTCTGACCCATTTCGCCTCTGGCCATGGGGCAGCAGCTGTACTCCAACAGGCATCACTCACTTTATTGGTGTGTGGGTCTGTTTGTGTGTGATGAACAGAGAGTCTGATTGAAACAGTGGGTGAGTGGAGTAAGATAACCTGATGCTGTAAAATGAAATGCAAACCACAGAAGTTTATGTAGGACAATGATTGGCTCAGTGAGGGCTTGTCTGATCTAGTATGTGGTGGACATTGTTTTTATAAAAGCATGTGAACAGAAACATCAGCATGGTTTCTCAAAACAACATTTTGCATTCTCATTTGCTGAAGCACAGATAAACACTTTTCTTGAAAGAGTTGCTGAGACATGTTGATATTGGGTGTTTAAACTAATGTGAAAGATAGTTCTTGATTGGAGGGTCCATGTTCAGCCAGAAAAACCAATTGCTTGTATTACTATGTCAATTTGTGCCTGTAATATGTATATAGTGTATATGGAGTGGTTGATATGGGTATGTGTGGGAGGTCAGAGGTCCCATGTTGTGTGCTGTGGTACCTGGGGTCTGGAAGTTGAGTGAGACCATCTGGCAGCCTGCATTCCAGAAGATCTGAGGCATGTAATTACTGGACTCCACCCGGCCCCCTTTGGGGTAGATACGGCTCATCTGACGTTTGTTGTAGCTGCACTGACGCTCAGGAAATCATTTTAAAAAGAGAGGGAGAGCATGTGTGTTCCATCACATGTGTGGTATGTGCATTTGTGCATCCAACAGACGGCAGGACTATTTTTAGTATGAACAGCTTGGGTCAAGCAGTCCCGTTGGAAAAAGAGAGAGACCAAGTGTATGTGAGTGTGTCGGGCCAAGTCACACAGTCCAAAGGCACACAAAAGGCCTCTAGGGGCCTCCAGTTCTTTCCGACAGCCAACTGGAAACAAATATTGCAGAAAAACATCAGCTCTGACCCACTATTTAGCTCTCATTTAGATGACCTCAGTCTATTAAGTTAAAGAGAAAGGCAAGTAGCCTAACATATGTATATGTGTGTGTGTTTGCTTCAATGTCTCCTTTAGGCAATTGTATTTTTCAGATTAATTCAGCACGACTTTGATTCGATTCCCAAAGGATACTTGACAAACTCTATAGCATTGGTCTTCAGATATCCCAGACCAACCGACTCATTAAAGGATGACATGTTATGGTGGATGTTCCTTTCTGAAAGGCAGAGAAAGGGGAAAGAAAAGTGTGTATGGCATTTTGCTTGTATCCAGAGCAATATTTCAGGGACAGAGTCAGACCTGTTCATTTAACATATTTGTAGTTATATTTGATCTATTCATAAACAGTAATCTTGCAGGAGCACAGCAACAACCAAATAAAAAGCTGCAGAGCACTAAGGAGGAGGAAGTTTATGCTCACCCTCTGCCTGATCAAAACTGGCGAACTTGACGGGCTGTGCGTAGTTGACCATGGCTGAGAGATATGGGTGGATGTTGGTTGTAGCTCCTACATATGTGTACTGAGCTATCAGAGCAGCCTCTTCAGAGTTCTCTTCTTCTGTCGGCACTTCCTCGGCCGGCACAACCTGCACAGGACAGACACAAACACACATACCTAATAAATACCCATGTTTCTCACACATCCACAACTGGAATGGTCTGATGCATTTACCCAGACATGAGATTAAGTGTGTGAGAGAGAGAGAGAACGTGTAGTGGCAGTCGTCTGCGTGCCTTCTTGTTATTTTCTTGGTCAGATGCTTCGGAGATATCTGTGGCATCGGTTGCTTCTGTGGCTTCTGACTCTGTCACTTCATCGTCAGGCACCTGGAAACAAATATGGCAAAATAAGCAATGGTCCGTTAAAACTTATCTATTGACATCCTATGTCAGCTCTTAATTTCCTAAATGATAAGTGAAATGAAGTAAAAATTATCCAATTCATTTAACCATCAAAAAAACCTTGTAAGTTTTAAGTATTTCAGAAGCGAAACAATCCTTCAAGTGACAACGCACCTTCTTGATACTGTTGCTGCGTTCTTCCGCTTTCCCCAAGCTAATATCGTTACTGTGGGAAACACCGTTGGCCTCTTTCTCACTGGTTGCCTCAGACTTAATGCTGGGGGTTTGAACCTCTGAATTCAGATCCTTCTCCTCAGCCACCTTTTCTCCTACACACACACACACACACACACACACACACACACACACACACACACACACACACACACACACACACACACACACTGATTTCATTTGGAGCAATATTCCTACAAATGTGACTTTTTCACAACTTGATTTTCTTTATTCGACCAAGCTGTGACACTTAGCAGTATTCTTTTACAGTGTGCACTTGATGCAGCTCTTTGAAAATGTATGATTATTAAACGTTGTAGTCTTTATGAAATCAAACCAAAACTGATTAAAATAAGAGTTCACCAATCTTTTTGTCCTCGAACAAGATTGTTTAAAAGACGTTTCATGAAGGTGTCAGGTTAGCATAAAACTCCTTCTCTATATCTTTTCATTTCATTTAGCTGACCATTCTCTGTTTCCTCTTCGATCTCCTCTCCCATAATAATGGCAGGGGTGTTGGTCTCTCCGGCCTCCATGTGTTTCTTAAAGGCCTCAAGCTGTTCTGTATGGCAGACACACATACAGAAACGTTAAACACATTATTATCTAAGGTAAAGAGATTAAACCAATCAACAGGCTCAGCAGTGTACATACTTTGTTCAACTTCCGGTTTCAAGCGTTTGTTTTTGATGAGGATTTTACGTTTGAGGTCAATTGGAGATGGTAAGGGCCGCCCGGCTTCAATCTGCCAAAGAGAACACAATCAAATATGGAAACAGAGTTGAATATGATCCAAATACAATAAACTTGGAGAGTGAATCAGAAACATCACTCACTGGGTAGTTGTCCAGAGGCTGTTTGAGGAGGAATTCACCAAAGATCTCCTCACAATACCTGGCCATTTTGTACTGCTGTGGTTTACTGGTGATACGAACACACACAATATGTAATGCTTTGGGTCCATGTACTGTATTAATAAAATTATATATTAATGAACAAAATTATTATCATTAACACCCTTGTTTATTATGAGTTGTACATGTACCAGCAATGGTTTTCAAAGGACAAAATAACAGGGTAATCCGAAGTGACAAATGCTGTCTCCTTGATGGCTTGGATAACATCCTGTTGAAACAAAGGACAAAGACAAAAAGTTGAGTAATAATTAAGCATGAAAAACAGAAGGAGGAAGAAGATGTGATATTTGATATCATACTCTCAACACCAGGGGGCAGGCATACCTTATCCAGTAATACTTAGGTACAGAAAAAAGGCTCAACAACTGTTGCAGTGAACAACAGTGCTGTACTGCTGTGCTTGTGTAAGAGGGTGTGTGTTTACCTTGAACAGGATGTCTGTGCACATGGCCTTGCCATGAGTGATAATGGGCTCCTGATCCTCTCCTTTACCATCCCAGCAGTCAAGCTCCACACATCTGACAGGATAACAAATACACAAACCTCACTTGATGGCCCATGCAGGTTTTCACCAATGACACGCACATAATATAATGGTCATGTAGAATTGAGAACACTTTTACCGTAACAAAGTAAACACACAAGTCTAGGTTGCTTTTGCATAAATGCAATTGGGTCTTTGTGCGTCTAAATCTTCACGTGTTTCCACTATCTTAACAGACCATGACACACTCACGTACCTACATCCAGACAGCAGCACCTGGCGGTACATCTCTACTGAAGACTTCCCTCCAAACTGTCGCCCTGTCAGGTAAGTGTTGTGGGAGGAGCTGATGAAGTAGTGGCCCATCGGCTGTTCCATATCCTGGTACAGCTCTAGCCGGTCCAAAAAAACTGGAGCATTTTCGTCTGACATCAAGTACCTGCAGAACCCATCACTGGACATGCATCCTTATGGGAGAAGACACAATGTGGCAGAATTGTGGTTACACTTACCCTCCTAAATCATGTATTGCTTATGACCAGGGGTGTCCAAACTTTTTTCACTTAGGGCGAAATACTGAAATATACCAAGGGCCGGGCCACTCACTAAAGGTGAAATATATTGCATGACTTTTTGTGTATTAAAGTTAGCGAATCAATTCAATGTTAATAAATTATGCTTGATAATAGAATCAAAGAAAAAAAGCTGTCTACATTACAGCTTTCCATTTTAATGGGCTTTCAATAATTTTGCTACAAAAAGGGTTGGCAGTTAATTCTCAAAACAGCAGCATCAGATTGCTTCTAAGAGAGCCGCGGGTCGTAGTTTGGACACCCCTGCTCTAGACTGAATGTTGTATTATAACCCTAATAGGACCTGATGAAAACAAATTGGATTTATGAAATAAAATCAAGTTTAAAAAAAATTTGTGCAAATATTTTTTACTTTTCCTAATAAATGCTGGGTTTGTAAGTTTCTTTACCAGTGAACAGTTCATTTGTCAGGATGGTATGAACAGGGTAAATGAGACGCGCTGGACACAGAAATGTTTTAACACAATACCCTGATGTAACATACTGCACTTTCACAGACGCACAGGCAGATGGCAGTACACCCTAACATATCTCTGCCTTGCCTCTATCTTACTTTTCTTCTTCAGGTCTTCATCTCTCTCATATTTCTCGATGATCTGCATGGCTCTCTTAGGGTCGTAGAATGGGAAGAGGATCTCATTCAACCTAGGGTCACGCTGGTTCTGAGGGACAACACGCACACACAAAGATTGACCCACACACAAATTGTCTGGGCATATTTCCAAACAAAATGGATATAGTACAAGAAGAGCTTGACACACATGACAGGGCCTTTAATAGCTCAATTATTTAACAGAGAGCACTCTGGGATAACACATGTAACAAAATAAATGTAACACTAAAAGATGTTCACAAGACGTGTGAGCCACAAGTACAGGTGCAGTGTTTAAATTTAAAAAGCAGGGATTTCGTACATGTTGGGTGGGGGGGGGGGGGGGGGGTTCAAGGCAGCTCTACTCTAGCAAAACAGCAGCATCAAAACATCATTATAATGCCACTGCCCACTCACAAAGCCATGTGGGAATACTTGAAACCAAAGCATGGGCTCCATCAGCAGGTCTAGAGCTTGAGGAAGCGGCACACATGCGACCGCAGTGTGGAGGGACTAAGCAGGTATTCAGCCACACACAAGACAGACGCAGACAGCAAGAAACAAGACTGGCCAAGCAGGAAGCAACAGGATAGAAACCTCTACCCTCCCATTGCCATGGCAACACCAATCAGAGACAGGGAGGCAAGGCGCGGTAGGGAGATGAGGGTGGGAATGCAGAATAGGGAACTGAAGTTGCCCTTGCAGACTGACTGGAAGTTTCATGCTTTTGTCCGACTCATTAATGGAGTGTTAATGAGGGACGGTTGATGGCCACAGTCCGGGCTGTAGGGCAACTTCTACCCAGCGTGGGACGGGGGTCACGGTTGGAGATTGGCACGAGCAAGCAAGATACACAGATAAGTTATTGAATGATAAATAGCTTACTTCATTCAGAAAGCTGACTAACTGCTCTACAGTTAAATAATCAGTTTTGTTCCCATTGCTGCAAAGGAATTAATCAGGAAAAAAAAACGTTATGCTTCTTAAATAAAAACATCCTCACAGTCAGTCAGTTAAAAATTAGAAAGAAGTCTTTAAAAAAGGAGTCACACTTAATGTTACACTTTTAGTATTAACATGTTAATAATGGCTCATAATAAATGTTGAACTGTTGAAGCAGGTTAGGTTGTCCAGACATAGTTAGTGCAGCAGGCGCAGAAATGTTTGTCCTGATTATTTCCAACAAGATGCAGTAGCTCACACTTTGGGGAATAGTTTTACAGTAGATATATTTTTTTGTATTTATAGGGCAGGGGAAGGTGGGTATATTACAATGGGGGTTAAGTTGTTTATTTTAGGGGATTTATAACGATTCATAATTAATTATGGAGGTACAAAATCAGTAAATATACAATTACAAAAAGGAAGATGGCAGGCAGGTTGCTTAAACCAGAAGGAGTCTCACATGTTCTTGAAGAGCTCCTCTATGTCTGTGCGAGGGCAGATCTTCTGTGTGAGCGCGTAGAAAATGTCAAAGGTGAAATCTGAATTCTCAATCTCATCGTTCTGTGGAGGATAAACAGGCGGGTACATTTGTTTAACACAAGAGCTATAAATCTACAGTTTACAGCAGCATGTCTGAACCATCAGACCATAGAAGTGTACAGTCAGTGTTGTCTGACCTTTCCACTGGGAAGCCCAAGATCCTTCAGAGCCTGAAAAATCCCCTTCTCTGTCTTTCCTGATGCAAATGTTCGGGTAATGCTAGAAAATGGAGAGAGAGATAAGACAGAGGATGGATAAAAGGAAATCAGAGTGAGACCAACTTACAATAAAACAGGGTGAAACAATGGTTGGCAAAACTATTTATTGATTCACTTTACCCTCTCACAGGAATCTTCCCATTCACATTGGTCAAGAAGCACATTCTCATCCAACTAAACGAGAGAGGGAAATGAAAACGCAGGGAAAAACGCTTTTAAAAAAAGTTCAAACTGTTCAGAGCACTGTTCAGGGAACAGCACCGTGATAATCAAGACACGGGTGGAGCGTGCCGAAAAATGCACTCACTGTTTCTTGAGGCTGGTCATTGGACAGACGTTGTTGGCCTTAAAGTTGTGAATCACTGACCTCAAACCCTCGATCCACTTCTGCAGACAAACAAGCACAAGTGTTAAAGACACACACTCTCAACACATTGACCAACAAAGAAAAATAATAATAATAATAATAATAAAGCCCACACATACAGAACACAGCAGCCAAGAGGACATCTACTATGTTTTGAAGTGTCTTTTGGGAAATAAACACCACCATTTTATTGCATCTAAATTCAACACGGGGGTCAGCGCCTTGACAATCAAGAACACAAACACACGTGAAGATACACACACAGACAGGGTGGTCTGTTTGGTCATGTTGAAGCTGTGTGTGAGTGTGACTAGCGCATGGGAGGTCAGTTGTCAATGAGAGCAGATCCACATTGATCACTCATGCAACAGCCAATGGGTGTGTGTGTGTGTGTGTGTGTGTGTGTGTGTGTGTGTGTGTGTGTGTGTGTGTGTCAGTTGATGTAAATAACTGTCATCTCCCGAGGTCTGCTACTGAGGGCCACCTGCATGCTGGGGGGTGTTGATGGTGTCATGGTACGTTTGACTGCGTGTGTACACACTTGTGCAACTATTTTTGTGAGAACCAATTTGAGATTAACACCTTATAAGCGATGACATTTTTGGGAAGTGAGGACATTTTGGCTGGCTCTCACTTTTGGACAGTCACTTAAAGGGCTGTTTGAGGGTTATGACTAGGTTTAAGGTTCAGGTACGAATTAGGTTTAGTTTAAAGTTAGGGTAAGTGTAAGGGTTTGGGTGAGGAAATTAGTTTTGATGGTTAGGGTTATGGAATGAATTATGTCAATGAGTGTCCTGAAAAGAGAATAGCCGTACAAACATGTGTGCGTGTGTGTGTGTGTGTGTGTGTGTGTGTGTGTGTGTGTGTGTGTGTGAGAGAAAAAATTATTGTCAGGGATGAGGCCAGATACCTGGATCTACCAAAAGATCTATGTGTGCGTATGTTTGTGTTGGTTTTTTGTGTTTGCACTTCAACCATCAGGCCTGAGGCCTCCCTGCTGAAGGCTGTGGCATGCATACATTCCCCTCCAGTAGTATTGGAACGGTGAGGCCAATTCCTTTATTTTTGCTGTAGACTGGAAAGATCAACATTTCAGCTTTAATTTCCAGGTATTAACATCTGGATCCGATACACAACTTAGAAGATAGCATTTTTTGAAAAGGAAAGCCAAATTTTTAGGCAAGCAAAAGTATTGGAACAGATAGACTTTAAATAAATTAAAGTGAATAAACCGTAATATTTTGTTGCATATACTTTGCTTGCAATAACTGCATCAAGCCTGTGACCCATTGACATCACCAAACTTTTGCATTCTTCTTTTGTGATGCTTTTCCAGGCTTTCACCGCAGCCCAATTCAGTTCACTCCCTTCGGTCTCCTTTTTAGCAGGTAAAATGCATGCTCTAAAGGGTTTAAGTCTGGAGATTGACTTGGCCAGTCTAAAACCTTCCACTTCTTGCTCCTGATGAACTCCTTTGTTGTTTTTGCAGTTTTTTTGGATCATTATCTTGCTGCATGATGAAGGATCTTCCAATCAGTTTGGTTGCATCTTTCTTTAAATTGGCAGACGTAGGCTGTGTCTTGATTCAGGTATTGCATGGGTATTGCAGCCTACGAAGGCTGCATTTGAAGACCGATTGCGTCATAGCGGCGCGCAAAGGCTGTCCCGTTTGCAAGGCTCCTTGCAAGGCTCCTCATATGCGGTCGTGAAATGCAGCCTTCGTTTCACGGTTTTGAAGGCTGCATCAGATGGATCCTTCGCGGCCCAACATATCCCAAGATTCATTGCGTTTTTTTCAGAGATGGCATAAAATAAAATAAGAAATAACAAAACAGCAACGTGTTGCTCCATCTTCTTAACTTTTATCTTCCTTTCTTTTTTTCTTGTACTTTTTTTTCTTTTCGTCTGGTAGACAACTTATTTTTCTTTTTTCCTCCGTTGACAGGGCTGTCTCCGTTGGCAGCAATCAGGGTTGCTAGGCAGCACAGGAGAGGCAAGTCGTCACGCAAGGTAACGGCTTGTTACGTAAACCGGAAATGCTCGTAAACCGAGACCTGCGGAGACCGTCTCATTTAACAAGGCTCGTTGGCCTTAAAACCGGCCTTAAAATCGGCCTTCATAGGCTATAGCCTTCATAGACCACGAGACTGCGTCCTACCAAGTGCGTGGTCTCTGAATCAAGACACAGCCAAAATGTTCCTGTAGACTTCTGAGTTCATTTTGCTGTTGCCATCATGTGTTACTGTGTTGTTGTCATAGATAGTATAATAAATTGTTGTCAAGATGCACCTTTACCAAAGTGTGGTAAAGGCTAAAGTTTGGCGAAAGAAAGGATCTGCTTATGATCCCAAACATACAAGCTCATCTGTGAAACACGGTGGAGGCAATGCCATGGCTTGGGCTTGCATGGCTTCTTCTGGGACGGGCTCATTAATCTTCATTGATGATGTAACACATGTTGGCAACAGCTAAATTAACTCTCAGTCTACAGAAACATTTTGTCTGCCAATTTAAGAAAAGATGCAACCAAACTGATTGGAAGATCCTCCATCATGCAGCAAGATAATGACCAGGGTATCTGCAGGTTTCAGCATGTCAAATTTAAGACTTTTTAAGACCTTTTTAATACCACCTTGAATGAAATTTAAGACCTAAGAAACAATACATATAGGCGATAGTTGGGGGGTCCAGCTGTATTACAACCCAAGCATAGCTTGTGTGTCACTCAATGAGACTCATTCAAGTTTACTTTTTGTCTGTTTATTGAACATAAAGTGATACTCATTTATATCAGAAGCTAGGAAGAAAGTAGCCTGTCTCAGGGTATCTGCACCTGTATCTTAAGACCTCTAATGAACACCAATACCTTGGCAACATAAATCAACAAACTACACTACAGTATATGCTCTGTAGAGTTTTATTAAGTTTGAATATCAAATATTCAATGCACTTTAGCTAACAACTGCTGTCTAATTACAGAAAATAAAAAATGTTCAGCAGTCTGAATGAAGACAATGTCCCCCCGCATTTACCATCAAATAAATATAAGATCACTGTAAAGACAACGTGAAAACCCATCATTACCACCTTTTCAACCTATTATAGAGCTGTATCAATTGATTGACATTTTCTGATTAATCGAGTCACAAGAACAGTTTAATCAAGAAAATGTGTTAGCTGCAGCATGCAGTATTAGAATGAAATACAAAAACCTGGTAATTTATAGGGAAGAATGTCCTTCAAATTTTAATTAGCCTACTTATTCAATAAACAACACACTTAGTCCATTAACTTTATTTCTCAGAACTTATGTCATAAACTATTTAAAAATTGGTTCCATAGGTGAATGTTTTTGCACTTTCAAAATCGGGAAATAGGCCACTGTAAAGTAGGCATAGCATACTGTATACAGGTTTGCGGTAATTTGCGAAATGTTTTATTTTCTTCATATTGTTACAGGCAGCCAGGTTAATAAACTGCGGGTATTAGGCCTAGGGTTGTACCGAATGGTGATGGAAATGTAGGCTACTGTCTAAGATTGACGGGACGATCGGCAATAGTTCTTAACTAGCCGTCAGAGAGCGAGGGCAGAGTGGAGAGAAAGAAAGCGACAGACAGAGAGAGAAGCAGAGACTCGCGTCTCACTCTGTGGGCAACGCGACCCGAATGACCGTCTGATGAGCAGCTATTAATTAATAAATATAGATACATAAACATTTTTACTAAACACAATAAATCTGTTTGTTTCTGTGTGAGTTGCGTTTGGGTCAGTAGCCTACCTACATCGCCAGCGGGCGGGTGGTTGCACACCTACGGATAAGCGGCAGTGTGTGGTCACCCTTTATATGTCCATGGTGGTCACGGGGTGAAAAAAGCCAGCCATGATATTTGTCGTCCACCCTCCACCTCTCACTGAATTTATAATAGCAGGGCATGCATTTCGCTGGGTCGTTCTCATGGTCGTTCTCCCCTTTCTTGCTTTCACGCGACCGACTTCAAATTCGGAGGCAGGGGACACACATTCTTCTTCTACGCTACGTTTAAATGCGGATCACAGCCACACACGGCCGTACTGCCTCTAGCGTAGTGTCTGACTTTTATATGAGCAGTTCGTTTAAAGTAGCCTCTCTCTCCTTCTCGGAAAGTCGCGGAAGAAACATTTTTTTTAACATTGAATAGTCCTGCCCCGACAAATTTAAGACCTTTGAGTAATGGATTTAAGACCAGCATATCACATTTTTAATGAATTTAAGACTTTTTATGGCCTTAATTTTAGATACTTGAATTTAAGACTTTTTAAGACTTTTAAGACTTCCGCGGACACCCTGATGACCCAAAACACAACAAAGGAGTTAATCAGGGGCAAGAAGTGGAAGGTTATAGACTGGCCAAGTCAATCTCCAGACTTAAACCCTATAGAGCATGCATTTTACCTGCTAAAGAGGAGACTTAAGAGAGTAACCCCCTAACACAAACAACAACTGAAAGAGGCTGCGTGAAAGCCTGGAAAAGCATCACAAAAGAAGAATGCAAAAGTTTGGTGATGTCAATGGGTCACAGGCTTGATGCGGTTATTGCAA
Organism: Ammodytes marinus; assembly: GCF_949987685.1. Lineage (NCBI taxonomy): Eukaryota > Metazoa > Chordata > Actinopteri > Uranoscopiformes > Ammodytidae > Ammodytes > Ammodytes marinus. The sequence continues at coordinate 17,232,972 of NC_137223.1, forward strand.
GCAAAGGATTTGCGACAAAATATTACGTTTTATTCACATTAATTTATTTAAAGTCTATCTGTTCCAATACTTCTGCTCGCCTAAAAATGTGGTGTTCCTTTACAAAAAAATGCTATCTTCTAAGTTGTGTATCGGATCCAGATGTTAATACCTGGAAATTAAAGCTGAAATCTATTGTCTCATATTCATCTTTTGGTGTCAAACCCAAATGTTTCCAGTCTACAGCAAAAATAAAGGAATTGGCCTCACCGTTCCAATACTATTGGAGGGGACTGTATATCATTGGCAGCCCCGTGCCAGTGAGCTCTCCGGAGCGCAAACATCATGTATAAACACCCATCACCAAAAAACTACCCCTCATGGGAGAGGCATAAACACCAACACTGTGGTGCCAAGTAACAGATCCGAGGTGGCACATAACAGGCATTTTCATTTTGGGGTGCGAGTTAAAATTTTGGGAGCATTTTCTGTCCGAAGCAACATCTTTAAATACGCTATATTGAAATATTTTTAGGAACTAATAGACGAATGCCTCAGACAGGGTAGGAAAGTCAGAAATAATTGAGATAGCGACCATTTTTTATTGGTTTTAGTCTTTTTATAGTAACTCTGACCTTCTCCTATGAAGAATTACGTACGCTGGATCCTCTTAGTATTTCCATAACACCACCAGTGATGCAGCAATTTCTAAGCAGTGTCATCCTTTAAACCCTGATCGATCCAGCTCCAGAAAACTGACATTTAATATTTATAATGCATGTGTATTTTTGGCTATGTGTGTACAATGTTTGGAAGCTTGCCAGCAGGGGTCAGCAATAATAAAGTCTGCCGAAAAGAGAGAGCGGGAGAGAGAGAGAGACAGGCAGACAGAGGAGGGGGTGTCTAACTGTCTGAGTGAGTATAAGAGATCGAAAGCTAAAAAGGTAGAGAGGTGTTTGTCATTCAGATGTTTCCTATATGAGTGGGAGAGAAGGTAATAGCAAGAAAAAAAGAATGAGAAAATAACAGCCAAAGCCGTAGTGCAGGAGGGCCAGAGGGAGATAGAGATTGGGTGAGACAGGGAAAAATGAGTCATTATAAATGAGTCTATTTATCACAGTGAACCAAGGCTACAATTCGCCCTGCGTAGGAGTTTGCATATGAACCAATCACCTGGCTACTTGCTTTGTCGGGGTGTTCTTTTAGTCTTTATGTGATGTGGAAATGTGAGATTGTAAAAATAAATAAGTGTTGTTCTCCAAGAGCTAGGCAGAGTTTATATCGGCTTTGTTCATTGCCTGACCGTCATAAACATACAGAACATGCCTCCATTACATCTCGGGGCTGATATAAGTTCTGTTGTATAGTATAGTTGTACAAAGTGCCATTTAACACAGATGAGCAAAAATCCAGTTAGGTGCATTATGTAATTAAATTGTATAAAAACAACTGATAATGGCAATGTAAAGATATGAGTGTGTTGAGCAGACATACGGAAAGACACACTGCCAACTACAAATTTAAACATATTTTATCAAAACGATATAGAAATAAACATGTATTTACCCTGGCTGTCTCTGGGCTCTCCGCTACCATGAACATGAAGTTGAGGTTTACGAGGTCTGTGCCGCTGCAGATGCAGATGATGCAGCCCTCCAAATCCGCCTCCGTCTTTCCAACGGTCTCAAATGATGACAAAATCTTGGGGTCCTGAGAAAGAGAGAGAGAGAAATCAGTTTAGTAAGAACGATGTCAGGCGGATAGGCAGACATGTACATAGGTAGACAGACACATAAGAGATGAAGACAGAAAGAGGCCGACAAATATCTCAAGAGAGAAACATGGAAAACAAAATGAGAGGTAAAGGAGGAAATAGAGACGTTACATAAATTATTATGTTAAAAGGTGGAGTCAGCGATTCTGGAGAACCCTGTTGTCGAATTCACTTGGTTAAAATCAGTGAATATCTCCTCACAATCTGTTACCTATCCTTACTTTGTGTGCTCTGAAAGAAAATTGAGTGTTAATAAATAGCCTAGGCTCTGTAAACTGGAGTTTAATCAAAGGGTTTGTAAACAAAGGGGCCCACCATAGCTAGCAAGATGCCCATTTACTGAGCCTCTGGCTGTGTATTAACACTGGATTTTCTTTAAGAGCACACACAGTACGGATAGGTAGCAGATCGTATGGAGATATTCACTGATTTTGACAAAGTGAATTGGACAACAAGCATTTCCCAGAATGGCTTACTCCCCTTTCAAGAGTATTGGCTTATAGGACGTTAAGTAAAGAGTTCAGTTAGCCAAAATAAGTTAGCATCTTTAGTTTGTTTAACGTAATTTAAGGCCAAAAACAATCAACACATGACACAGACATAGTCTTCTCAACAATTTAGTTGTGTAACATGTAGTTGACAACGCAAGGTAAACTTCTGACACAAGTTTCTATTATGTAAGCTTATTTAATTATGTCATAGGTTGAACTTCAGTTCACACACATGTTTTCAATAATTTAATCTAGTTTTACAGGCAAAATAAATGACAGCAATCTATATTAAATGCTGCACTTAAGCCTGGAATGGCTGCACACTTTGTTCAATTGGTGTAACAAAATCCATGAAAACATTCTCTCACTATCTAAAACAAAGCACAACTCATCCCCTTACCTATTCAGTGTGCCACCATCGTCACCATGGAAGATAGTAATGCATTTTGGTTATTATATGATTGATTTAACAGCAATGCGCTCTGCAGTTTTAAACCCCCAGCCTGCAATCATCCAATACAATTCATCTTTTCTCGCTCATTGGGTTATCTGAAACAGCTCTCAGGGCTTGTGTAACCATGTTAGCCTCTGAGGAGAAGCCCTGCTATCAGTTATTCTTAGGCTGCTACTTACAGAACACTATAGAGCCTTTGAACAAACAGGAGGAGCTTCTGTCTTGGTGCAGGATCTGTAAACGTGCCCTTACACATGTACATCCACACGTCCACACCGAGCAAACAGACCACCTCCTGCTGTCAACAATACATACACAACCTTCTAATGCTTGTGTACAAAGTACACACCGGTGTCTCCCGACAGGCTTGTGACTTTCGGTGGCTTGACAGGTCTGCAAATGAATTAGAGACAGCCATTCACGTGAGATTCCCCCTTAACAGCTCTTATGATTCACCTGGTATGAATGATGGCAAATGCTAACACATAATGTGTCACTGTCAAGACTAAACTGCATGAATCAATATTCTATATACAGCTTTGTGTTTGTGTGTATCCAGGTCCATATCAGTTGAAACAGAACAATGCAGAAGGTCGAGAAATGTTGCCTATTTCGAGATGATTCTTAAAGCTCCCATATTATACACTTTTCGGTTCTATTATACACCATATTATATGGTCTTAGTGGTCCCTAATACGTTTTTCTTTAATTGTTTGCTGAAAAAAACTTTCAGATAATTTATTGTACTATGCTGATGTTCAGCTAATCTCACAATGGCCTATTTTTTAAAAAAGAGTTGCAGGTCCCCTCGTAAATATACAATCTTTGAGCTCCCCCCGCCCCCTGTCCTGAAGCGAAGCCAGATACGCCTCGCCCTCTGTCTGTCAGGGCCGTGGACCAATAAGAAATAGGGGTGTGGGCTGCACAGTGGAAGCTTCTGGCTTTACGGTTTGTGAGGTCAGAAAAGGGGATAATTCTGACTGGAGTGTTTTTGGGGGGAGGGGTGGGGGTTTCAGAAAAGGGGAGAGTGAGAAAGGGAGAGATTGTTATTTTTTTTGATATTTTGGCAGTCTCTAGGCACACCGTGGACGCATGGATATGTTGGAACACATTTAAAAAGTGCATTTAGCATAATATGGGACCTTTAATAGAGGCTAAGGAAAAACCACTCTGGCAGAGACAGAACACGTATACCCGTGAGCTTTTGATCCCATAGTGTGAACTCCTTAACCCAGTGCTTCTCTGACAGCCCATTATGTCAGGGTTTAGAGCCATTTTTCATTATTCCTCTCTGTCTCAAAAGCACAAGCCATGACTGCATTTAAAAAAATAAATAAAAAAGTTTAATTCACAACCTGCAGCTTCACCCAGCCATGTTTGTATACATATTGATCAGTTAAATTGTTCATGTTTATGTTCTGCTAGTGCCTCTGGTGAATCTGGTACTACTGAGAAAAAGCTTGGCTCAGCTGAGAGTCCCATATCAGTGTGTGTTCGGTGGGGTGTGCATAGAGTCGAATGATTGTGGAAAGAGTGAGGAAATGGTCTTTTCTGTGGTCTGACCTTTGGGACAGCACCAACGCGGATACTGTTGATGAGGGAACACTCCAGAACCTGGCCTTCCTGCAGGAGAGAAACACAGATAGATAAAGACAGAGAGGTAGAATAACATCACAACCTCTCAGCATTTGACAACCATATTTAATGTAAGTCATTATATGGAATATCTCCACCACTAAACAAAATTCCAATACCATTTTGGCCTTTTCTATATTGTTGTTGGATTAGGTTCTAAACAACTATTGGTTTGATTTGGGAGTTTAATTCCCTGAAAGACAGTATATTATAAATATATATAAATGTATACAATTTATTGATTAATTCATGCAATACACTAAAATGATAGCCAAAGGCCGAGTTCTTATTTAACTGAATTTGTTATGAATGTTATAAAAAAGGACAAAGTAAAGAGAGATGCAACTGGACATCTCTCCTGAAGAATAGTTCTACATGATAATAATAAAACTATTATAACGTTGAGGATGATCATGGTAATTGTGTTTCATGCTTGCATTGCATTATGTTTTTTTCTATATGTTTTTCAAGGTTTGACAGGGACGGAGGAAGGTTTGCATCAGCATATTTAGAGAAGAATTTCTCCTTGGGGACAATAAAGTCTAAAGTCTAAGTCTATTTCTGAAACAACACAAGATCAACCTTTTTATTCTCTTGATTTTCTTTTGGAATACTTCCTGAAAGACACAAAAATAAAAAGGGGAAAGTTGTACCTTTCCCTCACTCTTCCAGGTGATGAAAAAGCCATACTCGTCCACCTTCACCTGACAGTTGGGATCAAACATGTACGGGTCCTGCGGAGGGAAAAATAAATGTTATATATATATATATATATATATATATATATATATATATATATATATATACACACACACACACACATTATATACACACATTATATATTAAGTGAGGGACCTTCATCAATCACAGGGTTTTACTTGACACAGGAAAACATTAAACGGCCAACCTGTTTAACACGCACATATAGGGCTTATGCAACCACACAAACAGATGGGGCTCCAATTTATTGTCTGAGATATACTTGCCTGCCTAGGGACACACATGTGCGCACACATGAAAAACATACACATAAGTATATGCAAATATATTTTAGTATGTGCGCACATAATGAGTGTAGAGGAAATTAAGCCTCTTTATAAGGAATACACAAGTGTGGGAAATGTGAGTGCCATGAATTTATAAATACATACATCATCTGGCTGTGGCCATGGTTGACATGCACGCAAGTGTTTGTTGCCGTCTGTGCATATGTTTCAGTAGGACTCAAAAGGTGTGCTGCACACACACACACAGTCTAAAGTTCCATCTATCCGCTTGTGTGCAGCATGCTAAGTCTAAGAAGGATAAGACATAAATAAAGGGGGAGAAAATAGAAGAGGAGATGTCTGCTGGGTCACTACCTCTAATATTAACAATAGGGAACGGTGTTTCGTGCACACACACACACACACACACACACACACACACACACACACACACACACACACACACACACACACACACACACACACACACACACACACACACACACACACACACACACACACACACACACACACACACACACACACACACACACACACACACACACACACACACACACACACACACACACACACAGGTTATTTGGCCCTATCATGTCATCTAAAACCACAATAAAACTCAATGGAACAATCCTATTTCCAATTAGGCGAAAGACTGGTGTAAGTGCAGTTAAAAGCTTGACTCTCTTTCATCTGAATTAGTTCTGACAGCGGCTCCAGTTGCAAATAGTGGAGCCAACTTTATGAAAGAGATGCTCCCAAATGAGCCCTGACTGTTGAGAACAAACTGTAGGCTAGTGTTACACTATCAGACAGCTTGTTCATGTAAAAGCTAAAAGGTTTATGGGAACACTAAGTCCTTCCACAAGCCAAGGAACAATTAGCTGAAGGTCTAGCCATCTCCGGGTGGCTTGGATGGATAGAGACCCCTAGTTACGGCAGTGTAACCCTACATTCAACATGTGTACATTCTTTCCTAAGTGCCTTGGCAAGTTCAGATCGGTGTGAGAGTATGTATACATATGTCTGTTGATACCTCTATTTTTTGTCCCTCCATCATTAGGACATTTGAAACAATAAAGGAACACCATATTCAGACTATTTGGTTGAATTAAAAAAGAAAGAAATGTTGATGTATGGTGCTATGTCTGCATTCAACTAAGTTACACACGAAGACACAACACGTTTGTTTATATTATACACGGATGAGTATTGAGGGGAACCAAAACACTCAAACATATTGACACACTATCAATAAAGCCCTAATAAACACACACACACACACACACACACACACACACACACACACACACACACACACACACACACACACACACACACACACACACACACACACACACACACACACACACACACACACACACACACACACACACACACACACACACACACACACACACACACACACACACACACACACACACACACGAGCATTTAAAAAGTTGGATCAACAATAGCAATTGGCTGGGTGAGGAGAACACAGGAAGTGCTGCATGTCGTGCCACTTGGTCTCTTCTGACCGGCTGGTGCTCAACCGTGAATGACTTGCAGAATTCAGTATAAATCATAATGCAAAAGCATAAGGTTGTTATTCTCTATTCATCTCATTTTGTTATTGTAGCCATGCTCTTATTTGCCTTCTATTTGGTTATAATGTTTTTATTTTGTTTACATTTCCACACCAATAAGTTAAACTAATGCACAGAGAGAGACATTTTTTTACAGGCTGCAATTATTAAAGGTTATTAAAAATATTTCCAGTTTTATATGTTTTAATTCACATCAATAATGTACTGATATATCCACCAGGTAAGTCTATTTCATGGATGGAGTGGATCATGTTTGGTCATTTCTAAATCACTAAACCAATATTACGTTGTACATTAGAATGAATAAGCAGGCAAGCAACATAATTAACTGTTTGCTTGTTTTCAGCTCCTCACAATTCTGACCCGTTTTTCTCTGTCCTAATCAACGGTCTGTCAATATGAGGCTGTTTCGTTCCCATGGATACCAAACATCAGCCAGGTTTTAAGTGATTGAATTTCAATCAATGAGCTAATGAATCACACACACACAGAAAAAGAGGGCACCCTTTGGCTGTTAGCATGACTGATCATCGTGGATCTCATTGACCACTGACCTCCAGCTGCTAGTCTTGTGAAAGAGGGGGGAAGCTACTCATCAGAAATATTTCACCCCAGGACAAAAATCCATGAGTTATTCGAAATCTATAGAGCAGTGAACCCTTGTCAATTGTAATGTGCATAGATAAAGCTAAGCAGAAAGGGTTAAACAAGTATACAATAGTTTGTGGAGAAAGAGCCGTATAGTACCCAGGGGCATAGCTTCAAATTCTGGGCCCCTATACAAGAAGTCCTGATGGGCCCCCTGAGAGGAGGTCTTACAATACAAATGTGTAAAAGCTATGTTTGTCTAGAGTCCAAAACGTATTAGTGACTGGTCCCTCTCTGAGCCAGATAACCCCACAATATTTCTATTGATGAATGATGACCAAATTACTTGTACATAAACACAACCCCTGGTCTAATGACTTTTAATAACCATACACCCATACAATGTTTCTCACAGGAATTTGGGAGTCTGTGGTGGGTAACCAATGTAAACCATTTTAAGTCAAATTCATCAATCTGGTGCACTTTGAGAAGAAAACCAAGGCTAAATCAACTGTGTCCTGTGTGAGCTTCTTAGTACTATTTTCTGGAATAAGTTGGAGACACAGAATAACCAAAAAAAGAAAAGAAAAATGTACATGTTTAAAAAATCCAGTCAAAATAATTTGATTTTTTTTAAATTTGTATTTACTGGCTCATGATAGGCTTCGCAGGATAGTATACGGAGATCAGGGGCCTATCATGAACACCTATCAATTATTATTATTATTATTATTATTATTTTTTTTAAATGGCATTGTTCTGGGCCTTCGAAGATTAGGGGCGTATATTGAACTAGTAAAAAATGGGCCCCCCTTTGCCTTGGGTCCCCCCAAGCCTGTCGCATTGGCATAATATGACAATACCATAATAAAAGAATGGACATCAAAATGCTAAAGTAGTGTTGAAAGACTTGATGTTATGATATGATAAAGCTATGTAGGAAAACACACACACACACACACCCTAACACACATGCACATTCCGTCAGTGCAGCATGTTTAATGGAAGGGATCCATGCTGTTTGTGTGCATGTTTCTGTGTATGAGAGGGACTGATAAAGAGCATGTCTTTGACTGTGGGTGGATAATTTTAATCAAAGCAGATGTCCCCTGCAGGCTTTGTAATTGCAAAGCAACAGAGCAGCTATTCACTCACTCACATATACACAACAAATGACAGACAGTTAAAGGGACAACATTAATTGTCCATGTTTATAACAACATGACTAAAGAATGAAGGTCTAGATCGGCAATATTATTTTGCCTCCAGAGATTCATTTGTTTGTTTTTAAAGCCTGGCTCATATTCACAGCAGCAACAGCAGCACACTGAGGACTTTCCGCAGATGCCTGCAGCCCAGTTTTCATGGCTCGCTTTGACATGGGCTGTGGATTTGATGATGCTTTTCCCTACGCCCTTTCAAGTTTTATTCTCCGCCTGAGAGGGATCCTCCTCCCCCACTGATGCCCACATAAACAGAGAAGACTGAGGGGATTTCCTGATGTGGCAAGGCAGCATGTATGTGTGCGTGTGTGTTTGTGTGCACTGCACGTGTGTGACACCCTTTGCCTTTGCTCGGCAAATGTCCTAGCTAATTGTCCTGATTAAGTTAGTCACAGGAAGCGTGGGCACGAGGCAGGAAGATATACATGGGGTAATGTACAGTGCATACAGATACCAATTGACATACACAGAGCAAAACAGATATTTATTGACAATAATTACTTAAATGATATTGGTATTGAATTGACAGGCAAAATATTAGCTTTTAGTTGTGTTGTGACTGACTACTAATTCCATATTCTGTTTTTCAAATAACTTCCAAATGATTAATTAATATTGTTTAACTCAGTTTTATCTGTTTGTGTTCATGTTTGGTCTTTAAAGTCCTCTCTGTAAAGCTCTCTGTCAATACGTTTAAATTATATTTTTTAATGTAAACCGTGCCAATCTCAACCTTGTGATGCTGATTCCAAACATTCAAACACAATCTTCTACTGTTTTCATCATACTAAATCAACTTTGCTAGAACCTGTGATAAATCAGAATACCAGTGAATCAAATTATTAATGGTCTGTGTAATAACAAAAAGCTATTTCATTGACTGACATCAAACACAAACAATGTTTCCAGGTTCTCCGTGGATTGTGTAGCAGACAAGCAGTCGCCATACCGAATCTCCTTGATGAGGCTGATCAATGTGGCCTGCCTAGCTCTGACTACAACAATGACATCAGATTATAGAGGAGACGCCTTTGCTACATTATGAGCGTGCATGTCTGTTTGCACACTAATGACTGACCCGGAGACGGTAATTTAAGGTGAAGAATGATTATCACCAATAGTACGTTAGTATCAACAAAACAAGCAACGCCTCATTACCTCATCAAACCTGTCAAAGGAGGCACCTTCCTGCATGAACTCAGGCAGGTGCTTCTGCCAGTTGAACACGTAGGACTTCGTCATGGCTGCTCACGAACCTGGGACACAAACAGAGGAGGGAAGAGAAAACATTTACAAATGATTTGTAATGACCAGTTGTAAAGGCTCATGGAGGTTCCGAGGACAGTGCGTGTGCTTCATGACCACACAAAACTGAAGGGGTAAACATGTATGTCTAAAATGGATATTTGAGAGAGAGAGAAAGTGAGAACTTGATTATGTTGTTACCGAAAAAAAAAAAGATTTACCACAATGTTTCGCATCCAAGTAGGGGAGAACGGGGTAAGTAGGCACACTTTTTACTCTAGTGAGAATTGCTTATCATCTAAACATCTTTCAATAGTCATTCCTACATTAAATTGAAGCTTAAGGTGTTGGCTTGAAATGTGTACCCCTCACTTTTTCTATCTTATTGTAATAAAGAAGAAATTAATCATCAAAGACACCCTTACACATCGTGACAACCAACCCCATCCAGGGGTCGGTTGTCAAACACTATGGGGTTGTTTGTCACAATGTTATCTTAATGGGAATAATCTTAAAAAGAAGGCAAGAAAGTAGAACTAAATTTGAAAGTTTAATTGCATTGTCAAGTTGACAAATAGGCCTACATAACTTACTGTAGCAGGGCTGTACGCTTATTTTTTTAGGTGGTAGCACTGGTGCTAGCAAGCAAAAAAATTCAGTAGCACAAAAATAAATTTGGTAGCACACAAAGTATGATTGAAAACTTGCATAACCTTAACCCTTGCATTTCGCTCTAATTACCTTTGAGCATGTCATCTTGGTCTCATTTGAGATTCTCAACTCATATTATATCCTAGTGTGTGTAGTAATAATTATGGAAAAATGAATAGGGGTGCACTGATTGCAATTTAGAAAAAATAATCTAACCTGCCAATTGCTTCTGTTAATTAAAACCAAACTTTAAAACATTAAACATAGCCTATTAAATAAATAAGTATACATATTGGTACAATTTAGGATACATTAGGCCTAAATAGGTTGTTGTGAATGTGTTGGGAGTAGCTTTTCAGTGGCTTATTTAAAACTTTGTAAATAGACTAGGCTACTGTTGACTGCTCGCTGCAGCTGAATGAGTTGCCTTTCAAGCTAGAAAAAAGCGCTAACTTCCTGTTCTTACCGGCTTCAAAATAAAAGTCAACTCACGTTTGGCTAGTAACAGGCTTTTAATGTGAAGGCGCACAGGAAATGCTCTGTTTGTACACGCGCTAACTTAACTGCGGTAATGTGCCGTCTCCTTCCGGTAATTGCCGTTGGTGAAGTTTTTATAGGTAGAATCGCTGCACGAGCACAGATCGCGAGGACACATATCTTTCACCAGCCAAAGTGAAGGGTGGACTCAATAACTTACTTGCCTAAGACTCATTTACCCGCAGTGTTAATGTAGAGCCCTCTAAGCAGTGTTGTGCAGCGCTCCTCTGTGTTTCAAAGACAGCCTCTCCTCATTATCAACCTGTCGCATGAGTGCGAATGGATTTGTATTCATCATCGCACGTGATCAATTTCAGTAGCAAATGCGATCAAAACTGTCGCACTGTACAGCCCTGTACTGTAGCCTTGGCAGCTGGTCAAGTTTGGGATGTAGGCTACTGGGTTGTTTTGATTTTGTGGCCCTTTTTTCTTTTGCATGCTAGCTGCCTTTTCCTGCTCTATTCTTTCCTTCTCTGGGGTGTCAGTGAGGATACAGCTTGACAATTTATTTCGTTATTGGGTTCCTTTTCTGGCTGCAGCCTTGAGATAACATGTGACAACTAACCCCCCAAAAAATGTGACGACCAACCCCAACTTGAATTTCTTGCTAGCATCAAGGCCAACAACCATCTGACAACTAATTAGCTTGCTAACCACAATCTAAACTATAGTTTACCCTTCACACTTTGTATGGGTAACAAGTGTTTTGTTATAAACCCATTGTGTAAAAGCCTAGAAGAAAAATACTGAGGAGCTAAATATTTTCAATTTGACATGAAAAACACAAACAGTCGTCTCACCTCAAATTCAGCAGTCTAACTCCAAGGAAGACTATGTAGGTTACCTCTGATCCCAATTCTGGATATTTACATACCAAAATTTCACAGACAGCGCCTTCTAGTTCCGAGATATAACGATTGTGACAAACAACCCGTGTGACAAATTACCCCGTTCTCCCCTACAGCCCTCCTCCACAACCTCTCGAAACACAATACCTAATTCAGCCTATAGAAATTTTTATATAATTTTAGTATATTCAAATTCTTTATCTAGACTTTGCTCATATAATATAATAATGCAGCAAGACCCAAGAACCTCCACCAGTATCATCAGTACACCGGAAAGCACATGGCTGTAAAAAGTAGATGATAAGTAGTGAGATACAAGTTGGCAAGGCAGGTTGAAGGAAGATGGGTTCACCACCTCATCACAGATGACTCCTGGTTGTAACTGCACAACACAGGTAGAGTACATCTGAGTTACAGAGTAGCTCAGGGTGGAATTTTCTGAGTGCACGTTCACTGGTCTAAATGTGCATTGTCAAACACAAAAAGGCAGTCAGGCTTGATTTATGTGACACACCTGCACGTGCAGCATCACACAAGATATCCAGCTCAGGGAGGGGAGGAGGCCCTGACAGGAAACTGTAATATTGTTGATGACACTAACCAAATATAGGCTCTCGCTACGTCAGTCTCAAATGTGTCAGGAAAAACTGAGAGGCAGAAGCGCACTTGAGAACCTGACATACTATGTATAGTCCAAGAGCTCAGTCAGTATCAAGTAATTATGGGAATACTCTGCGTGATGTGATTTTGATAAGGAGGTGTCAGCCTATGGGCCAATATTCCTCCAAGATAATAGATGCATTTTCCAATATACAATATATATTCACCTATATATCAAAACAATCGTATCTTTTCCTGATCCTTTATAATTGTTATGGCTGCATTTTAGTCTCCAAAAATACTTGTGTGTGTGAGTCCCACGTTTCATGCAGGAAGGGATGAACAGAGGGATAGTGAATGTTTAAGTAGCTACAAGGAACATTTAGTTTCCATTAATCTAGCGGCACCTTTGGATAAACGTTTTTTACGACACCAGCGCCAAAGTGTGTGCCTGCATTTGTTAAGGAAGCGACGAGGTAGGCTACTTGTGCTTAGGGCATAGGTTTTCACTTTGCCATTTGCTGTTCCAGGTCATAATTGATCATCAGGGTAACAATGAATATGTTTAATTTACATATTAAAGTTTCTCGTAGGCAGTTTAATGGGTGAGATGAGGATACAGTGAAGGTGTGATAGACAGAAAGAGACAGCAATAGGGACAAACAGGAGTGTCAGGGAGAGAAAGCGATAAAGGCACAGGGAAAATGGATGTGCAAAGACAGTGAAAACAAGAGGGAGGCAAAAGGTAATAAAAGCTGTGAAGTCAAAGTAAGATATAAAAGGCAGTGAGAGGTACAATGAGGTGAGAGCCAGAAAGACAGGATGGAGAGATGAGACGAGGGCAACGTGAGAAGTGTGGAGATAAAACAGAGCAGCAGTGGGCAGAGAGAGAGACAGAGAGACAGAAACAGAGACAGAGAGAGAGAGAGAGAGGGGTGAACGAGTATAACAGCCGTGTGTGACAGCGGCTGGCTGGAGTGGATCGGGACAGTGGAGTGGCGAGTACAGGGGGGGGGGGGGGGGGATTTGCTTTTGATGAACACAGATCAGACGCAACATCAACAGAGACTACAGAAAACTAGTGGCTGGGCCTGGGTGGGCTACAGTACCCCCTGGCATGACAGATTCATGCTTTTAAGATGGCTGTAGTCATTATGAAACTACAGAGTGATTCAAAAAGGCTTGATACAGCTCACAAGAGCTAGTCTTACCCCTAAGTGCAGGTTCATTAAAAACATAGTGACTCTTGATATGGAGGGTGGACCTAATAGAAAATTAGACATACAAATAAGCTCATTTTGGCTCCTGACCCAAAAGTGTAGCTGCAATATGTCTCAGCGCTACAGGAGATTTGGCAGCCACAGCGGGTCATGCATCAAGTGATGTACAAAAAAAAACGATATAAAAAAGAGCCAACTTCATCAAACACAGCCCTCTACCATCTGTGCTGTCCTACCAGGGGGCCGTTACACAGACACACAAGTCCTGTCAGGGGAATGAAAACATAGATGCACACTTCCTGTGGAGATTAAGAACTGTAGCCTGGCACGGTGCCAACAACACAGAGAGGAAGCTAGTGTAAATAGGCTGCTAGAATACAGTCTAGTTTATTTAATATATATTCAAAGCAAATCCAAAAGAAATTATGTAAATCAGATTCAAGATGATTAAGATAGCATAACTCGCATATCTAATTTGGACTAATTGGGTTGTGCTGTCCTAATGTTAGCCTAGATCTTGCCACTCAACAGTATGCATTAGATAACATTTTCCTCTGTGGAATGAAATCCGTCCAATAGCAGAGCGACAAGCTGAGGTTCTGTGAGGCCATGCCTGCGCCCACACCGGGGCTGAAGAGCTCCTGGACGTGTGCGTTGTGCACGTGAGGAGCCGAGGGAAGCTGAAGGAAGCGAGCGAGGTCCGAGCCCCCTGTCCAACCCCTGACAATGAGATAATTACGATAGATAGGAGCCCCGTGAGGCGCGCCGTTCCCAGCCTGCTCTTCTAAAATGGCAGCTAGGGTAACACCCAGCGGTCCCACACCTCATAAACTAAAATTAGGCTATAGCTACATCAGTCAGCCAGTGGTGGAAGGGTTGACTGGGGACAAGTGAACAACACACACGGTGAGACACATCTGCCGTGGCTGGCACAATAACCAAAGCTCTCCTTTTAATCGATACCTGTGTATTATTTATTAAACAGGGCTTCACATCAGCTCTGTCTAACCAAGTGAAACCACAGGAAACAAACAGACAAAGAAAAAGGACCTTTTTAGTCAGGCTTGCTTCCATTCCTCATTTGATGTCGCATCACATATCATCTTCTGATTTTCTGGTGTCACGCATTAATTTTAAATTTGACCAATCCGAGCCAACGTTATAAAACACACTGCTAAAAGACACTTAGTCATGAGGATGGTCGAAGGCTTATGAACGTACCACATCACTGCAGTATCTCTAAATGATCCGGCATTCACAAGAGGTTCACAGGAAATTAGTTTTCAAATAAACCAGATGAGTACAGATTCTGAGAATCCGGAATTAATAAATATGGGCTACTAGATACAGTTACATCATTATTCTTACAACAAAAGTTCCCATAATACAATACAATTATAAATCCAGACTATATTGTGTTACCGATTCTTCTCTCTCCCTGAATGTGGGCTTGTCTGGGATGATGTGTTAAATACCGTGAATGAATTATACACTGAACCCTGATTAATAACAGCTGGAAAATAGTGAAAAGAAATTCTGCCTCAATGGCTTACTCAAAGTAAAAGTAAGTAGTAATTTACAAAAAGCTATTCTAATTCCAGTTAGGCATAATTTAATCTCCTTTTCAAGCATCTGAAGCAAGAAGGACTAAGGATGTCAGGCTTTATCATCAGGAACAGCTGGACGGAGTTAAGAGCACATGATAAATGTCACGTATAAGCTTGTCTTCATCATGCCACTTGACAACAATTGCCCAGGTGCTCGTTGTATGACCATGTATGGTCTGACTAAAAAAGAAGGCTAAAGTTACAGTGATAGCTGAGCTCCAGGCTAGACCCCGTTTAAAACTATATTTGGAAGTTCAACAAGAGACAGTTAAAATATGATTTAACATAAACATACATAGAATACAAAGTCAATCGATCAAAAGCAAAGCAATTTTTTTTCCAAGTGCTGCATTTGCTGAGTTGTAAAGTAAATATTTTCCACTTTTCTCAAAGTTGGCTACCTGTTTCCACCCATTTTGTCCAATTGATTTCTCATCTGAATGTGGCTATGAAAAATGTAGTTTGTTCACAATGTCATATTTGCCCTAGATAAACAAACATACAGTATATCCTTCTGTTTTGCTACCCATGATCCCAGACTATTAACTGGCATCTCTGTCAGTTTGCAAATCACTTCATTAACTCAAACTGCATTTTTCTGGTGTTTTTGTGTAAGTTTCTGGTTTACCAAATGCTTGGCCGACTTGCTGTTTCCATGGCATTAATGAACAAGGGAAACCAGATGAAAAGTATTTAGCTTAGATTTTTTTAAGATATTTTTTGGGCATTTTTATGCTTTATTGATAGTGCAGAGAGACAGAGGTGAAATGGGGCAGAGAGGGGAGTGACATGCAGAGAACGACCGCGGGCGGGAATCGAACCCGGGTCTGCTGCTGGGCCCGGCCCGGGGGGGGACGCCCTACCAACTGAGCTAAGGGTGCCCCCCTAAAAGTATTTAGCTTTAAGCATCTCACAAATGGTTGGTGTGTTATACCAACCTAGATGTCAGCCAAGAGTAGTGTGTTTACATTACCATACAGTTACTGAAAAAAGATGCAATCAACAAGAATCAGTAAAAGCAGCTGTGTAAGTATGTGTGACAAGGTCAAGAAAGACCTTCCATGATCGAACATGAAGCTGAAAGACAAAAGGGGCTATTATTCTGTCACTTCAGGGACTACTTCAGTCGGACTAGCTATTAGCTAAGCTGCTGCTAGGAACGGGTCCAGCTTAACTGGAACTTTAAAAGCACAGTTGCTGATGCACTTTCAAAACAACAACAGGATCGATTACACAAGTTCAAGTCGATAACAGGGTCTGAATGTCGATTTCGATTCAAATCAAAATCAAATCAGTTTTATTTGTATAGCCCAAAATCACAAATACATTTGTCTCAGTGGGCTTTACATTTCATACAATATGATATATGATACAATATGATACAATATGACACCCTGCCCTTACACCCTTAGCTCGGCTGAGAAAAAACTTCCAGTAAAAACCCTTTACCGGGAATAAAAATAAATAAAATAAAAATTTAAGAAATCTCAGGGAGAGTCGACAGAGTAAGGGATCCCTCTCCCAGGACGGACATACTGCAATAGATGTCATAAGTAGAGAAATTCACAAAGGAATTTGATCATTGACCAGGTGATTACATGGTAATACTAAGTAAAGTGCGAATAGTGTGGATGCAGGAAGACTTCAGATACTGCCAGAGGATCCACACCGTCTCGTCTCCACCAGGGAAAACTAAGGTTTCCATCGCCGGGATTACATCCCACGTCTCCAGGTGGCGTCCTTAACCACTGCAACATCTTTCGCGTTGATGGTCCATTCTCAGATGTTACCGGAGGGGGGACCAGATCCACACCGTCTCGTCACGACCAGGGAAAACTGGATGAATTTCCAAGCCCTTCCAATAACTTCCCAGCATGCACTTGTTCAATAGAATTACCATTGTCATCATCACGTGTGGGTTGTTGCTCTGTTTCCACAGTTAGAATTTACAAGAATAAGTGAATGAGATTACTCAGATTGTCAGCTTTAGCTGTGAGATCCGATGATTCATACTCTGAATGCAAGATTTATTGTAGATTCTGTCCATCATTGAATGAAATTGCCTCCTCATCAAGTAGGGCTGGGCGGTATGGTCAAAATCTTATATCATGGTATAGGTCATTTTATATCACGGTAACGATATATATCACGGTATATTATTTTTCCTTTAATTTCAATTAATTAAAATAACCTTAGGCTACAGTCCATTAATCACATTTGATTATTTCCATAATTTACTTGGAACTTGAATTTCCATACAAAAAAGAAACTGTTGCAAAAGACCACACCGGTCTGGCTTTAGTCAGTCAGTGCAAATATAAAAAAACAGCATCAATCAAATGTGTAGCCTATATTTAAAAGCATAAAAGAATGAAATACTTGAATTTGTATCCTCTCATTCAACTGCAGTATCAAATATCTGTCAAATAGCAATAGATAACACTAAAACTGTGACAGCGGGGGCGCCCTTAGCTCAGTTGGTAGGACGTCCCCCCCCCCCCGGGCCGGGCCCAGCAGCAGACCTGGGTTCGATTCCCGCCCGCGGTCGTTCTCTGCATTTCACTCCCCTCTCTTCCCCATTTCACCTCTGTCTCTCTGCACTATCAATAAAGCATAAAAATGCCCCAAAAATATCTTTAAAAAAAAGAAAATGTGACAGGAATTATTCTGAAAATATTAACATAATTATTTATTTTCTGTGACTTCTTAATTATAAGAAAATGTAACACAGGCACTGAAATTGTGGTGATGAATTAGTTAAAGCCACTACGAGTAACATTGTCCGTTGGCGGCCCCTTTGGACAAAAGTGGTAGTATTTTTACGACGCCAGCTGTCGTGACGCTGTTTTCTAGCTCGTGCCGGGCGTCTGAGATTCAAATGATCAGGAAGCAATATAGTGCATGTCCGTGTGTTGAAAGTATGAGGGCACCGGACTCTTTTCAGCTCCGTTAGAGTGGTTAGTGACACAGCATCAACTAATGCCAGTCAGTGCTACACACACCTGATTGCAATGAGTTGATGCAGTGTCACCTCTCACGGAGCTGAAAGATTCCGTGTCCTCACACAAAGCGAATGAACGAGAGATGGCAGTTAGTATGGATCACGATGAGGTAATGTGTTTATGTTGTTGTAAACAATTACTATTTCAGATGAATAATGGTAATCTGATGATGGTGAAGCAAAGCAAACTTTGTGTTAGTACCGCTCATTCATTTAGGAGTAAACACTGCAGTCTAGTTCGCTCCGCTTGGCAACGCCCTCCCGCTCGTCTATCACTCTCCCTTTTAGCTTTTCTTCATTGCATTTTCTTTTTTTTCTTTGATGCTTCAGCCCCGTTATCAGTCATTATGACGACAAATAACTGTCTCAAACAAGGCTCCCGCTCCCCTTCCCTCACCTGGAGGGATAGGCTTCTCAAATCGCGTTGCTGCGCCACACTGAAATCTGCGACCAATACGGATATGTGACCATAGAGCATGCACATGCGTAGGGCTGGGCGATATGACCAAAATCTCATATCCCGATATAGACATTTCTTATCCCGATAACGATACATTTGACGATATAGCATATTTTCTGAAAATTAAATTAATAAATATTTAATATAAATAATTAAATACTCAACAAATAAAGTATTTGGTATTTACCCATATTTGATTATTTTCAGCTTTTATTAAAACGCACATTTTCAAGCGTTCAACAAAATAGAAAATTGCAATGTGACATTTGAGTAGTGTTGGGCCGTGTGGGGTTTCAGGGCACAGAATTGACTGAATTGGTGGATTCCTCCTTAGCTTAGCTCATTAGCCTAATGGAGCTATCCTCTTTAGCTGAGGCTGCGGTGGCTTGTAAATTCACCCTGCGGAGAGGGTGACCGCACCAGGGAGCGCAGGAGCTTCTCACCGCTGAGAGAGCAGCCGAGCCGCGCATTACTGCGAGCCGGGAAGCGTGCGACAGGATAACAGCTCGCTAGCTCGGCTGCTATCCCCCCGCGAGCCGGTCGAGCGCTGCCCGAAATGAACTTTGATTATCACACAAGCGAGAAAAGCCTGGTGTGGTCGGGCGGAAGTAGTGTGATGGAAGCGCAGCGGGGCTAGGACGGAAGCGCCAAGTGTTTCTGCTTCAAAATAAAAGTCAAAGTAGACCTGTTCATTTCACCTGTTAAAAGGCTTTTAATGTGAAGTTACGCTGTAGGAAATCTTCGGTTTAACTAACAGTAACTTAACTGCGAGCTACATGTATAGTTTGTGTCCTAAAAAGTGGGATTTGCAACATAACGAAATAAACGATATTGCATAAAATTAAACGATAGACGTTTCTGTTTCGTCAGACGATACCAAAAATCGGACTGGGTGTGCGACTAGACCAAACGCAGTAATAAAAACTATATAAAAACGTCTTTCTTTGCACTGATGGTCTTGTTTGCTGTTAAAGGTAATTTATGATAATGAGAGGAAACATGAGGCTGTTTAAAAGATATTTAAATGTTACTCGTAGCTGCTTTAACAACTGGTTTGTCACATATATAATCCTGTTTCTGGCATCAAAACTGAATGGAGGATGAGATGGCACTTCTAATTGATCAAATCAGTTTCAGATTTGATTATAGTGTTGCCTTCAGAAGAACATACATGGTGAAAGACTAGAAATATTAAATGAACAAAATGATCCAAGCCTAAATCACAGCTGAGCTAATGACATTGCAACAGCCATGGGGTGTTTATTATCAAATATATTCATTAAACAGAGGCTATAAAAACAAATCCTGAGACGTTTAACAAATGTAACTGCCTCTAAGCAAGCTGCCACCCACTCTCTCCTACTACTTACTAGTTGCATTTTACCTTCTCAGCCACACCAAATGGGAACCTACCATCTGAACATTGACTGTAAGGTGAATTGGTCTGTTTAAAGAGCGGCCAAGCTTTGTCTGCATACTCTGCGAATACAGGAATGTTACATCATATTTTTCAATGTCGTTATGTTTTACTACTGCTCAACACCTACATGAATGGGTTTAGAAAAAGTGTATGTGTGAATGCCAAACTTGCTGTAACACTAACATGTGGCATGATAATGGTCCTTATTTCCCCCCTCGCTTGAGATATAAACAAGTCTGTTTTATTGCATTTGTACATACAGTACAAACACATTACCGTAAGGCTGTATCCTGGTCTCTGATCTCAACTGCACATATGAAAGTGTCATCATGTCCTCATGTCTGTTTGTCTAGGATATTTGCCTTGTCTTGCAGCTTGTAAATTGTATATCTTCCTACAAACAGAAGGCTCCAAAGTATGAAAACATGATAACTACATTTGAGTCCATACAGAATTAGAATTATGCAATTTTAAATCCCAAAAGCGTTTTGCTTTCTCATGACACACATATCGTCCTTTTTTGCAAATCTTCTGGAAGGTATACAGTAGGACAGATTTTCTATAATTCAATTCTTTATGTGCTTCTGCTTCAACAATACCATCATCTTTCTCAGCCCTCGAGACTGAAGCCATCATAGTTCACACATTATCTACCAAAACACTTACTTTCTGTTATACTCAAAACAAATCCACTGCCACTAAGAACAATTTCCTCCATGCTCATTAGAATTGTCAGAAAGCCAAAGAGGTGAACATTCATCCGTTTGTTTAGTAGCTAAGACCTGCTTAGTAGCTCTAACCTTCGAGACAGTTAATACAAAACAGGAGTCTGTCATCCTTTCTTAAGAATGGACTTAACCATTAGCTTTATGACTGTTGCTTGTTAAACCCATATAGGCTACAGTCATGCCCGAAATTATTCATACCCCTGGCAAATTTTGACTTAAACTTACTTTTATTCAACCAGCAAGTTTTTTCTTGATTGGAAATGACACAGGTTTCTCACAGAAGATAATAAGACGATGTAAAAGAGGCATCATTGTGAATTTTTTTTTTTATTTGCTTTAAGTCAAAATGTGCCATGATTAATTTTGGGCTTGACTGTACATATGCTGTATTTCTATTCCTTTGCCAGAACGATTTTTTATCAAATAAAAATTAATTAGTATTTATCGATGACTTGACACTATCCAGTGTATACAGTTATCAGACCAGATCTTCTTCAACGTCTCATATTCCTCTGGAGATCATATTCAGCCTCTGGCAGAAAACACTGGTCATTTCCCACACATTACCTCTCTCCGTAAAACTTGTTTGTTACAGGTTGTTTACCTCAGTGCACAGACACCAACACTGCAAAGGTTTAAGGTTAAATCCCATTTGGGCCACTTATTCTACCAACATTTCCGTGCCACTTGACAAGTGTCCCACGAACTACCAAAAGCCTACAAAAATGCATTAAAACTGAAAATGTAAGCCGCTGACATATCATTCATAAAAATGCCAAACAAATGCTATAACCTTAAACTGTAATATATTCCAATCCATTACATGATTTTTTTGTCTGAAAAAGTACAGTTTTGTTGAATCAACGTTTTTAAATCACACGGTTTAAATTAAAAAAAAGCTTTAGCAGTATTGTTTGCAGGGCTTTTGGATTGCATTATATAATGAACAGGTGTTCATTGTATTTTGGCATGTTTCCCGTATTCAAATTAAAAGGAAAAGCTTTAGTTAAATAGTGCAACAGTCCATGTTATGGCCTCAGGCAAGGCAACCACCAACCAGGATACACACAGAAAGGACACAAGCACAATATCCTGGAAGCATACTTCAACACGTTGCCCTTCTGAGGTGACATTCATTCAAGATCGTAGACAGACTATAACGTTCTAGCAAAGGCAGGTTTGTTCTAATTGCATTACCAATTATTGAATTAGATTAAACTCTGCCTTATCAGATAGAATCCAGTTAGCAGAAGGGGTCATGTTTGCTCATACTTTGCTGCACACACCACTACTGCTGTGAGAGAGCAATGCCACAAAAATAGTACTGTTTACACTGAATATAAGTAGTCTTATATTCAATGAGAGCCCTTAGCAAGGCATACTATGTTTTTATAACACTAAGAAGACCTCTGTCCTTTGAGCAAACAGCACAGATGGTGGGGAAATCAATGTTACCATCGCCTACATTTGTTTTTACATTACGTTTGGTCATTAAACTGCAGGGTGTTGTAAGACGGGCCAGTGATCGCTAAGTAAACATGTTCTTATGTTCACACGGATGTGTGCGACCTATGTAAGATTTCACCAGCTTTCACACCTCCTCTACTCAACTAACACAACTCAAGCCTAATGTAGTAGCATGCCAAATTGTAGGGCTTAATGTTACTATTCAAAACCTATCTTATCCTCCAATACAATTTTGAAAAAAACAAATAGAACTTGGTGTGTCTCTGCATTTGTCAAACCATGTGTGTTTAAGTATCCTTTTTTTTAATCTTACTTAGCCTATGTGAGCAGAAGAAAACAGTAACTAACATGAGTGTACATCACTATTATTCACAGCATTGTGTTAGCCTTTAGGTAAGAGAAGTAGGGTTGCAGTGTGTTGGAAAAACAGGTAATTTAAATAAATGTATTTCACGCTTCATACAGGCTAAACATAAATGGAGTGCACACAAACCCATACTGATGGCACTTGTGTTTGTAAATTAACTTCTGAGACCTCTTCACAATGAAGTGGTCTACTGCCTGAATTGTTTGTTTTGGTCCGATAAATCTTTATTAAAGATAAGAACTGTTGTGAGAATGGCTGGCAACAGTTTCTTTGTTCAAAAACAACTCTGGTTATGTGCGTTTCTCAAGGGCATTTCTCAAGGTAAACAACTGCTCCAGTGAATGAGTGGCTAATAGTAGATTGTTCCAGTGTTTATGGCAGCACCCTCTGAATGTGTCAGACACACTTACACAATGGATTCTTGGAAAAGTCTTCAGTGTCCAAAAAACTAGTAATGGAACCAGCTTGGTATCACTCTCCATTATTCTTGTTCCTAAACACTACTTCACTAACTACATATTGAGAAAATGATTTATTGTAATGTTTAAGTATTTTAGTGTAATTCTAGATTTCTATAGAAGACAATGCTTGAAAACAAATGTGTCTACAAAGTTTAATTCTGAAAAGTTTAACTTCGAAGAGAGTTTTGATCTCACATTGATGACAAAAAATCTCCCTTTGTGCAGAACCGTTACTTGGGTAGAGATATATATAAAGTAATTGATATTTAATAGAGATAACAAAAACAAACTTGATACTGATTGTCCATTGGCTTATATGTTGCTTTTTTTGTTTTGTAATGTACAAAACATCTGTAATAAACATTTGTTTCTGAAGGATTATGGATGAGGAAGTATTAGGCAGTTGAGGAGAAGAATGTATTTTTCTTAGCTAATCGACCCTCTTCTTTTTCCTTCTTTGCCTTTTATAGTTGAGGATCACCCTGCTCACTCAGCCCTTGGTTACATAATTAACTTGAGCCTGGGATGGAAACTCTCTGTCTCACTCACACACACACACACACACACACACACACACACACACACACACACACACACACACACACACACACACACACACACACACACACACACACACACACACACACACACACACACACACACACACACACACACACACACACACACACACACACACACACACACACACACACACACACACACACACACACACACACACGATATATAGCCGCAAACAAGACTTTCCCACATTTTAATACATCAGTAGGATCTCCTTCACTTTCAAACCCAAGACATTTTACAGTTCAGTTTCCAGGGTTCATCCCTATTTTCAGTAAATGAAGATGTAATTTATTTTGTAAAACACACAACTAAACTGGGACACACACATCCACATTCTAAAAAAGTTCTATATATAGTCATCCACATCCACGCTCTGCCAAATTGAGTTACACAAAGAATTTAACACATGAACTAATAGATGGTGCATCCATCCACCTAATAAATGACGGCCTAAAGCCTTTGCCAAATGGTGGCTATTAGTGTGTGTCAGAGAGGGCCTGCTGACCCCAGGGTGAATGTCTACCCTCGCGGTAGGGAGGGAACACTGAGGACCCTCAGAGAGAACAAGAGGAAGGGAGGGAAGGAGATGAGAGCGGGGTTAGGGCTGCCCCCGGGTTATCTCCAATCTTAAATTAGAAGTATTTAGAGCATTGCATGTGTGTGTTTGGATGCAAGTGTGTCTGTTACAAAAAGGCACTTAGTCAGGGAGTTCCCTGAATGTAATGAGGTAGAGGGGCCAGGCTGACGCATTTGCACACTTAAGCCAAGCCAGCAACTGGGAAACCGCACTCTGGTTGAAACCTCCCCTGCCATCTGTAAACAGACAGTGTATCTGTATCACAACTGCTTTTATTGGTATGTATAACCGGTGCACAGGGTATTTGAATAGAATTGGAAAAGACACACGGGACAACACCAGACTAAAACTGTATTCCTGAAAATACTTTTAAAACTGACTTGGGAAATATATTACAGTGCAGTAGCCTTGTATGGGAAAATGTGTCTAAAATACAACTAGAAATCCTCAGTCTTCGCTAGCTGATTAAAATATGCAAGTGAAGTAACCAAATGGAATATGGAAAAGACCATTTTTCATGAGGTGATGGTGAGGAGATGGTATCCGTGTCTGCTTAATAATAGAAACATCAAACCAGAACACTGGTATTAGAAAGACTTGCAGTTGATTTTAAACAGTGTGAACTGTACCTTTGTCGGGACTTACCATGGGTATAGGGCATATTTGTTAAAAATAAAACAGAGGGGTAACATGAAAATATGATTGAAGAACAAGCATTTGTTCATGTACAGTATGTATACAACAAATATTTGTTCTGGCAGACGGATACAAGTTTATATTTGGGCTGCATAATGTTCCTGCTTTGATGGCCCCTAACAGAAATCAAACTGAAGAAGCACTTTTTGCTATTAAACATCCAGGTTATAATATTCCCAGAGTCATATGGGGACACAGCTAGAGGGTTTAGTCCAATCGTTTCATAAATAGATTAATGTTTCACTTGGAGGTGATGAAGGTAGGTGCAACCTGCAAAGGCCATTTAATTTGGGCATGGAAGTTATGTAACTGGCCTTTGCAGAGGGATGCCTGCAGAGTGAAAATACCAAATTATCCCAAAATGACTATGTTACATCACATACTCTGTGCTGAACTGCACTGTGCGGCACTGTGCTGTGTGACAGTCTCATTTAGACCAGATTAGGAGGTCAAAGGTTTGACTTGCTCAGCTACACATATCCTGCACAGGGCTCTTCAAGGCCAGGTTTTCCCAAACATGGTCAAAAATAGTGAGGATACACATGAACACACACAACACACTGTGGTTAACCTATGTGAAGTGTTTGAGAAGTCCCCCAAATTTCCTTTTGAAAAGGATTCCATTTTACACAGATTAACTCAGACAACTTGGATCCAGATCCTATTATGTTCCAAATGAATTTGAACTCAAAGTCCACATTGGAAGAGCATTGTCACATCTGAGATGCTAGCCTTGCAACCACTCTGCTAATGCTGTCTACCTCAGAGGGGGGAACACGGAGGACTGAGGGATAACCCAGCAAGAGAAAAGGAAAAATGTGTTAGAAATACATAGCATGAGAGTTGGAGACAAAGAGAACCGGGCAAGAGGCAGACAGGGGGAGGGAGTAGCACTGGCTGGGGAATATGGGATTTCACCCATTGCCCAAATAAGTACGTATTAAAAGTGAATTTGTGCCCTGCTGAGCTGCCGATAAGGCAGCCAGGAGAAATGAGCTTTGGAAATAGAACATGTCCATATAGAGAGGGGAGCTGTGGAGAGAGGGAGCAAGAAGGGGCCAGGGGTTAAATGCTTCCCCAGAATTGTTCACTGGCGTAAACCCAGTGAAAAGAGTCCCGGGTCCCTGTTGACTGACACAGACTGAGGGCCCACTGCGAGAATGATTGAGTATAGGCAGAATAACTATTGCCAAAGAAATTAGTGCTTTTAAAAGAGTCATGTTTTTAGCAATGTTTGAAAACACTATTGACGGCTTTATAACCTCAGTCAGCATCAGTCTTTCCCAGCCACTAGAGTTTTTGACTTACTAGACTTAAGACAGAAAGAAGAAAAACCTTTCTTGACAAACACCCCACAGATGTGCTCCTCTCTGACACCACTGGTCTCCATAGCAACCCCGCTGACCAGTAATATCCTCTAGCTTGCCTGGCTGCAGTGGCGTCACAGGCACGCACACAAAAACACCATGCACACACCAACAGGCAAGTTCCAGCAACTAAATGGGATCACAATGTGTTTTAATGGACAGAGGGACTCACTAGCCCACCCAGGCCAGCCACCGCCTCATCCCCTTAGCAGAGAACACACACATCTAAACAAAGACCAACTACTACCACCATCATCATTAAAAGCCCTGGACACACACACACACACACACACACACACACACACACACACACACACACACACACACACACACACACACACACACACACACACACACACACACACACACACACACACACACACACACACACACACACACACACACACACACACACACACACACACACACACACACACACACACACACACACACACACACACACACACACACACACACACACACACACACACACACACACACACACACACACACCAAGTCCCTTGATTCCCGTAAACAAGCCCTGTAATTGGCGATAAAAGATTATAGCTGGGAACTACACATTAGAGCTGGCTTGTTTTGTTGCTTTCCGGGGTACGTGCAAAAAAGCAAAACTAAAATTGTCTCCTTAATATTCACTCAGTTGAAAAAAAAGACAAATTACAAATCGATCTTTTCAGAACGTTTTGTAGGGCACAAGCATGAATACAGAAAATAAATAGCTTTCTGTCAATAATGCTTTTGTTTACCCACATTCAGATTCTGCTCAACATAGTTTTCTTTTAGAACAAACCCCTGTTGTCCATGGCACTGGGACTCGCCCTGTTACAGTAGTTATGAGTTAATAAGTATTTCTCACAGAAAAGAGATGGATCAATATTTGATAATTTCTTGTGAGAAATGGGTAAAGGGAGACACTGTACTTATAGCAGAGTTCAGACTAAATGTACTTGCTCTATAACAAGATCAAATCTTTGTTTTGTTTTTAAATAGCAAACAAATGAAATGATGTGCGACAGATTTGTGGTTGCTGTGAGGAAAACTTGACTTGTAGTGAGGCAGCAACTTTTGTCTATTGTTTTGAAATATAACAAGGTCTGTCATTGAGATGTGAAAATGGCTATTTGTACTAATATCATTCAAAGAGGCATCCATACCTATCCAGATTTGTGTAGTTGTTGGTGGTTGGTGTAATAACATGCCCCATACAGTTTTGGTCTATCAGAAGAATACAGTTGCTTTTGCCAATTAAAACTGTAATTATATGTAACTGCCACTTTGCTGAATGAATATTTTCGTGCTATGTTTTTTTTTTCTTAAAAGGTGACAGCAATTTGTTGTTCAAGCTTACATAATCGGTTGAAAAACAAAGGTCTGTACTGTATAAGTGGAAGGAGAATCTGAGTGTACTTACCAGGTAACAGACGAATGGATAGAAAACCCAGGGGAAGGGAAACACTGGAGGACAGCACTGGACCACTCTAAAGAGAGATCATTAAGGAGGGAGAGGGGGGGAGAGACAGAGAGAAGGAAAAAGGGACAAAACTGAATTAGTGAAGGGTAATTTTTGCAGATATCCAATTTGCTGCAGACTTCACCTTGTATTATATTACAGTAATATATTACAGATGCTTGTGTTGCCTTCAGGGGAGACACCGACACAAAAACAACGACAACGCTCCCACTGAGCCTCTCGTCCTATCTGGCTTTTGCATAATTGTAATCATTCCTCTGGCTTGTGCTTCATAAACTTTTAATAGGAAGCTGCTCTTAAGAAAGGCTGCCTGCCTTCTTCATAGAGAGTGGTGGAAATGAGCTCGCAAATGAGACAGACGGACCAACCTCCGTATGCATGTGCTCTTCTATAGCTTCTGAGTGCTGTGCTAGGCATGTCAATGAGGATAAAAGAGACTACAAGCTTCACATGTAGAAGGGACAGACATTGAGACAAAGCTGAAGAGGAACAAAACATTACGTAAGAAGGGGGGTTATCCTCCCCTTGTGTTTTTCTGTCTTGTCTGTCCTGCAGACAAGACAGATTCCTTGACATTTCCTGTACTTAGCAGTGAGTGACTGTGATTGGGTTTGGGTCTCTCCGCCTCACCTCATCATCATTACATCTCCATCTTGCTTTGCTGGGTGCAGGACAGGAACTGTGGTGCTAATGGTTTCTTTATACAAATCACTTTGCAAGATAAACTTTGCCAGATTAGCACATGTATGTTAAATTTGTTAAAAAAAAATATACATATTTAAAAAGTATCCTGTTACCCATTTTATAATAACAAAAATACACACACACACACACTTATATCGAACGCTTAAATTATTTTTGTGATTTTTTATTTTCTTTCTTCATTTTCGAAAGAAACTCAGCTATATCCAACAATTAAGGCATAAAACAAACAGGGTCATGATTTACACAGCTCTTCATGTGACCAATGTAGACGAAAGTCAGCACTATGTAATGGCTACAAACAACAACCTAATAATATGCATAACGCTTCCACACACACTAGCAATCACTTCAGTCCCTCCCTATTGACAGCAAGTGGTCCAATGGGCACTTATTGGACTCTCTTTGTGGGGTTGAATAGATGGAGTATGTAATCATGGTACTGATTGAACAAACTGTGTCTCTAATCCACCATTGATACAGAAGGGTAGTATGACCAATCATAAGGTTGAATACAAGGAATATTAGGGCATAGATAGCTCTGTACAAGGCCACATTTTCCTTGGAATATATTGTTTTAACCGTCCACAGCAAATTGTTTACTTAGTGAAAAAAAATGAATGATGAATTGAGTTATGGAGGAAATTATTAAAGTATTGAATATTTCTTCGACATGCAATCTGTCATGGATTGGTTAATATTGACCCTGCTCCATCCATCCTATCTTTGGAATCGCATCCAATCCATCCCTCTCTCTCTCTCTTTCCCTCCTCTTCATGTGGATGAGCCTCTCCCATAGTGGCAGCTTATGTGGATCAAATATACTGCATGTCAAGTGGCATCACTGTCCGAGAGCTGTTCAATGTCCTCTGCCAGGGGAGAGGAACAGTGACTATGCTCAGCACCACAAAAAGGGAAGCCATGTCAAAGATGCAGAGACCAGTATGTGTTTGTCTTTTAATTATTATCATCATCATCATCATCATCATTATTATTATTAAACGCTAAGCTTTTTGGTGAGAACACAAGACGGATAAGACAGCTTCAGGGAATATAAATATACAGACAGACAGGGGACCACACTTAATTAAAATAGGGGTAAGTTATCCAGTAGAAGTATGAATTTAAGAGCACACTAATTATGCCAGGTGATCCCGTCAGGCAGGTCATAGTCAGGACTGTGGGACAGCTAAGTGTCCGTATGTAGGTTCATAGAGTCTTAAATGCTGTGTAAAGAAGAAAGGGTCTGGCCATGAAATCCCTTTGAAGTTAACAGTGACATTTTTTAATTATTTCTTAAACATAAAGCTGAAAATTAAGCACTAAAATAAGGTTAGAGTACATTTTCCACCATAGACCAATGTTGGATCTTCAGACAGTGCTGAGTGGAGATACGGCTGTAAGCTTCATAACACTATTATTTTCAATTCTATTCATCATCCAGTCTTGTTCCTTTTCAGAACAACTGTACAAGCAAACTCCAGCGCAAACACGCTGCCATGGAAACTCCCAGCATGCACCACTACCTGTATAGTCCACTGATGGATACATAATATCAAACAAAGGATGTACTCTGTTAACTGATAGGCTCCCTCCCTCTACCCTTTCTGTGTGTGTGTTTAGTGTGTGTGTATTTTTAGAGGGTGCTATTTCAGGTAACATCCAGCCGCGCAGTAATAATTCCTTTGATTAGGGCAACAGGTAAGAGGAGGGTAATCTGACCCCTGCCTACCAGAGGATTTAAAGGGTACACAGTGGCAGTTCTAACCATCATCACTCAACCAGTGACAGCTCTACAGGGGAACATCACAGGGGTGCTGAAAGGACAGCACTGTTAACACAGCCAACCACACACACTCCCACAGGTAGGTAGATAGATAGGATATGTCAAGGGAAGTGACATTATCCATGTTATTTGGAATAGCCTTATCTAAAAATAAAACACACACACACACACACCAAGTGAATAACTAATGACTGGAAGGATGTCAGCCACAAAAATGTTTCTTGTGAGCCAGTTTGAGCGTGTGACTGGGTGGATCAAGAGCTCAAAGTATATGTCTCCACCTCAGATATCGAGCCAACCTGTATATGCGGAGAGGCAGCTCTCTGTGGGACTCTCTTTTGGCCACTCCGCTGCCATGAGCAGCACCTGTCATGTGCTCCCTGATGTGAGCTATCTTCCTCTTTTATAATGCTCTTTTGAGAGTTCCTGTCAAGGGATCACACAACACTAATTCTCTGGCCAGAGGAGCACTCTGAGAAAACCCCGCCCTTGTTTAAAATGCAGCTGTGTCCCATAGGGCGGCCTCTCTGAGAGGGTCCAAGTAGGGTCACCAGATTGGAAAGTGCTGAAGCAGTGAGACCTTAAAAGGAAGTTTATTCTATATCTTCATTGTAAAGCACGATTCTATCAAATCTAAAGAAACACTGATAAGTAAAAATGACTGAAGTCCATCACACAGATTGGATGTTTTAAAGTGAAGTACAACTTGGATGTTACGGCCTTAGCCGTATGTATTTTCTTGTCTGTTTTTCCTTCATAAACGTTTTCTCCTGTTCCTGATGGATTGTAGGAAGTTGGTGTAGTGATTGTCCTTTTGTCTATAGGTTTTATTCTGGCCTACTGTAGCCAACGCCTTTTGTTTAACAGCTTTTACACCGCCTGTGAAAGCCGGGGACATTTTGAAAAAGCAGTTGACCAGCACAAAAAATATTTTGAATGCATTGTAGAAGTTTCACTGCCGGTTTTCTAGTTTTGACTTATTATGGTGATATACACTCACCAGCCACTTTATTATAGACACCAGTTCAATTTCTTGTTAACACATACAGTCATATGAAAAAGTTTGGGAACCCCTCTCAGCCGGCATTATAATTGACTCTGCTTTCACAAAAAAAATATAAAAGTGGTATGTATTTAATTTACCAGGAACAGCTAAGTACTGGGATGTTTTCCAAACAAAGATTTTTTGAAAAGCAGTATTTGGTTGTATGAAATAAAATAAAATGTGAAAAACTGGCTGTGCAAAAATGTGGGTACCCTTGTGGTTTTGTTGATTTTAATGCCTGTAACAGCATGTAAAACTGATGACTTTAAACACAAAGTTGGTTGGATTATGTTGTTAAGCCTTGAACCTCATAGAAATGTCTGTTTAATCATGAGAAAATGTATTTTAGGTGCCTAAATGCAAGTTGCACTTCTCTTTGACTCTCTGCTGAAGTGAGACAGAATGGGATCATCAAAACAGCTCCCAAAAGATCTGAAAAACAAAGATTGTTTATTGTCATGGTTTAGGGGAAGGCTACAAGAAGCTTTCCCAAAGGTTTCAATTGTCAATTTCTACTGTAGGGAACGTTGTCAGGAAATGGAAGGACACCGGCACAGTGGCAGTTAAACCCAGGTATGGCATACCAAGAAAAAAACAGGAGCGGCATAGGTGGAGGATTGTGAGAATGGTTGCACACAACCCACAGATCACCTCCAAAGACCTGCAAGAACATCTGGCTGCAGATTGTGTATCTGTACATCGTTCAACAATTCAGCGCAATTTGCACCAAAACATCTGCTTTTTATAAAGACCAAATAACTTAATTTTTGTCTCATCAGTCCAAAGCATTTTCTTCCAATATGAATCTGGCTTGTCTAAATGAGCTTTTGCATACTCCATGCAACTGTATCTGTGGCGTGGGCGCAGAAAGGGCTTCCTTCTCATCACCCGGCCATACAGATGTTTTGGTGCAAATTGCACTGAATTGTTGAACCATGTACAGATACACAATCTGTAGCCAGATGTTCTTGCAGGTCTTTGGAGGTGATCTTTGGGTTGTGTGCAACCATTCTCACAATCCGCCGCATATGCCGCTCTTGTACTTTTCTTGGTCTGCTAGACCTGGGATTAACTGCAACTGTGCCTGTGTCCTTCCATTCCCTGACAACGTTCCTTACAGTAGAAATTGACAATTGAAACCTTTGGGAAAGCTTCTTGTAGCCTTCCCCTAAACCATGACAATGAATAATCTTTGTTTTTAAGATCTTTTGGGAGCAGTTGTGATGATCCCATTCTGTCTCACTTCAGCAGAGAGTCAAAGAGAAGTGCAACTTGCATTTAGGCACCTAAAATACATTTTCTCATGATTAAACAGACATTTCTATGAGGTTCAAGGCTTAACAACATAATCCAACCAACTTTGTGTTTAAATTCATCAGTTTTACATGCTGTTACAGGCATTAAAATCAACAAAACCACAAGGGTACCCATATTTTTGCACAGCCAGTTTTTCACATTTTATTTTATTTCATACAACCAAATACTGCTTTTCAAAAAATCTTTGTTTGGAAAAGATCCCAGTACTTAGCTGTTCCTGGTAAATTAAAGACATACCACTTTTATATTTTTTTTGTGAAAGCAGAGTCAATTATAATGCCGGCTGAGAGGGGTTCCCAAACTTTTTCATATGATTGTATAACTAATCCCCCAATCACATGTCAGCAACTCAATGCATTTAGGAATGTAGACCTGGACAGGACAACTTGTTGAAGTTCAAACCTAGCAACAGAATTCGGGAATAAAGGTGGTTTAAGTGTCTTTGAACATGGCATGGTTCATGGTGCCAAACGGGCTGGTCTGAGTATTTCAGAAACTGCCGATATACTGGGATTTTCACGCACAACCGTCTCTAGGGTTTACAGAGAGTGGTCCGAAAAAGGAAAAATATCCAGTGAGCGGCAGTTGTGTGGACGAAAATGCCTCGATGATGTCAGAGGTCAAAGAAGGATGGTTAGACTGGTTCGAGATGATAGGAAGGCAACAGTGACTCAAATAACTACTCGTTACAACCAAGGTATGCAGAATACCATCTCTGAACGCACAACAAGCTCAACCTTGAAGCAGATGGGCTACAGCAGCAGAAGACCCCACCGGGTGCTACTCCTGTCCGCTAAGAACAGGAAACTGAGGCTACAATTCTCACAGGCTCACCAAAATTGGACCAAAGAAGATTGGAAAAATCTTGCCTGGTCTGATAAGTCACAATTTCAGTTGCGAGGTACAGATGGTAGGTTCAGAATGTGGCGTAAACAACAACCATGCCACGTTCAAAGTCACTTAAACCCCCTTTCTTCCACATTCTGATGCACGGTTTGTACTTCAGCACGGTGTCTTGACCACATCTACATGCCTGAATGCATTAAATTGCTGCCATGTGATTGGCTGATTAGCTATTTGGTTTTACAAGATATTGAACAGGTGTACCAGACAGACAGACAGACAGACAGACAGACAGACAGACAGACAGACAGACAGACAGACAGATAGAATAATTTTCTCTGTGATGCTTTCAAAAGCAAGCTCCCTGAGGGCCAAATAAGAGGCAGCAAGCGAGGGTAAAATCAATGCAGATAGTAAAAGGTGAGAGGAAAGCGTTTATTTATTTATTTAAATATATTTTTTGGGCATTTTTATGCTTTATTGATAGTGCAGAGAGACAGAGGTGAAATGGGGAAGAGAGGGGAGTGACATGCAGAGAACGACCGCGGGTGGTAATCGAACTCCGGGTCTGCTGCTGGGCCCGGCCCGAGGGGGGGGATGCCCTACCAACTGAGCTAAGGGCGCCCCAGAGAAAGCGTTTCTATAGAGAAAAACTCTCCTTTTTCCTTTGAGAATAATGGACGACTGTCTTCAGCAACTACACACTTTGGTCTGGGTCACTCACACACATACACAATGGGAGAACCCTTTTAAACCATTGTGCTGGCTAATTGGTTGTTTGAAATAGCAGCAATAGAGTTCAGGATCCAGGGCCACTGTCACAAGGACACATTTTACCAAAGATTGGAAACCATTCAACCTCCTCTAATACTGAGA
The DNA here is from genome assembly GCF_949987685.1 of Ammodytes marinus. NCBI lineage: Eukaryota > Metazoa > Chordata > Actinopteri > Uranoscopiformes > Ammodytidae > Ammodytes > Ammodytes marinus. The sequence goes on from NC_137223.1 coordinate 17,267,625, forward strand.
GAGCTATTATACACCTATTACTTGGAACTCTGTATAGATAAAGCCTCTGCAGAAAGCTGCAAAGGCACTACAGAGTTACTTTAGCAATTTGGGACATATAATACAGTAATTCATATCCGGCACATGAGAGGAAGCATGTTAGGGAACAGGGCTGAGATGGAAACTCATGATAATGAGAAAGAGAAGTGTTCTCTGTTCCCTCACAGGCTCAAATAGTGATTTACTCAGTCTTATATATCCAAAATGTTTCATGTAGTTTTTAACAGCACTTGCCGTTACTAAAGTAACCAAGGGTGTTTGCCAAATTAACCAGGACAGAAATATTAAGGATAAAAGGTGTTATGCTGAATATTATCTTATCCTGTGGCTTATATTAATACCGTGGCTTTTCCATGAAAATAAAATTAATTTAAAAAAGGATATATATATTTATATTATTATCTAAATATTATTGTATTAATTAAATATTATTATTTATATCATATATTTATACTCATCTATTCTAAGACTTGACCTAATAAGACTTTGGCCTGAAAAACTGACCTAGGTAGAAATTCCCAGTAAATTTACATAACACAATTTGTGTGTGAAAGGGGCTTTTTCACACAAGGCCTTGGGTGAAAATAACAAACAATTTATTTCAGTGACTGTACTACAACAAAACCACCAGTCATATAAGTCATTCCTTATCCACACTCTGGCAAGTTCGATAACTGATCTCCATCAGCGTGGGTTGAATAAAATTCAAGGATTGAGTCATTTTTAACTGGACCATGTAAGACAAACATTGTTGTGAATCACACAACTATTGTGTTTTGTGACTCACCACTTTACACCTCTCGTTCACATTTTTCTTTCTTTACAGTCATCACTTTCTATGAGAACTGATTCACCAACTGAGGAGAATGCATCTGACAACACAACCACACAACATACACAAACACACTGCAAGTAGCCTGGACATTCAAACTCTGTTTGAGAAGTAAGACTTTGCATGTGTTGTCAAATTGATCAAGATTATCTTTGTGTGTGTTTTGTGTTGTCCTAGGTTGCAATGTATTGAGCTACCAGGGCCACCGTATATGCTGTATATATTGTCTATAATTGTGTGTTCTAAGGGGAAAAAAATGTGTCTGAACATTTGCCAAGATTTACAATACTCAACTTCTGCTTTGACAGTTTTCTAAACTTTACACTACTTCCACCGTTTGTTATGAAAGCCATCTAAATGGATTCATGTGCTAAGCCCTAAAGTTTGTTTAAGTGACATGCGAGAAGTGTCTGATGAAAAATGGCTGGGGACCTTCAACAAATATCTGGCACCGTCCGGAAATCCGTTTGAGGGAACTGTTTGTCTGTTCTACTGTGTTTATACTAGGCCCACAATCTGTTTGTTTCCCTCGGACCTCGAGTTCAGGAAGCATTCTTTAATGATTGGTAAACTCCTAACGCCTGACAAAAACACCATTTAGATTTGTATATACCAAAAAAAAAAAAAAAAAAAAAAAGGCATAAATTAGGGCCATATTAAATATGTCATGCTATTACACTCACAGCCATTAGATTATGCAAGTCAATAATAAAACAGGAGACAATTGTGCCATGCTCTGTATTCTACATTTCAACCTATCTGAGCAGGATAAGCGATAAGCTCGGCTGCTAAATGTTACATAATTGCTTGGACTTGTTATCTGTTACAGTAGTGGGCTGATTAAAGATGCTCTTCTGAAACACAGACACACACCATTTTTCTTTCCTTATCCAGACAGACAAAGCCAAGAGCAGTGCTGTATAAAACATTTTTTAAATTAAAGAGAGGAAGAAGCAACATTCCTGCTGTCTATCTAGTCATCTGATCTGTACGGCGAGTCATGTGTTGAAGCAGTTTTACAGGCTCGGCAGCGTGCTTTAGGCTATAATGTGTTCTTCTGTTTTCAGCGACCCAACTTCTGTTTTCAAACGGCTTTCTATCTTAGCGTGAAAAAAGGTCCCGTTTCCTCTGAAATGGACAAATTCTACAAATAATTATTCTGCAGAAAAGACATGAGTAAAGAGGTGACTTGAGAGCCATTTGCTTTTTATATAGCTTGATTTGATTAGATTATTTTGCTTAGAAAGATTTTTATTTATGCATGTGAAAACATCACAACCAGCACTGATTTTTTATTCTCTGCTCAATGAAGCCTTTGTGTGAGAAAACCCAGTGATTACAGACATGACTTGGTCACTCACTTTACGTCACACACAAAATCAATCAATACATAAATAGAAAATGTAAAATTAATTATTCAATCATTAAATGTCTCAAGGTTTCTTGATTCCACTTCTCTATTATTGACAGTGCTATAAATGTACTTTTTATTTTGTTGACTTGAATGATCCTCGTCAGTATATTGTAAAACCCTTTTCTCTCCATCATTGGGCTGGCTCGGTAATAATAGCTATCCAGGAGAGGATGGTGCAAAATCAAGTTTTGCATTCTGGAGCGAAGGTCGACAGTTTAATTGGAAGTGCAAATTGCGTTCACATGTATCCCCATAGTGGATTGAGCCATGGGTAGAGTGAGTGTGCACACTGCAAGCGTGTGTGCATTAACACAAGGAGAAGAGGGGGAGGGCGGAGGTAAAAAGCAAAGAGTGTAGGGGTGGCTAACCGCTCTCCTGTTCAGTTCCAAAGTATTTATAGAGCCACACGTGTAGCTGAGCTACAATTATTATGGTGGAAGTGTTGTTTTTTTACTTTCTGACGCCTCCTTCACGTAAATATTGACTTGATGACGCTGGTGTGAGAGTAAGCAGCTCCCTCTCTTTCTATCCGCTTTTCTTTTTTGGCTCTCCATCCCTCCTTCACTCGATGTTGCTGGCGGAGAGTCTGCAGAGAATACCCCCTGTCATTAGATTCACCCTCCAGTCACACTTACCCTTGCAGTAAAGACGTGCACTCTCATCTTTGATCTCTCTTTCTTTGAGTAGCAAATACTGTGCTGGCATATTAATCCACAGAAGCTGGACCAGTGAGGGTTGAGACCGGGTTTTGATCACGTATGTTGTTTTAGAAGCCGAGACTGATGGAGGGGTGTTCAGAAGAGAGCACAAGCCATGCTGGGATTTATTGAGCCTGTTAGCATTGTCACAGGCCAATAGAACTGAGCATCTCTGACAATAAAGATGGTTTTTATGTAGCTCATCTCAAGACCTTGACTTTGTTAGCTTCACTTGATCATAAAAGAACTGTTTCTTATAGACATTAGTGTGGCTTAAAGCTACTACGAGTAAGTCGGCACGTTGGCGACACCTTTGAACAAAAGCGGTAGTATTATTACGACGCCAGCTGTCGTGAAGCTGTTTGCTTGCTCGTGCAGGGCTGCAAGATTCAAATAATCAGGAAGCAATATGGTGCGTGTCCGTGTGTGGACTCTTTTCGGCTCGGTGAGAGTGGTGGTGACACAGCATATACTAATGCCAGTAAGTGCTAAACACACCTGATTGCAATGAGTTGATGCATTGTCACCTCTCACGGAGCTGAACGAGTCTTTAGTAGGCTACCGCTCATTCATTTAGGAGTAAACACTGCAGTCTAGGTTCACTCCGTGAAATTGTGTAGGCCTATACGTTGCTTGGCAACGCCCTCCCACCCGCCTATCACTCTCCCTTTTTTGCTTTTCTTCATTGCATTTTCTTTTTTTGCTTTGATGGTTCAGCCCCGTTATCAATTATGACGACAAATAACTGTCTCAAACAAGGCTCCCGCTCCCCTTCTAGGGTGACCAGATCGCATTTCCATTACTTTTCACACGTCCCGCAAATTGAGACGTTGTCCCGCATTGTTATTGAAAGTGAGCCCCCCTTTTTAAATGCGTGTTTTATAATCTGGTAGCCTATATATCCGATAGCTGTGTGGAGACAGCAGTCTGTGAGTGTGCGTCTCTCCGTTTGTCTCTGTGTGTGTGTATCGCACTGTCGGGGGGCTGCTGGGCTCATTGGGCTCTGTGAAGGTGCTGCCTGCTTCAGCATTTCCTTTCTGTTACTTCAAAATAAAAGCCAACTCACGTTTGTCAAGTGAAATGCTTATGTGAAGCCAGTGAAATGCTTTTAATGTGAAGCCGCAGCCTTAACTCTATTTGTTTAACAGTAGCTAACTTAACTGCTGCGCGCTGATCTAAAGATAGTGTTTTTTAATATAGAAAGCCGTGTCTCTGGCATTACCGGTGGTGACACGAGTTTATTTTGCTAAAGAAAACGGCACTTTGTCCCGCACAAACGTAGTCTTTGTCCCACATCTGGTGAATTGGGATCTGGTCTCCCTATCCCCTTCCCTCACCTGGAGCCATAGGCTTCTCAAATCGCGTTCCTGCGCCACACTGAAATCTGCGACCAATGCGGATATGTGACCATAGAGCATGCACGCGTGAACCGAAAATCGGACTGGGTGTACGACCAGATCAAATGCAGTAATAAAAACTATATAAAAACGTCTTTCTTTGCACTGATGGACTTGTTTGCTGTTAAAGGTAATTTATGATTATGAGAGGAAACATGAGGCTGTTTAAAAGATATTTAAAAGTTACTCGTTGCCGCTTTAAGTACACAACATTCTAACTGTACCAGACAGTCCTGGATGCTGTACCATTGCGAACTGAATTGCACAAATATTTAAATCAGAAATGTTGCTTTTGTTCAGAGCCTCCACTATTTGTATTACAGAACAATCTGCCTCAACAACATTTTTGTTTTGCTACTTCAGAGAGGCCAATGACATTTAAAGCTTTGATTAATTTTGAAAGCACCATCTCCTCTTCCTCCAGTGACTGTCACTGCAATCTTTTCAATGAATGTCAAGGTCTTATATTGTGCTGAATACATGCAAACACTTGAAACAGGAATTGATTTATGTATGTTGACTTGGTTACTGATGACGTCGCTGGTAGTGTAGGCATTGGTGATTTGTTGATGCTCGGCTGCTAATGGCCTTTGAGGCACTATTGAATCTACATTAGATGAGCCGGATGTCTTTTATTACTACTTCTGTTTTTTTTATGAGGAAGAACCCTGAACTTAATGAAACATAGCAACCTTAATGTGAGTCTTCATACCGACGAAACTGTGCCAAATTCATGTTTAAATAAACAGCCATTTTATCCCTCACTGACCACAACAAGGGGAACTTTGTTTCCCTCTATCATATCTTTGATAGGATACAGCCAAATTAGGACAAAATGGAAAAACTGCGGAATTGGTCCCAGGGATTGTGAACCACAAGAGACTTTTAGGCAAAGTAATAACTTACAAATACAAATCCCAACACGAAGAGGGTCCCTGATCAAAGGCTTGGTGAGAACCTATGACCTAGTGATGTGAAAAGTCATATACACATGTTTGACATTTACTCAAAGCCTTAAGAGTCCTGTGGTATGTGGGAAACATAGATTACAGTAACGACCAAAAAAGCAAAAATAAACAAACTAACAGTGAGAAAAGAAAGACATTGTACTAAAAATATAAAAAGGGGAAATAAATTATGATGTGACAATGAACAATGCATTTAGGTTACAAGCCTAACTACCAGTGGGTTTTTATTAAAGAGCTGCTGAATTATCCATTTTCATCCGACAGCAGATATTACCACACAGTGCACTGAATTTAAATATTTATGCATACAAAATATTTCTCCTCTGGTTATATCTAGCAAATAACAGGGCTTTGAAATGTTAAAACTCAGCGGGATAATCTCAGATATAAAAATGTTATGAAGTGAGAGACGAACACAACGTAGGAATCCTTTCATACAGAATGTGATGCTTGATGTTTTAAAAATAGATTTCTTTTAAAGGATTTGTATGGATTATTTTCAACATTCTAACAATGTTTTTTTTTTTACTTAAAGCAATGAAGTTGGTCACTGAAGAAGTCAAGCTATAAAACTAAACTTGTGCTGCCTTTTCCAAAACAAACTATCATCTTTTGTTTCGAACAATAGCTAGATAGAAGCAAATATAATCTAGGCATTATTAAAATGTCCACCTTAAACGCTTAAAGCATCTGAAAATCAATCCAGCCTAGCCAACAGCCAGCCTTCATGCAACACATCACTTTGTTAATACGGAACATATTATAGCGAGCAATCACTTCGCAGCCCCATTAGAGTTTCTAGCTCGGCACAAGGGAGCACACGCAACCTGCTTATCAATGAGTGCTGTCTGGCTGTGCATCTGAGAAAGCTGCACTTCGGGTCTTGCATGATAGATGCGCTGAGAAATAAGGGTTCTTGCTTTCATCATTAAGCAAAAATCCAATAAAATGTTAGTCATATCCAGCTCCCAATGCAACTTGTTTGCAACGGTGAACACTTCGAAAGAGAGAGCATCTGTATTCTCTAATGAGACCACTGCAACCCAGCAGAAAAAGGCAAAATAGGAGTTGGATAGATAACTGCTGTAAATATTCAATCATTATCATTCCACACTCCCGGTTACATAACTTGTTGTATAGACCTACAGGCAGGATCAGGCCATATGGTTCATACACATTATTCACACACTTTGATCAATTTCCTTAATTCAGACTAAGCTATTAATATGCAATCATGAAGCAGGTGCTCTTAAAGGAAAAAACTAAAATTGAAGAGGGCTGCCTGTGTGATACCAAATTCAGAGAGCTTTTTCATCAATTGCTACCATATGGTATTAGCCAGCAGGGCTGTTACACAGAAGCTAACTGGGATTGAGTCAAGATGACAGGGAAAGAGATGAGCTGCATTCACCACTGGGAAGGCAGGGACCGAACAAGCTCAAAACTCACCAGTTCAGCATCAATACTGTTCAGCGGGAGAAGCTCATGTCTTGGCCTGCAGAGACAAAAAAGGACATACGGTGAGAAGGGGAGAGAATTTCATAAATCACGGAGGCCCTGAATCTGGACTTATTTGGCCGAGGACTCCCTATACACAGTAGGAAGGGGCCGGAGCCGAGACAAGCCACACAGACAGAGATGAGCACATACCACATCCCGTGAATCCCCTGCCAAAGAAAACATCCAGTAAATCACAATATCGACAAACGGCTTCACAACAGCCTCAGCTTGTCAGACTTATATATAGAAAGCATGTCGGGGACTGTGATTCAACATATTTTCCACATAGTAGCACAACAGTGCTTGTGTGTTGGACTATCAATCACTCTGGCTTGTCAGTCTTGCATTTATAGATCTCACTGTGGGGCCTTAAAACATCTGTGACTATGACTGACGGCTTTGTCGAGGCTGCTGCGAGGAGAAACTGCGCTGTGATAAAAACCTGATAGCCCCATCAAAACAAAGCGACAGAGTTGGAGACAGCCGAGCTAATCAAGACCAGACCCTGCTAATTATAGGAAGAAGCAGCGCAAAATAAATAGGAGAGGAAACAAGCAAGGGAGCACGGCAGCCTTCAATCAAAGAAAAACAAGCAATCCAGTACAGTAAACCCGCAGGCACAGATGGATTCCAACTTGAAGTCCCAGTAGAATAAACCCCGCTAACCTTCCAGCAATTTAATATGATGCTGGCAAGTACGCCACTGTGAAAACATACAAACAGAGCAAAAGAGATTTTCTCACTTCAACCCTAGAGCTATGGTCAAGCTCACCATAGAAATACAAGCCTCCCAAAAGATAACACAAGGCAATGCCTACCTGACATACACCTCATTTGTTTAATTAATAAACTGTAATAATTGCAAGGCTTGGCATGTGTGATCCAGGAATGAGATATTTTTTTAACTTAAAATATTGTTATTCTGTCTGGATGAATGCACAGTGGGGTCTAAAAAAATACTGAAACCTTCAACCTGTCCAGTTCTGAACAGTACATTTAATTGCACTACCCACCCTGCCTGTGTTGTGCAGCGTAACAGCTTACATGCTATACTTTTCCAGTTGGCCATACTAGGGTGATTTCACTCAAAACAGTCTCCTGTGTACGTGTATGGGGACTGGCAAGTTTGAGGAAAATATTACATTTCTTAAAGATAACTGATCGGTAACCAGAAAAAAATGTAGTCCGCAATCTCTAGAATATAAGTGATACCAATATGGCATGATAAAAAGTATACTTCGCTTTGTTCCGCACACCATTAACACTAAAAATACTAGTGGTTGATAAAATCATGATCACAGTACTGCACATGAAAAGAAAAATAAGGATTACCATTCAAGTCCTAATCAGGCAGCAGGATAAACACTGTACTGTGTAGCACCTCCTGAAAATAACCAAATAATTCCATAAAATGCACTGACCACCGAGTGCATCAAATAAATAACACTTACAAGTTCATCTGGGCCAAAAAAAAATTAAAACACCTCAGTTAGCCTTTAAGCTTCTTAATCCACCTCTCTTCATCAAAACGCCTAGCAGTCCGAGTTTTAAGCCACAGGTGAGGGATTGTCATTATGCGAGGGACGGGAATGTTTGCCCCCGTAATCACGAGTGAAAGGTTTATGCAGCACTGTCAATAAGCCATAACAGAATGCGGCTCCCAGAACATGACGGTAAAGTGTAATAATAAGTGAACAGAGCAAGTCGATGTGAACAGGTGGAATATCTGACGCAAAAGGTTTGTTAAGGGACCATCTTTAACCGTTCATCAATTATTTTGTTTTAGCCTGCAAAGCCAAAGAAAAAAACGTGCACAGAATATAACATGATGGACTATTTGCACTGCAAATAAGCCTGCGTACGGAGTCACCCACAGCTTATTCCAGAGCAAACAACACTCTCTGCCTCCCAGGAGCGATAAAAACTGGTTTTGAAAAACAGGAACCCACTGGGTGATTCAATGTCAAACTTAGCAACGCCGTCATTTGTAGGCCTATCTATCACTGTATCTGACGTTGATTTAAGATAGACTCATTGTAAAGGTATAGCTACACTGACATGTAATATTCAGTATTCAACATCTTTTTCACTCATGATGAAAGTGGACTGTATGCACTGGCAACAGACCAACCACAAAGGCCTGCAGTAGATCACCATAATATGATACTGTTTTATAAATGTACTGCTCTATGATTAACCATCGATGTGACATTAGGTGTGCTTGAATAGACAAACAAACCCCCTTTTGTGTGTGAGAAAACAGGCTGGTACTTTCTAGTCGCCCTGACAGCTGATCATTGACACTGCTGTCTAGGATGTAGCCTATACTGTACACTATGCATGCACCAGATTCAATTAACATAATATTAAGGTTATTTGGCATTAATAGAATGCAATTATTATAGTAAATCAGCACAACATGTAGGTTACACGCAGCTGCTTACATTTAAATGTGACATAAAAAGCTATGCTACGTCGGGTTTGTCAAATCACTTTTATGGTCACTGTACACTGTGCTTGTCATCGGCCGGGTGGCTGGCTCCTTATCTGTCCCGCAACAGCTAGCTCCACTGGCTAACCCCCAGCCCATGGAAACATCAAAAACCTCTGCTGTTCACCTAGTTTTCAAGCCGCGGCGACTCTCAGTTGTATCACAAATATTTGGAAACGAAGAGCCGAGCAGAGCGACAACACATTCGATACCAAATTGCTAAAGGTTTATTTTGAAACGTCTGGCTAGCTAGCTAGCAAAAGCTACTGTCTCCAGCTGTGTATGTGTGTGTGACTGACTGGCTGACAGACAGACAGAGTGAGGCGGCGAGAGGATGTGTGATGTCTGAATGATGCGAGCAGGATTTGGAAGAGTGTGCCTTGGAAAGCTGATGGAGTTTTAAAATGAAATAGACATAATACAGTCAATTCAAGTCAGCACATTGTTTAACGGAGCAGACTGTACGGTAACCCTGGATATTAACACAGCGTTATGGTAGTTTCTTACGTGATTTCGGTGCTGCAGACGGCTCGGGACGGGTTTAATCCGGAATTCCGGCGGAAAGAAATTATGCTTTGCAGAGTCGGGTTTTTTTCTCTGTGTGTCTGTTTCTTCCCGTCTCCCTCCGACTGTCTGCTCTGTCTCACTACCGCGGAGTGTCGGTGCTCTTGTACCACTCGCCCTCCAGTGGAGAATGAACGGCCCTAATACGCTTTGATTAGGAACCCCTCTTCAGCTGTGCAGCGCACGCGCCTCCCCACCATCATCAAGCGTGCCTGCGCGTGAATGTGAATGCGCGTTCGTGCCTGTCTGTTTATGTGTGCGTGTGTGTACGTGTTTATTTGTGTGCGTTTGTATGTGGTGTGTGCGTGCATGCGTGTGTGTGTTTGCACGTGTGTGAGTGAGTGTGCTTAGGGATGACAGAGTGAGTGAATCATCCAGCAGAAACACATCCAGCTTCTCCCTGCCTTTCCAACAGCTGACTACTGTAGCTGCCATGCGTTGATGAAGACAAACACAACCCACCCCCTCCTCCCTTTGTAAAGTCACACTAATGCCGCCCTGTGTTTCCTACTGTGTGTCTGAATGTCTGAGCAGTGAGTTCATTCCCCATTAATATTTATTAACTATGGCATCACCTCATGGAATAACCTATTCCGATTGCAGAGATAGGCTATTGCAATAGTTTTTTATTTTGATTATACATAACTTATAGGCCTATTTTAGAAAAGAGTGTAGGGGAGAGTGGGGTTAAGTGAGACACTTTTTACATTTGCTCCCCTCTTAAGGAGCTAAAATGATTTAGCAGTCAATTTGACACATTTCCCATTAATTCAGGATGTTTCCTAGCAATGGGAATGATCAGAATTTATTCAGGACGAAGAGTAGTGAAAATATGATTGGTTTAAAAAAAATTGTCTTGTGTCTCACTTTACCACAGCTTAGGGGTAAACTGAGACAGACCAGATAAATCAAGGGGGTAAACTGATCCACTTACTTTTTCCACTCTGAAACTACCATTACAACACACGTTGTAACAGTTAGAATCCTGACAGCGAGCTTGAAAACCACATAAGCCTATTCATGAACTAATGTCAGGCTAGTAACAGAATCATGGGGTTTGGTCAATTAAACACATGTTCTTTCTAAACACTTGAAAGTAACTCTGATCAAATACAACATATAATTCATAATGTTTTAATTAACATTCAAATGACTATAACCAGTTTGATTAAAACACAGTCTGGGGGTCAGAACACAGGACCGTTATGGCGCTTTTCCACTGCATGGTATCAGCTCGACTCGACTCAACTCGCATTGTTGGTGTTTCCACTGCAATATCATGGTACCTGGTCCCTGGTGGTAGCGGCTGTTTTTTTGGTATCACCTCGCTTTAGGTTCCAAGCGAGCTGAGCCGATGCTAAAAGGTGACGTCAGCAGACTGCCGGTCACTGATTGGCCAGAGACTACCGTCAAATCCTATGTATTTCATACACAACATCTCACCATTTATTATTTTCAGGGTTATACTTACTACGAACGGTTTTCACAGGCTAAGTAGTGCCCCAAACGCCTAAACTCGTGCTTGTAAGTTAAATCAATGGAGTCAACCACTGCATGATGACTATTGTTTTATTGTAAAACTGTGTTGTGACATTAGAAGGAAAATTCCTCTGACACATTGCATGCTGCTGCATCTCTGCCAGTATGAAGACTGAATCTTCAAAATAAAAAAAGATGTGGGTAAAGAATGGTGAGGAACGATCAAAGCAAGGGCACTGTGTTTCCTCCCGTCCCCTTAAAGAGAACATTTGATGTTTAAAGACATTTCTCTAATGGATAATGCTCCTGAACATAATGAATAACATTCAGAATAGAAAAAGGTTAGGTTTAATGTTTGAATTACTTTAGGGTGATGTCTTTGGTTTAGGATTAAGACTGGATTAGGTTTAGGATAGGATATTCAAGGAAAACCGTTCATAGTGCTTGGATTAGATAACGTCGTCAGTGGCGATCCTTTTAAGCAGTTCTACAGCAAGTCTTTCAATTTCTCCATTTGTGTGTGTGTGTGTGTGTGTGTGTGCTATACCTTCCCAAGCAGCACCCTGTGGTCACAGGGGGTGTCCAACAGGACACCCCCTCCTTCTCCTCATATACCTGAAGCAGATGGACAGTAGCAGGGTGATAATATTCCTGGGAGTTTGGAAGGGCGTCACTGTTTATATAACCCAGAGAATCTTATTAAAAAGCCGCCCTCCTTCCATTCTGAACTCAGGGTTAATTAGCTCACTTCCTAGTCGCTGGTATGCATGAAGTGCCTCTGAATGGTCACAGTGGTGGTTGTTATGGGCGACTGGGCTCGTCTTATCTCTTGTTGCCTCTTGGGATTTTGCAGAGGAGCTGAGACTGAGAAGGACACAGTGTTTATGTAAAAAAAAGAAAAAAAGATTACAAAGAAAGATCAGCCTTCATGCCTAACAACACACAGTAGACCATGTCACACTTGAGTTGTGAGGACACACAGACACATGGCTACATACAAAAAAACACACATGCCACCAACACTCGCCACCAACACTTGCACAATGAGTTACAAGCTTTGTTTTCGAAAAATATATTAAAGATTAAAAGTCAATGGTCATTCTCAAAGCCAGATAGTGGTAGAAGACATACAGTCCCCTGGTGCACGTTGCATAATGCTCCCTTCTACATTCAATGTACAATGCAACTTGAGTGGATTTTCACATCCACATAAAAGGTGATACATTTAACATTTTAGAGCTAATGGGGGTGTGTATTACAAGCATGCCCATTAACATGTTCTTCTCACTCATTTGGTTATGACACAAGCACACACACGCAACTATGTGAGTGCAAAGCAAAGAATATCACAGCAAATTATCATGACTCATACTGCAAGTGGTGACCCAAGATTCATTCGAAATAGTTTGCTCATATTCATGTTCCTCTTCGGTCCTATTACCTAGGAGATGACAGGAAGTAGGTCATCAAGGCTGCATGCCCCCTCAGTGAGATACACAACATACGCACCTCACACATACAGTACGGTGCATACATGCCCAACGATACACACATCTCCATTGCTTGGGCTGGATCCTTGTTTGACATATGACTTTCTTTCTTAATAATGCAGGTACACCCCTTTATCATTTACTTTTCACTACAGCATTGTTTTGTGTCATCTTTGCTACGTTACAAAGACTGCGGGTAAACAGATGGCAAACACAACTGGCAATTAAGAGGTGCACTATACAGTTTCAGGGGAGGGGCATGAATTAGCCAATAAAGATGAGTTCCGTGTTTTAAAAAGCCATCTGTTATCCCCTGTTCCTTTATCACAATGATGAAGACAAAGGTGTTGTCTGTGGACATCAGAAGCGTGATTATTATTATTAGCAAACACAAGACCTCCAAAGGGTATAAGGCCATCTCCAAAGACCTTGGTATCCCTATTTCAACAGTGCGTAATGTTGTTAAGAAGTTTGCCAAGCATGGAACTGTCAAGAAGCTCCCTGGACGTGAGGGGAAGAGAAACACTGATGAAAGAAGTCTTCGAAGGTTGGTACGAATGGTGGAAAAAACACCACATAAAACATCCAAAGACCTGAAGGCCAATCTGGAACAGTCTGGGGGTCTGGGGTCATGGTTTCAACAAGTACCATACGCCGCATGCTAAACCAAACAGGGCTTTATGGGCGAAGGCCAAGGAAGACACCATTGCTGAGGAAAAGACATAAAAAGGAACAATTAATCTTTGCCTGCCAAAAAGTACCTGGACAAACCACAATCCTTCTGAGAAAATGTTCTGTGGACACATGAAACAAAGATAGAGCTATTTGGCAATGCACACTAACAGTTTGTTTACAGACGGCGCAATGAAGCCTACAAGGAAAAGAACACCCTACCAACAGTTAAACATGGTGGAGGATCCATAATGCTGTGGGGCTGCTTTGCTGGCCTTGCCGTATCACAGGAATCATGAAATCAGAGAATTATCGAGAGATTTTAGAGTGGAAATATCCTACCCAATGTAAACCCAGTGAGAACTTGGTTTGAATCGAAGATCATGCATCCCCCAGCAAGACAAAGACCCAAACCACACATCCAAAAGCACGTAGGAATGGTTGAAAAGGAAAAAATGTACTGTTTTAAAATGGCAAGCAATGAGTCCTGATCTCAATCCGATTGAAAATCTTTGGTATGAGCTGAAATCTGCCATTGGGGAAAAGAAACCCGCAAACGTTCAAGAGCTTGAACAATTTGCAAAGAACGAGTGGGAGAAAATACCAGCTGAGAAATGCAAGAAGCTTATATATGGCCACAAGAAACATTTGGAGGCTGTCATCACCAAAGTGTGTGCAACCAAATATTAAAGAGTGGTGCCATTATTGCTGGACAGGCTGTTTTTTTCTGTTTCTTCTTTGAAATTACAATATGTAAGTTGAAAAAACAATGTTCTTTGTTAAATTGCTTTGGACCTCCAATTAAAAGATCCTGATGACATACATTTGGTACATTTCCATTTATTTCTGAAGATACTGTACAGGTTATACAAAAGATGAAGAGGTGCCAATGATGGTGAGCAGGACGGTAAAGACAAAAGTTCAAGGTGTAGAAATTAAAATGAAACCGCAGTATAATGTTGACCAATGGCAAACCAGAAGACACACGACTCCACTCCAGCGAAGTACAATAATAGCCACATTTATTTTAATTACAGGCAAATTCCCTTTACACTATGTTTTTTTTTATCAACTTCATTTTTTATCCTTAATGTCATACATACATTAACATTTCCAGAGTGCATACAAGTACGTTGATGCGAAGGTGAGGGACTGTTAAATAAAGTAGTTCAAGACTAAAAAAAGAAAAAGAAAAAATGGTGTCTTCCAATATTTATGAGACACATGTCAAATACTGCTCATCACAAGCATTACTCAGTAGTGTTACTGTACATGAAAGTGCACACGGTCTATTCAATATCAGACAGCTTCATATTATATCATATAATGGCAATTTTAAACAATGATGCATTTCACACATTCAACATCAAACAAGGCAGACCTATTCAAAGGCACAGGACTCTCACATCAATATCATCACTTTTTTAAAAGTAGTTTGTACTTACATGTCAGGTAATCCTTCATTTTCAACATTTTGTTTTTTTTACTGGCTGAAATATGATTTGATATCAAATAACCAGTGAGTTAAATGGCACTGGACAGTAAGGAAGTCTTAAAACACTTCCTTATGGTTACTGAATGGTTTTCTTAATGCATTGTTTCCTGTCACATTGGTTAGTCATAGAGGAAATGCTCCAGTTATTCATTAGATTCTGTTAAAACAGTTTTTAGTCAGATATTAACTAAATGGTTCTGGGCCTGTTTAAACATAAATGAACAGTTTCTCAACTTCAAACTACAGCCACCATTTTTTAGGTGTGAATAATGCCAGTGGGCGACATATTTACTGTGGTCCCTGACATCTGCTCTGTGTGCTAGAGAACTGCACACACATTCCTCAGTAGGTACACAGGGAACCAGCTAAGAGGAAGGTCACTTCCATTAATCTACAGCAGGATCCTCTTTCTTCTGTTTGACTATCCGGGTTTGACTGTTTTATTTTAGAGAACAAAAGGTAAAGAAGACAATGTGCAACCTGTTAGCTTAAGCCAACTACTGTTGGATAACAAACGGGTGTGTTGTTATTTATTTTAGTCCTGCTAAGCTAACGTCACAGTGGTGTATCACGCCACACTGTTTTGCAGGTTATGCTCAAATGTTTCAGAGAAAATAGATTTACATTTAATATACATATCTGCTACAGAGCTACTGTAACATTCACAATTGTTCAAATACATGCAGAAACTGTACAACACACTTTCCCTTCACCTGCTCTGCGGGCAGAATTGCCCACAAACAACGCACACTTGTTAAAAACTTGCCAAAAAAATAAAAATTAAGAAGCATGACAAAGCACTGCATAACATTACCATGCCTTATTTCACACAAACCAAATAATGGTTAAAAATGGATGGGTTTTAAAACAAAGTAGCAGCAACACAGGCTTAGTAGTTCTGTGAGAACAATATCAAGAACCAGCAAGCCACCAGTGCCTCTGGGTTAAATTAAAAGAGTTACCTAGCTATGTTGTGAGCATTCAGTGCAAACATGTAAGGGTGAATCTAAATCTTATAAAGATGGAAGCTTTAAAGTCTAAATATGCATTAGTTTCTTTACTGTACAAGTTGACTCCACTTTAATGACAATGTCCACAGTAAGTGAATTAAAAACCTTGGCACCACACACCTCACTGATCGCCACAACTGTCAACATAATGATAATAAAAAAACAATAAAAAGAAACTACTCCCTCTGTGCAATAGTTCAAGTAAGTGGTTTCCTGCAAATAGTAAGTGCTTCGCATCGCATCCTGTGGCCGTACCCAAAAAGACGACAACATAAAAGGTAACATATAAATACACAAAAAGTTACTATTTACATGAAAGGGTCTTGCAGACAAGACTTCACTTTACGCAGAGAGGACCTCTTACTCACCAATTCAGGCTCAGTTTTGATCTAATCCTCCCATTGGTTAAAAATTTGGACCAAAGTCGGGGCAGTCTCATCCTAGATCTGTCAATGACACAATCGACCAATCAGTGTCCCAGTTTTGAAGCAAAGTGCACACAGGTCAAATCTCTAGAGTGGCGTGTCGTAGACTTGTTCCGACGAGCCGTCCTCGGTGTCGTCTTCTGACTGCGACGCCTTGTGGTTGAGCTTCTCTGTTGTTGAGGAGGCAACAAGGTTTCCATGGGTACCGTCGTCGCTAAGCTTGGCCTTGCTGCTGTCCTGAACAAACTCTTGGATCTCCACGGGTAGCCGGCGAAATTTGTCCTGGTACTCCTGGTCCAAATCGCTCTGCAGCTAGGGAAGAAGAACATGCACACAAGCAAAGAGTTACCACATGATGCAATAATACACAACTAGAAAACAATGCTATTTGTGACACATAATGCTTTTGATGACGGTCACAGAGAGTCAATGCGGAGTTTTTTGAAGACGGAGCAGATTGTGTCAATTTGGTCAATAACTCCCATTAGTTAATGACAAGAACAATACATCTCTTTGGAGGTTGCAGAAACGAAATAAGCCAGTGTTTACCCAGTCTCACAAGCTGCCGTTTTCTCCATTATCACCCATTTGAGTAGAGCTGCTTGACAACCAACAGTAGAGGATAGTAGTGGCAGCTGTGGCTGGCATAGAGCGGTTGTCTACTGATCGCATTTTTGACGGTTCAATCCCCTGCATGACACTGAACCCCAAATTGTTCCCCGATGGTTAGCTTGCACCCTGTGAGGTAGTTGCTGCCATTGGTGTATGAGTGTGTGGGTACATTTAACACAAATAATATATAGCTTTGAGTCCGAGAAAATCAGTGAAAATGAGTGTGCAGTCTATTTACGATATAATGGGAAGCTCTCAGAGAGGCTATAAAAGCGGGTTGACATAATTGGACAGTTTAACAGCTATTTTCAGTCATTTGCATCAACTCAGGAAAAGCAGTATTCAGATGAGAACAATCATGGGTTACCAACTTGACATGGTGGACATTTTGACAGATGTCACAACCAGCCGTGGAAACCATATAGGGAACAATTATTTCTAATGCAAGAAACTAATATGATGGCCTTCAAGACATTCAACACTGCACAGGTACCTAGCTACAAGGTAGACCAGGATCCCCTAAGCTTCCTTGTCCTGAACACCCCCTCCCCTGACTGGGCAATAAATGCTGTTTTCTCCCAGGCATAGACGCCCCCAATGATTACAGATGACAAGATTGTATTCATTTCATTGTGAGCCAATAATTGCTGTAATGCTGATTTCTCTGTTTAACTACCCGGCTGGCTCCCATGGGAGAGCAGTAATTAAAAGAAAAAGCCGCTAAGATGAATGGTGTCAAGAGTCTTGCGGCTCAATACAGTCACATCAGCTTCACGAGGGATCGAAAAATACCTGTGAGTTCTGAGGGGAATTAATCTGGGATCCACATTTTGTATGGGAGAACTTTGTTAATAATCAAAGAGCAGTTCAGACTCATACCCAATTTTAAGTTACAAGTGAACAACAAATCATCGTCATTGACTGATAGCCGAGGTAAGCAATATTGATGCTTTGGATCTGCAAAAACTTTGAGGCTTACACACACTCCTGCAAAAACTTTGGATGGATAAAAGCTACTGAACACTAAATTTAATTGTCTATAGCTAGCGTCCAATTAATATAGCAGCCATAAAATTCACAGCTGGCAGAGCTGGCCCTGAAGCTGTGTTCACAAGCACACTGGAGAGTAAGTGAGAGGAGATAGAATGAAGGTCAAGGACTGCCATTGTGTTCCCTCAACGTGCCATTTTCTGCCCTCTTCACTTCAGTCTATGAGATGGCACATCCATTTAATTTGAGAGTACTATACAGCAAAATGAGAAAACCAAAGCACTTGCCTTCACAGCACTTCACTGTATTGATACAAAGTAAATTGGATTCATGTTGGATCTATGATGCACATGAATAAAGTATTTTTCTATGATGTGTGAATGTAGGCTTGGTATCAAACCTCATTTAAACAAGCATTGAATACCAAAACTAAGCTAATGATCAAACTAGATAAAAAGATTGTGCTAATTATGTTGGGAAAAATAACTGTCTCATATTAACTAGTTGAATGCTTCATTAACATTTGACGTCACTCAACAGGTTCCTTTTCCATTTTGTTGACCGTATTTGCCCTTGGTACTTGTCTGTATAATAACATTTCAGTATAAAGCTTTGTCTATTTTATAAGTGACTAGAGTAAAGTGCAGACTTGAACTGTCAGACAACACTTATAACGACAGTATTTAATGTTGTGTGTCCTTGTGTAAAATGTAGGGGGTCTTGTCTTTCTAATGTTTGTCGTAGAGCTGAAGCAGAGCCCGCTAAAGCCCCAACCAAGCACAGCACTATAAGGTCACATTCTCTCTCTCATGCTTTCTCACTCTCTCTGTGGGTCTCACAAAGCGGACATTCAGCCCATCATAACCAGATGGCTAAAGATGCACCACAACTCCTCTCTCTCTCTCTCTCTCTCTCTCTCTCTCTCTCCCTGCTCTGCACTGCGCATGACCTACTTAGGGCCGGGACAGTGTGCGCCTCGTATGGTTGCATGTACATGTGCATCCTGCCTTTACCCTGCCTGCCTGCTGGGGCACAAACACCCTTTGATTAAAGCTGTCATCTGTCTCCCATTTGATGACACCCTGGCAAATGTGAAGGAGGTGGGAGCCAGGTTTTTCTCAGAAAAATATGTGTCTATCTCTGTGCATGAGTGTGTGTGTGTGTGTGTGTGTGTGTGTGTGTGTGTGTGTGTGTGTGTGTGTGTGTGTGTGTGTGTGTGTGTGTGTGTGTGTGTATCCTCTTCCATGTAATCAACAGCTCAGAGGCGAACACCAGCGGCTGGCTGTTAGAGCTGTGGTGCTGAGGTGCCGATGACGAAATAACTTTGTTTTCAGCAAGGGGGAAAGCTTTAGTTATAACATTTGGAATAAGGAATGATGGAAAGATTGTTGGATTAGAGAACAGACAGCTAGAGCTGCAATCTTTAATGTTCTTCTCTGTCCATCTGACATATTAGTTTTTCACAGAGAGATTTAAGAGCAGGAAACTTAACTCCTTAGGCTTCCTGCATGTATATATCGCAGATCTACAGTACATTGGGGTTACTTTTGGTCATGCTAAAACTGATGGAACTGAATTCTGATTTGGACATAAAAAGCATCCAACCTAAACTGTTGTGAGGTCAGCAGCGATACTTTATAACTCTTAAAGTCAGTGTTTCTGGAGATTGCTTATTGTCAAGATCCCTTTTTGTCAATCAGTGAATATCTCCACACTATCTGCTCCCTGTACATACTGTGTGCGTGCTGAACAAAAAGGATACATTTTTTTTATACACAGCCTAGGCTCTAACCCTTTGGACACCAACCAGCATCAGTTAAACTAGCCAGCTTTAAAAATCTGTCTCTCATCTCTGAAGACCTGTCATCTGTCAACAAACCACACACACACACGCACACTTCTGACTTTCTTAAAATACAGCAGTCATTGACCTTCTAAACCAGCTGTCCTCGTTTTGAGAGGCTATCAAGGGAAGCAGAGTAGGCCTCCAAAGAGCCAAATTAATTATTTGCTTTGAGCCGTGACATAACGCCTGCTGCAGAACCACAAAAAAAAGCCTTGGACCGGCAACACAACCGATTCCCTCTGCATCTACAGTGTGTGGCTATGTGAACCGTGGCTATGTGAATGTGCTTCACTGTCTTCTTGCCTTTGAAGGTGTGTTTTAGATGGCTGTTGCTCCTAGTCAATTCATCTGAACATGTTCAGTCTGACAAGGAATCAAAGCCAGCAAAGCAGAGCCCAAATACTGTGTGATGTTTATAGATGTATGTGTGTGTGTGTGTGTGTGTGTGTGTGTGTGTGTGTGTGTCCTGACCTTGAGATATACTGCATATCCAAACCCAGCCCAATTAGGCTAAACCCAGGATCCCATGTCCAAGAGAAGAAACAGGGTCACCACCCTGTCAGTATCAGAAGCATTTTTCTAGAAAAGGTAGCCTTGCCATGCAGTTCATGTAAGCATGTGTATTGTGTGTGTATGAGTGTGAGTGTGTGTGAGAGAGAGAGAGAGAGAGAGAGAGAGTGAGAGAGAGAGAGAGAAAGAGTGGCAATCATTCATATGCAGTACGCTGTATTTGTATGAAAATGAACTGCGGCAGTCCAATGCAAGAGAAAGAACAAGTCCTGTTATGAAATAGAGAGACAGAGGAGCAGCTACTTAGAATACCATCTACAGTCACTCTTTCTGTGTGTGTGTGTGCGTGTGTGTGTGTGCGTGTGTGCCGGTGTGTGTTTCAGTGCCCTTTGCCTGACTCCTCTCAAATAATTCATCTGTTGCTTTGCAGGAGTTTTTCCTAGATTCCTTTCTCCAGGTTCAAGGAATTTGGTAAAAAACACTCCTGCATACCTCCTGCATCCATGCACAGTAATGAGGGTTTCCCCTACAAGGATAGGTTCACAGGGGAAGGTTAGCTGTGAAATGTGCTTGGTGGTATCTTGATATTCTACAATACTAATTAAACAATGCTACATGGAGCATTTAAATAAAAATAAAAACTCTAAATCCCCGCAGACAAACTAGAATGATTAGTGGTTTTTAGTGCCAGCTTCATTAATGATTTTTAAACCTGCATTAACCTGCATTGCTCATTCGACAAGCTATAAACAAAACACAGACATATTATCACCTTTTGAAGTTGATATAGCAGCTGGCGATTTAATCAATCAGCCTACATAGAGCAACATTAGCAAGAATTCAGAGATGTGTCTGGCAACCTGAAAATTCAACTCCAATATTCGCTCTTCTTTAAGTTCTCTTTTGATGTCCACCAACCCCTGAATAAAATGTCTGCTTCTTAAGCTGCTCCACTTTGTTCACCAATAGGTTGCTAACTTTGCATGTGTGCCATTTGTTGCTGGGCAGATAGTGTGCAGTGGGTTTATCCAGGCTTTGTCAATGAAATCTGCTGCTACTGGAAGTAAAAGGTTGATAAGACTGATGAGAGCAAAACAGTAAAGGGACCCCCTACAAAAACAAAACAATGAACTAGAGCTGTTGGTTATAATTTCTTCTTCAACATCTAATTTATGCGTGCCAATTATAGCCTACTCATCTTTAAAAATAATACCATAATAATTGTATTTTCGTTGTATTTTTTTAAATCCTCCCACCCAGCCTCCATATTTACTGTCTATGTCTCTTCAGCTGCCACGGTATTCGTGCTGTGCTGCCCTCTCATAAAAGGTGGATGCTAGGAGTTCCATTGTGTATGCTCCTTAGACAATGCATAACCCTGGACAGCCTCATTAGCAGATGTGGCCATACATAATGAACACTTGTGCACTGATCTAAAATAGCAGCGAGCATAACAGAGCAAAAGAGTAACCAAGCGTGCAACATGTACGCACACTCACACGTACACAATGGATTTGACTTCCCTGTCTCTGGTTTGCACTCAGTGTCCCCTGTGGGTACCGTGTGTGTGTGTGTGTGTGTGTGTGTGTGTGTGTGTGTGTGTATTGGCACATGTGCATTATTGATGAAAAACCGCTAAGCAGAAATGATGTAGATCAAAGTCTGTGACAAGGGAACATTGGCCACCCAGTGAGGGGGAGACACATAGACAGAGAGAGAGAGAGAGAGAGAGAGAGAGAGAGAGAGAGAGAGAGAGAGAGAGAGAGAGAGAGACAGAACGTGGCCACCTGCTCACCTTCCTTTTCAACTCCAGACTTCCATGTTTCCTCCAACCTGTCGCCCCTCCCCTTCTCTCCCTCCCTCCTGCGGCTTTATTCCACCTCCTGCATCCATCACTGGGATTGCGTCATGAGGACTCAGTTTCAAATGAACAGATTGCAGAGAGTCACGAAGGGTACAGGAGGATAGAAGAGGTGGGGAGGGGAAGAGTAGGGGGACCCGAGTTTCCATGACGACCGCACAGGACCCCCGCTTGTGGAACGAACGAAGGAGCGTGTGTGTGCGTGCATATATGTGTGGTTCTGCGGTAGCTTACACAGTAGGGAGACAACCTTTCAATTTTTTTCTCCTTTTCATTTAAGAAAGAATCAACGTCTCTCCTACCAAATGACATACATTCACACCACACACTCACACACATCAGCACACACTGTAATGAAACATAATACCTTATTGCCTTTCTTGCACAACCAAAAGAAGGTGTGTGTGAAGGGATGACTGGGACTTAAAATATGGGCCGGTAAGCCTGTAGTCTAATCCAATCATAAAACCGTCAAAGATGCTAATATGATCATTTTATCTATCCTTTTTTTAGTAAAACCAAACATGGGATTTTAGGAAATTGGGATGAATTGAAAGAATGACATAAAACAAGTATAATTTAGTTTCAATACTCATTACAGAGTAGTCATATCATGTAAGTCAAGTCACATCAAAAATATCTGAAATCAATAGCTACAACTCTGAACATTAAGCTGTAAAGTAAATGTCAAATGCTAGTTCTTGCTGCATGACTCAATGACTCATGTATATCAAAATATACATTTTAGAAGAAAAGCATGAGTGGGTCTATGACTAGATTTGATAATTTGATGAAAAGATAAGTCATAATCAACATGAGGTGTGAATGGTTAAAGGTAGACACATTGCAATGTGAACTTGACCATGTGGTCACAAGCAACAAGAGCCGATGATTGGAAGCAACATGCCAGGATATAAGGTGGTTAGGTGTGCCATCGTGCTGGGCACTGCCGACTCCTGGGGGCCATTTTGATTGGATCATTAACAGGACAGTCACACCTGTGTGCACATGCTGTGTGTGACGACAAACTCCGCCGTGTCTCTCTTTTTTCTTCCTCTCTCTCACCCTTGTCATTCAATGTACTGCGCGATCCTCAAGGTCACAAGTTCTTCATAATAATGCCAAAGTCAGAGCTTACGTAGAGTAACCCATCGCCCACATTTTACATCCTGTCAGCTTTAATTAGTTTAGAAATTCCAACTATTAAGGCTTGTACAAAGACGCTATTAGTCGCCTACTTGTAGAGATACCGTAGCTAGTTTTTAGGTTGATGTTTCACATGAATGTGAGCACACACACACACACACACACACACACACACACACACACACACACACACACCAACTACCATTGTAGTGGGCTGGTGAGCTCTCTCTTCACCAGGGATAGTTATAGCTGTCCATTAGTTGCTGCTCTGAGCCCAAAGGAGAAACTGGGTCAGAACTATGGGAGAGAGAAAGTATGTTGTTTCTCCCTCTCTCTGATTCATAACGACTAACACACGCACGCGCGCGCACACACCCCTGCCCTGGTTATTCCATTAGCCCCCATTGGATCTCTCATCCTGACTTTGTGTACATGCTTTCTATGTTTATATGTCCATATGTCGTTGTTTACATTCATCCAAGGACTTCATCACTAGTATAGCTATTTCCTGTGTACTAATTCAACAATGTCTCCCTTTCAACCATTTTCAATGGACGGCATTCACTAAGAGCATTCATTTTAAGAGTCAAGCGCTTTACAATGGTTCATATTCATCACACACAAATTGAATCGGAAATAACATGCAAGGCCAATGACCTGCTGCTCAATGGATCATTTTTCTTTTTTTTTCAGTATTTTTCTCAAGGATTTTTCCACATGCTATTAGGCACAGAGCTGGAAAATAGACTCAACACAGCTGCTGAGGGAGTGGGGTTTCAGCCAAAGCATGTATGTAAAGAAATGGGCTAATGTTAGCTCACTCTCAAAGGCTGAACTGACTGGAACATGTCATATTGAATTGATGATCAAATAAAAATGGTTATGATATTGATGTACTTAACAGCATTGTATGCAGCTAGGTTGGATAATGAAGATAAAGTAAATAGATATTTTAGGCCAATCTGTCACTTCAAGGTCTATAGTCAGCCCTGGCTAAACCTAGATGCAAAGACATAGAAACATTACTATTAACAAAAACAGACACTCTAAAGGGGTCTTAGTGGTTTTTTGTTGTTTGCAGAAGGCATTTGAGGACATTTAAACAATGCCAGGTTGTTCACGAGATTTCCCATTAATTAAGAAATGTAATCTAATGTAACTTTATTTGAACAGAGACAGTGTACACACACATTCTATGTGTGTGTGCAGGTCTGTTGCGCAAGCAGCCAAGCCTTTGTCAGACGGGAGAAAAGATTTTAAAAATGTATCTGTAATTAGATCTGTTGGGAGTCTGTTCCATTGTTTGATGCCTACAGAGGATTAGGATGACTTTCCAAATGTGGTTTTGCATTGTGGGATTCTGCATTCTCCCCTAGTTGTTGACCTGGTTGCTCGTGCTGAGAATTCTGAGCCCAGTGTCACAAACTAAAAAAAGAGAACAGCTGCATCTCTTTTCTCTCATTTGAGGAAACCCGCTCAAATCAATGTTAATTGGACCCTGATGATCCTGTTTCATACAGCTCACGTTGAGTCAGTGCTGACTTATACAATGTCAGGAAATCGTGCTTTATCGACCAGAATGCTCAAGCAACTACTAAAAGACGATGACGGTCTTCACAGGACCAAATTAAAAGAAGCGCAGCCCAATATCGATTTTGACAATAGGGCAGATGGTTCTCAAGGCAAATAGAATCATCGCTGACTCCACCATCCATATTCTACCTACTACTTTCTTGCCTGCCTTTTATGTGCCACTCCACAGACTGCATGTCTATACTGCACCTCCAACACTCAACTCACAATGGTTTTAAAGGAACAAAGGGACTAACCCTAGCCCCTTAGACACCAATAGAAAAACATATGATAGGAGAATAACATAACATCTCCTTGGCAAGCAGAGGTCAACTTAAATATATCCACAATGTGCTGTAATTAAATTAGATTAAAATACAATCATCAAGACAGATCAAGAAGAGAGGAGAAGCAACAAGCAAAAAGACATACATTTGTGTTTAGTGGATGTCCTAGTACCACTTGATATTATATTTGTGTTATGCTCATGACAAACTAACTACTACTATGTCCATAATTTGTATAATAATTTCATATTACATTTCTTAAGTGACACAATGCTTCCTCCTGACAGGGATCAGGGGGATCCTCGTGCCAAAAATTGTGTGATACTGTAATGCCAGAGACATTCATGCTTTCAGAAAATATATAGGCCTACTTTTAAATTGATTTAATATGCCTTATTGATAACCCAACCCGTTTACTCTCTGGTTGGTGTCTAGGATTTTACTCAAGGACGCATCATCAACATGTGGTCTTAAATATGAGCACTCCAACTGGGGTGTGATCTCACTCTAGACAAGCCAATCTGCTGCCCCTGTTATGTTGTTAAGATGCCATGCTATGCACATAACACCTAAATGTACAGTAATGCAGCACAGTAGCTGTTCTTGAATACATGCAATATTTGCAATAACTCATATTAGTGTACTGCAGTGTTGTAATGCTTGGCAGGTCTCAGCCATAACAGAGATGAAAATGTGCAGTCGGCAGCGGCCCAGTTCTTTAAAAGCTTGAATATTAATACTGCCACACGGATGCTGCATTCATTTACCGAACACTGGGATGCAAACGATGGTCTTACCATTCTCTTCAGCTGCACACTCTCCCTACAATGACAGTCACAATGACAAGGTTGTCACAGTCACCATAAAGGTATGTATATGTAGCATACACAATAGCAGAGTGGCATGCTGAGATTACATCGTAACTCCAGGAAGGGCTTTAATAACGGGCGGCCATGGTCTGATGCAACCACAGCAAGGAGAGCACCAATACACTACAAATGCAACTCCTTCACATAGTGATACAGGTTATACTGTTTGCAAGCACATACACTACAGCAGGTGTTGATATTGAAACCTTAGGCGACATATTCTCATATCAGCATAAATATTTAAGTGGAAAAAGGCTCAATATTTTTTTTTGTATCAAGAGGTTACAATTAGAGTCATGCACTCAAACGCTGGGCTGGGCCGCCCCCCGGTGGTGAGAATTAACACACAGTCTTCAGTCAGAGATATACTAAGGCTCAAGTACATTTTACCCATATTTAACCAAAATCATCCCTGCGTTCCAAATCAAATACTCTTTCTTTTTTCTATTCTACATACTGCATCTGACCATAAAGAAATTTAGTTAGCATGCAGTAGGTATAAAGTAGGGACATCATTTTACTTATTTATTTCATCATAACCTTGATCTTGCCTCTTGCTTTTATATCCGTCGCATCCCCTGTTGTTTTCAGACGAAGGCTCCTTCTATGTGACGTCACTTCAAGTGTGCACTGGATTGTGGGTCAGAATCGCCCAAATAGCATGCTGTTTGAATCTCGGCCGGATGTAGTACACATTCAGGTATTTTTTGGGCATACTTAATCTGACCACAAGAATTGGGACATCCTAAATAATTTTTCTACCATACTAAATAGCAGAAAGTATGGGTATTGGAACGTAGTCCATGTTTAAAAACGATACATTTACTACAGATGGCAGCATATTGATCATTAAAACCCAATTTAGTTTCATTGAACATTTTCTTAATAGATTTCTTACCTTTGGCCTTTCATCAAGGATCTGCTGGCGGATATCCTTGTGCTTCTCCAGTAGTCTTTCATGTCTTTTAATCTGTGCGTCTTCCAACTAGACATACACACAAACATCCAGATATTATAAGGTCTCTGTATGTCATCAATAATATTACTCTATCCATACATGTTAAGCAGCTTAAGTAGTGGTGTATCATAGGTATCAATAGACATTCGAATTATGATTAAAATGAAAGTCATAACAACATTTTGTAACTGTAGTATGGCATTATTGGCATATTAAATGGTGATGCTCATTTGAGAGTATAGATTGTCTATCCAATCATAGCCACATATATCCTCTCTTACCCGTTTGATGTACTGCACCACCTCATTGACAAACGATCTGTTGATCTCTAACTTCTCTCTGTGGGGAGGATTTTATTAACAGTCAATCCATGCAGCAGCAAAATCTTTAGTATTTGGTGACATCTAGTGGTCATACAAATAGAACATTCTACCAGGACTGGTTAGTGTTTGAAAAAAACAAGATACTTACTCTTCGGTCACGTTCTTGTCTTTAGACTTGGCTTCATTGATCTTCTCTTGCCTTTTCTTGTCCATTTTCTTCTTAAGATCCTTCTTTTCTCTATAGATGGTGAGATAGAGAAAGAACAAGAATTAAAAAGTAACACTGTCTGTGAAGGTGTGTGTGTGTGTGTGTCTGCGCCTGAATGTGTGTTCGTGTTCGTGTGTGTGTGTCTGTGTGTGTGTGTATAGATTGCATCACAAACATAGTCTTACTTCTCACAGATGTCCCGGAGCTTTTTGAGCTGAGCACTCTGACACTCCTCTGCTATGGTGGTCAGCTTCTCAACCAGCTAGACAGATAGACAAAGAGAGACTTAACCTAATACACAACCAAACAGATTAAAGTGAGTGAGACAGGAAACAACTGCTATTTTTTCTTTGGTTATTTAAGGCAATATTTCACTGTAATTCCATCTGGATTTGTTGAGATATTAAACCTAGTAGCTAGACAGCATTCAGACCAGGGAAACAACACAATCCCTTTTTAAATTGTTGGCTTTTGCTTGGACAAAAAAACGTTTCTGACATCTAAGATCATACAACAGAGCATGTGCACAGGCAGTGGAATGATGACTCTAATATGATTGAGTGATGTGTTTGATAGGATAGGATCAGTCTGTATTAGCCCTTCTGAGCTTTGGGAAAGCAGTGCAAGCTCCTGTATTTGACCGTTTATCCAACTGTTGCATACAGTACGTGCGTGTTTATGTTTTGTATATATACATGTGTATGATGACTGAATAACCTGGCGGTATTATAAACTTTGTTGGAGCGCATATAGGAATATTGCTTACATACATGTTTTGATATCGTGTTCAATCATCAAAGAGATGACAGGAAATCTGACATTACAGTATGTACACTATGAACCTCACAATAAAAATTAAATATTCAACGGATCCTTGAGGAAAATTTTGTCTAGGACAGTGGTTTTCAAACAGTGGCAGGGGGGGCGCGGATGAATATGTGAAAAAAAAAATATATATATATATGTTTTTGATATTAACATCATATTAAGCAAATGTAAGTTATCTTACAAAAAAGGAATACAATGTTTTGGTCTAGATAGTTAATAGCCTAATAATTAAATCAGATCATCTGGGAGATAATCCGAGGTTAACTGATCACGTCACATTCACGTCCATGCACAGTGTGTATTGAGTTTATTTTAAAACATTTGGAAATGGGGCTGCCCTCAGTTTCCCATGCACTGTGTATAGTCTATAGCCTATTTCAGCCTTGTCTGTGGAAATAAAGATAGTTCTTCTGCTTCGTTCCTCTCACTGCATTTAAATGCATTCACTATATTACAGAGAAATATGTCTCGTTAAAGAAAAAGAGCTCCATGCCCAACCCAGAGGACCCTGCATAATATTTTATTTTAAATAAATATTTTTATGGAAAATCCATGTGTCTTTCTTCAATAGCTTCTAATTCATCCGACCCAGTGTCGTATATTTGTTCACACAAAATTCCTCAGATTTTGCCTCTATTTTCCTCTGAAAGTGCACCAGATTCATGCATTTCACTTCAAAAAGGTAAAAAGAAATCTCCCGGGGGGGCATACCCCCAGACTCCCCTAGGAGGGTCAGGATCTCTGCTGACTTCTAATTTCACCCAGCAGGACATTGGAGGCACTAGCGAAAAAACACTAGGTGGGTGAATGACATTTAACAATAGTCAATAATTTCGGCAAGTCTTTCTGCCTATCTCTCACACTCCATTGCACACTCAGTCACTACTATCCATGCTTTAAGGAAGCAGGATTAAAGCAATGGATAAAGATGTTCAAATGTATTTTAAAAAAGCTAAACAAAAACATACTTCGATAAAGATGTTAAAATGTTTAAAGAAATGTGTTTAAAAACGCACAAAGATGTTTAGAATGTTTCAAAAATATGTTTAAAATGTGTAAAATAATGATAAGATCTTTCAAAACAAATTTGTTCTCTGAGGGGGGGGCTCACTCTCTCACACTTTGAAAAACCCTGGTCTAGGACATTGGGAGATGAATCTTAATGACTATTCAATTTCTACCTAGTCTGTTCTGAAAAATGACACTAAATTCCACACACTGCACCTTTAAAGGGCTAAGTGTGTGTGTGTGTGTGTGTGTGTTTATTTTTGAGTACCTGCTTGATGTGCTCTTTCTTCTGGTACTTTTCGCTGTAGTACTGCTCCTGGCGAAGCGTGAGGAGCTGTTGCTGCTGCTGCTCCTTCAGCTCTGCAAGCCTCTGGCTGAAGTCCTGATCCAGCTCACACAGCTCTTGGTCCAGGGCCGAGAGAGAGTGCTCTGACCGACTGCAGAGACACACATGCACGCACACACACACGCACGCCCGCATGCACACACACGCAAACACAACACACAAAGTTAAAAAAGAAATTGTGAAACTGAGTTTAAAGCCTAGTTAAACCAATTGGTGTAGAAATTAACAACTATGTTCGCATGCAGATGTGTGCAGAAGTGTGTAGATCCTTAAACCGTTTTGATGAACTGTTAACAAATAAAAAATGCAAAACAGCTGTTTTCCCAGAATATTGACTAAACATGGGGATTGGGAAGTGTGGGACAATGTTATTAGGAGGGGGGTATTATTAAGCAATATTCTGTTTTCTACCTTATATTTTATTTAAATGTTTGTGTAAGGTTTTATTTGGTTAAGATATAATGAAAATGGAGTACAGTTTTACTTCCTGTAAAATGTAACATCCTTAATCCTCCAATACATTTTTTATATAGCCTATATATATATATAATAAATAAAAATTCTCATTCTACAGCACAGTGATGGTAATCTAATTAATCTTTTTTTAGATGTAAGAGTTAATGTTTGAATTTAACACTATGGAGAGCACTTGTGTTATCTGTCTAATGCACTGCCCCTCTGTGGTCCACACCAGATTAGACAACTGTAATCTTTGCTGTGTGCTGAATGCTGATTCTTCAGTGTGTGATGGACTCCTGAAGTCCCTGAGGCTTAGGAGAAAGCCCTTACCCACTCATTCTTATTCTGTGCATAGCTCGGCTTTGTATTGTTTGTTTTGAGTGATCCAATTTGCAATAAGTCAAAGGCGCATGATGTATTGTGTATTTCTGTAAATGGAGGACAGAAAGAAAGGAAAACAGAAAGGAGGGAAGGACAAATCTTACAACATCACATATATGCTACATGTTGTTAAGAAGAACTACGGTATGCAGTGATACAGTGTTGAAATCGAGTTCCTGTTCCTAAAGTGAGTATTCTCACTTTCACTGCGCTTACCTCATCTATTATTGCTCCAGATAGCAATTTACTCAATGTCCCAGAATGACTTTTAAGCCAAAAAGAAGCCAAAAGAAGTACAGTTGCTTAACAAGTTTAATGCTATACATACGTACATACTGTACATACATACCCATAGGCCTATCGTTAAGTGTATGCAAATTAACTGAGTTTTCTATTAAGAAAAGAAAAGAGGTGTGCGATTACTAAAAATGTAAGGTAAAAAATTGTGGTAATATTAAATTCTGGTCAAATTAAAAAAATGGTCTTCCAGTTTTAGGGCTTGTACTGTAAAAAAGCTCTTTTCCATTTAATCTTTGAGACAAAACCTTCTCTTTTTTTCTCACATGTTTACTGTTTACTGTAGCTTTGCTGGAAATATCAGCGCATGAAACTTAAAGGCCTACTTCACCGGTTTGAATATGAAGGTGTATTGAATTCTGAGATCCTATGTAGTATAAATGTGCAAAAAAACGTACTTTGTAAATATTACTGTGATGTCACAGTAAAAGACATCACAGTAATATTTACAAAGTAAGTTTTTTTTAACCTTATATTTCTCTTTCTGTGATGTCACGAGAAAGAGAAATATAGGGTTAAAAAAAACACTCTTTCTGCCTTTTCTCAGGCTAGGATGAAACGATTTAAATTTTTTTCGCACATTTATACTACATAGGATCTCAGAATTCAATACACCTTCATATTCAAACCGGTGAAGTAGGCCTTTAAATTCAGTCATAGGTTACAAAAAAAATTCTCTCTTTTCAAAGTCCTTTGAATTTGTGTGTTTGTGTGTTTGTGGATTCCATTTGAGGACATATAGAGCAGAAGAGGAGACACAGACCTCTGGGGCAAAGAGGGAAAGAGGGAGATAACAATAGCAGGACAGTTGCGAAGTGGAGGAGAGGAGAGCTACCTACCTTTTCTTACCGAGCTTATGGGTCTTCTGCAGGGCCGAGCGCCGGCGCTGATGCTGGCTCTGTAGCTCGGAGGCGCGGGCTGTGTGCTCCTTGATCAGCTCGCTGGTCTTGCGGTGGTGTTTGCGCACCAGCTCCTTCATCTCCTTGTACTGCTTCCTCTGCTCTCGCACAAAGCCCTTCTGTTGCTTCAGCTCCTCCAGTGTGTGAGCCTCAAATTCTAAAGAAATGAGCATGGAGGAGCAACAGAGAAAAATATGACAAAGGGGAGGTTTAAAATAGCTGTTAAGTGTTTTAAAAAGTACTTATAACCTGCAAATACTTAAATTACTACTTAACTTTCTCCTTAATAATAGGGACATTAATACATTATTTTCAATAAATCAATAATGTCTTAACTAAATATGCTTGAAACAGCATTATGTTTTCATACTCTGAATAATTTTTATTTAACTTTTATTGACACTGGAGAGATCAATTGAGGGGTGACCCTCATTTACAATGATGTTGAGTCAAACAAATGCAAAGCAAAAACAACAATACATACACAATATACAATGGAAATACATCAAATACACAACAACTGATAAAAGAGACAAACCAATTGAAACATTTAGACAGCGTCATTATGGCCGCAATTAAATAAAATTAAATGGGTGAAAGAACAATTATAGCCAAATTAGAGTAACAAGAGTAAGTGCACAAGGATGAAGTTTGGAAAGAAAAGCGTTACCAGTTAGGACGCTCTGAATGATGTCTTCAGTCTTCACAAATGTTTTCAATGAGCCTGGGCACCAAGAACAGGTTCACATGTTAAGTCGTGTACGGATGAGTAACAAAATATCTCATGAATGTGTTCATCATTTGTATATCTTCAACAAGTACGTTCATATGCTGTTTTGATACAGATAATCATATGGTCTGAGGGCACAGTCACATTTCTTTAACCAGTACAACCTTGTTTACTCCCCCTCAAAAGTCTAAATTAGAGCTGATAAACACAAGATACAGTAAAGCACATGTTTTCTTAATAGTAATAAGAAATAATAAAAAAAGCTTAACTTATAAGAAATAAACTTGAGGCAAATATACAGTATATATGCCTATATAGGCGTCCTTTTTTTACAAAACAATAATAATGCAATTTTAATGTTTAACAATATATTTGAAGCAAAAGGGGAATATTACGTTTCAGGATATCGCAAGGCACAATGCACATCCAACTTTCAGGTGACATTTTGAGCTACTTTTGAATTCACACCGTAGGCTACCTACCGGCAGACTGGGGCTGTTGGCTGACCAACGAAGGGGGTTTGGGGGTGATGGTGGGTGTGTGGCTCAGTCCGTTTTCTGAGGGCAACGTTACCCTCTGGTCCACCTTAGATTCTGAGGGGGCGTCGATTCCTGCCTCCATCTGTCCATCACAATGAAGATTGAACATCATTCCAGTCCACACATATGAAAATACATTGCTAATCGCTGAGGAGTTTCTGTGCGGATCATTTTGAATCGTTAGCATACTACTGAGCTTCTTAATATAAAATATAGTAAAATGGACAGCAGGTATACACAGTATACCTTATCAGTGTGTGCCAGTGGCGACAGGAGCTGTGCATAACATAGATGTGTGTAATAACCCACAAAATATTTCTCTGCCGTTACCACATGAACAATTCTTTTTCTTCTCTGTTCATGGGATATCTTGCTCCAAAAAATCTTATTTTGACAGACAAAAAACCTCCTCCAGCAGCAGTGCTATGTTCCTTCAGGTTACATCTGTTGTTGTACCTGTGCCCTGCCGGATCATCTGTAGACAGAGCTGTGGCAACCCACTCTGGACAAAGCAGATCTTAATTTCACCCGAAGCTCTGCCTGAATCTCAGACTGTATGCTATCTATGAGATACTAATCTAATATGAAATCATCTTGGCTCTCGTCACACTAGCCAGATATCTTTTTTTTCTTTCTTCTCCCCCACTCTCTCTAGGCTAGATTAAATTCACTCTGCCTTTCCATGCTCTGCTGCTTTCAGTGACTGTTGCCATGGTCACAGCATGAAACAAGCACTTAGCGTTGGGCATGCATTGTGGGGTAATAGTATCAACTGGCAAATCGAATAAAAACAGCCCCTCGTGATAGCAAACAGTCCCTCTAGTCCCCTCATCTCATAACCCTGTGGTGACCTTCTGTCCTGCCTTGCCTCTCTCATCTTAAATGAACCTAACGTCAGTCTTACAAACTGTAAGACAGACGAGGAACAGGTCCGTCACCAAAATATATTTTTAATTACATCTTTCCAGAACTTTTAGCATGGATTGCAATATCAGGATAGACAGGACTGTTGTGCTACATTCATCTTTGGCTACCTGTACTCTCTGTGAGGTACATTTAAAATGACTAAGATTAACAAGGATTTATGCTTCTTTTTTCCTCAATGCAGCACACTCAAAAATGAGTCAGTATGTCATTTTATTTATTATTAGTGATTGGGGCAGGGTATCGTTTGGATATTTTATTTTGTAAAAAAACATATTTCTTTCATTTATTTTTTTCATCACTGTGTGTCCTTAACACCTACTACGTATACTCACTGAATGCATGTCCTACCACACAAAATATTGATTTTATATAAAAAATTTAAATGTGTCTTGTCACAAACCAAAAAATAAGTTTTCATTGTTCACATCTAGTATCGAAACCTGTTACTCCCCTAAAGCATAGCACAATAAAAGTACTGAGAGTCACAATAACAGAGCTACCCCGTGATGAAATGCAGCAACAAAAGTACTACAGCTGTGGCTGCAGGCCTAAACAAAGTTTGTTGATAATATCTATGGGGATCAGTGCCGTACGGAAGATGTACTTTCACTACAGTGGTGCTGGCAGATGGCAGTGGGTTTTACTGTGGGAGTACTTTGCGGTGATACTAAAAACCATGCTGTTTGTTTCTAAATTGTATCTTAATAGGGTTTTACTTAAGATAGGGAACTCCATTGTTCCTGTATATTCTCACTCACCCTATTCTCCCATATGTTCTGAATTTCTAAAGCTGTTACTTCCTGACAATGAGGAGAGTGGCCAGTTGGTCGAGGGACCGCTCATCAGAATTAGCAACCGATCACAGACAGTACGTGGGATGTGTGAATAGAATAAACTTGAACGTAAACACTCACGCACATACTCACGCACCGCACACACACACACACACACACACACACACACACACACACACACACACACACACACGCACCTACCTCTTTATCACCCTCCTCCTCTCCTCCCTCCTCCAAAGTGAGTGCAGCCAGCTGTTTGGCTCTCTGCTCCATCAGGTTGACATAGCGGATGGGATTGGACAAGGCTTCGATGACGTCTGAGGAGCAGGAAGAAAACAGAGCAGAACTCTTTTTGTTTTTGTTAAACCGAGCAAGACTCTGACTGTGCAGTGTTTTTCGGGACTCAACAATGATTTTTTTTTTTATATATATATATATTTTGGCATTTTTATGCTTTATTGATAGTGTAGAGACCATAGATAGTAAATAATAGGTAGAGACAGAGTTGAAATGGGGCAGAAAGGGGAGTGACATGCAGAGAACGACCGCGGGCTGGAATCGAACCCGGGTCCGCTGCTGGCCGAGGCCCATGAGGGGGACGCCCTGCCAACTGAGCTAAGGGCGCCCCCTGGACTCAACATTGTTAACCTTTGGATTTGATTATGTTCAGCGGACTTACCTGCAAACGTGTCGGGGACATAGTCCTTTACTTCTACGTACACAAACAGAGTGGGCAAAGTCAGGCTCTGGTTCTTCTCGTTCCTTAGACTGATGTAGTGATAGCCTGCAGGGTTTGAGTCAGATTGAAGGTCCATCGGTTACATTTCAACATTTCGGGAGTTCAAACTACATCATAACTGAACACACTTCAGGGAAAAACCGAGGCTTGTGTAAACATTTATTCTAAATCTGTGGACTTAATCATCATTGAACTGCTGTTTGAAATAGGGACGGATAAGAGCCAGTGCTGAAACCAAACTTTGTCACCTGGACGGATGGCTGACACAGGAATGATACGGTGGCCGATGAACTTCCCTCCTTCTTCAAACACAGCTATCCTTAATGAAGCGAGGCTGGGCAGAACAACCTGGGGACAATGGTATCAAATGCTCTCATTGTTACATCAAAAGACACCACTAAGTTGTTGTTTTGCTACATGGAAATATCTACAGTACATCCGATTTCAAAACTTGGTTTTGAATATGCACCCTGAGCTAACACACAGTCAGTTGAATGTCTTTATTTATATTTGCCTGTATATTTGTTCTCTGCACTGTGTAAAGGTGTGTATTTAAAGTTATATTGCATAACTTCTGTCATGAGGAATTCTGAGTTATTACAACAACACTATCTAGATGAGGTAAGACCTCGGTGATTGAGCGTGGATTTGATACCTTCTGCATTACATCTAGTTAATTTTTTCTTGGCACTTAAAAACCAACAACATTTCGTTGGGCGCTTCCTGAGCTCTTGCACCAGTGTCGGGGGTGCGACACCAGTTTGTAAACATGGAGAAGTACAGAGAGAGTTTTGTTGAGCTGATTTTAGCAACTTTTATAAGAGAAAGTTATGCACTATAGCTTTAAAAGTTACTGAGAACCTGAGAGAAAATTCCTTCCACAGTATACTGTATGTCAACACACTAAGCAAGGAAAGTTGATAAAAACCTTTATTTCTTTCCTTAAAGCAGTAAAGCTGAATATATGAAAAGTCTGACCTTCTTGAAGACCATGGTCTCCTCATCCCAGACTGGGTTGATGGCGTTCCCCTGCGATGTCTTGGTCTTGAAGGCTTTCCTCTTGGTGTCCACCGGTAATCCAAACATGTCAATCTCCACGTACGTGCCAACTTTCTTATCCGACAGGAACTGGCCTGAGATGATCTGGAAGAAGAAAAAAAAGGGTAGGAATGAAATGCAAAAGATAAAATGATCAAACACACAGATTTGGAGAAAGACGGCTGCACAGACACAAAAAGCTCACACACACACACACACACACACACACACACACACACACACACATACACACACACACACACACACCTTCACAGACAGTGTGTTGGCTACTATCCCATCCACCGTGCTCTCAGTGAAAGGGTCAAAGTGTTTGTCCGGCCGCCTCATAAACTCCGGTTTCAGTCTGAAGCCACATTTCCCGTTATACTCATACATGCCCAGGTTCAACTGCATGGATAGATCTGTGGAGTGGAGGACAGAATGACAAGAGTTTATTGACACCTAAAATAAAGCATTTAAAATGCATGCTTTGTTGTTTAGATTTTCATTTATCGGTGATTTAAAAATATTGCTGATGTTTTTTTCCCCCTTACCAATGGTTTGGAAGTTGAGTGCCACCAGCTGACAGCCGGCATTCCAGAAGAGCTGTGGGTTGTAGTTGGAAGAGTCCACTCGTGTGCCTTTAGGGTAGATCCTGCTCAGCTGAAGTTTGTTGTATCTATAAAGAGCTGGTTGAGGACAACACTGCATGACCTGATTTACAAAGTACAACTGGTGACTTTTCTACTACCACTCACTACTAATAACCGCTTAATAACCAATTAACGCACACGCATATCTACAATCGGATCTTTTGCACACTTTTGAATGGTTCTCCTCACTCAGCACACTTGTACGCCCCTCTTTGTAAAGAATGAACAAGTGCAAAATATATCTCTCTTTTTTAATAATATTTATACGTTCAATTTTCTTTGTTGCTTTATATTTTGTTCTCCAAGGTTCAGTTGTATATTAATTAAGGCCATGGTAAATTCTCCCCTATGTTTGAACATACCTCGCAAATAAACCTTTTCTCATTCTGATTCGGTTCTGACCAACAATAACTGACATCACACACAGTTCTGTTTATATGAATGGTATCTCATTATTACTTTTATTTAACCATGGCAGCACAATGATGAAAAACAGACCTTTAAGGACTATATTGAGTTGTAATACAGTATATGCCATGCAAACAGAACAGCAAATTAGATTCAAACATTGCGTGGAATATTAAATAGTGCAGAAACACATGCTTTGGTCAAACTGAGAAGGATACTCCACAAACTCTACAGGACATTTGGTCAGCTGCTCCAAAGCCTTGGTCTCTACGAAAGAGGACATCTGGTAGCTGCGATTCATCTCTGTGGGCAGATAAGGTGAACACAATGATCCAATAGTCACTGGGCAGATTGAAGATATCATTTCACATTGCTGTCTAAACACACATCTATACTGTAGTTCTTGTACAAAGCTAAAGGGAAAGAGTTGCAATTTTCTCATTTCATTTAGTGAAATACATTTTCTAATCTTTTCAAATATAAAATGTGTCTGTGTCTCTCCAAGAGAGAGTGAAAATGTTCATGTTATCCATTGTCTTTTCATACTTTTGGAAGCTTCGAAGCTGTTAAACTTGACCGGCTGGATGTAGATGACCAGGTTGGACATTTCCTCTGTGACAAATGCCTCACTGCCTGCTGTACCCTGTACAAACACACACACACACACACACACACACACACACACACACACACACACACAGACACACACAGACACACACACACAGACACACACAGACACACACACACACACACACACACACACACACACACACACACACACACACACACACACACACACACACACACAAATATATGTAATACACAATGTTTTGACATCAGGCCTGTCATAATCCTAATTGAAAAAGTGCAAAGGATGTTTCATGAGCTACATGATATAATTTAAAAATATCTACTATTCAGGAATTTGGATGCACAAAGTAGAAATAAAAACGCATTATAAAATATGATCACTAGAGGGCAGCCTCAGGACATGCCATTCAAATACAACACTGAGCAGTACATCTCCGCTATTTCTAGCACTTGACCGGACTGTCCAGGGTCACCTGCGAGACACACACACCTCATCCATTGAGCCCTTTTTACAGTCGTCATCATCGTCATCTTCATCCTCACTCTCTGCCTCCACCTCACCTGAAAACATGGAAGTCACAGATATGGTCACACATATAAATACTATAAATCAAGCTAAATAAACCGAAGTTAACCGTGTATTTAACTCGATTGAAAAAATATCACACGGACTGTTTTGAAAAAGCTGCTTGGCCTTTAAACACGTCTTTTAATCAAGAATCTCCTGCCTCCATCATATCTATAGCAGGGTAACAAATAAAGGCTCTTACACCGACAGGGCCCAAGCCACTGACAAAATTAATTTTAATATTGTTTAGGTGGAGCTTAACCCCTCCCAGTCCAGGTTCTCTCTGCCCACATAAATAAATAAATCACAGATCCACTAAAGATTTCCCACTGAATCGGAGGTCACGCCGCCGACAGAGGAAATTAATTTTAGCTTTGTAATGGCTGAACTGACCTACACAGCTTTCTGAATGTGCAGCAAGCCTGATGAGAGCCTGTTACTAAACCACTTCCCTTAGAATCTGCGGTCGCAAACTACAGTATGTATGACTCACCAATAGACTTTCTGCCTTGTGGCCTCATGCTCAGCTCAGCCCCTTCCGGAGGCTGCGAGGAATCTGCCATCTCCTCTTTTGTTGAACCTGCATGGAAAAAACAAACAAAACTCAAGCTCAAACTACTGTATAGCTGCAATAAAGCTCAATTTCAAGTGCTCTGTTGATTGTCTAGGGTTTAGTCATATAAGCACTACAGTACAACTACAGCAGCAGTGTCTCAAACGATGTAGTCTGTAATCAATTATAATGTTGATGATTACTGTATGACACTTTTACAATGAATCAGAATGCATTATAGCCAGGCTAGACAAGGTAAATGACAGCTTGGGAGAACAACAGGTGAAGGCCACCGACACTGATCCAAAAGTTCCAAGAGATTTGGAATGTGTACATGCAGTTGAATTATAATTTTTTTGAATACACTAAAGTGTGTTTGAACAGTGTCAACATATGTAAAGCAAACGGCTCTACAGCTTCCAAAATTCAAATGAGAGAAGAGAGATTTTAACAATGCTAGACACATTACACTCATGCATGTTGTCTCAAAATATTACTCAGTGTGCTCACAGCAATATTAAGTTTAGTGAGTAGCAGTAAGATGAGTTTGGACTTTTATTTTGCCATAACCTTTAGCTGCCAGGCCACAGAGGCCTAAACCTCTGATTAGTGTGGCTTGTTAAGCATGTCTGCAGCCTGACAGAAAGCCCTGCGAAATCAGGTTTTCAAGCACTTTCCACAGTCCATTTTTGGGGGTAAAATATCAAAAGTAAATGTGGATTTGACAGTATTATGTCAAGGGAAAATATATTTAACAATGTTCAAACATTCTTGTCTTGTTTTTAGAGCCGCAGACGTCATTGGTCCCTACTTCAAAGCCAGGCCTATGTCTCTGCAATGATTGGGTAGTGTTCAGTGATTGGCAAATTATTGTTTTAGGCTACATTCCAATACCCATATTTCCCTGCTATTTAGTATGGCAGTACATTATTTAGGATGTCCCAATACATGTGGGCAGATGCAACATGCTTAAAAATACCTGGATGACCTACACCATCTGGTTGGGATTTTAGTGTGGAAATCAGCATGCTTCTTTTTTTTGGCAATTGTGACCTACAATCCACTGGGCACTGGAAGTTACGCCACATCGACTGAGCCTTTGATCCATATCAACCAGTAATGCAACAGCGACGGACATACGTATAAGCAAGAGGCAAGTTCAAGGTGCGATGTTATGACACAATGAATAAGCTTAAGTATTCCCAATTGTATGCCTACTGCATGCAAACTGCACACTCTTTATGATCAGCTGTAGTATGTAGAATAGTAAAAGAAAGAGAATGCAATTTGGAATGCAGGGATAGTGATTAACCGCTTTAGTCAAACACCTGTGCTGCTTATATTCTTACACCAGGGGTCAGTAAGTGTTAGTCTAAGAATGAAGCTTGCAGCGCAGCTACCAAAGAAAGCTGATTGCAATGTCTATTATAATTCACAGGTTACTGATATACTGTGTGCATAACCATGTATTCAAATTGGAAAATACAATGTACAAAAAAAGAGAGCTCTTATTAATGCAATGCACACATACGTATAAAGGACACATATAAACTATAGCCAACTCCAATGCAAATATGACTGATTAAGGTACACTAAAGCCAGGGAGCAGCTGTGAACATATACAAATCTACAGTATATAAAAGTGCCAGACAACGCCTAGTATAATGTAAACATAGCCACATGCAAACACACACTAACACATGGAGGGTTAACACACTACTGGTCTTTGTTTAAGATGCCCCAGTGACTACCAGTGTATATATGCCTTGCAGGGGGAGTAGGCAACAGCCAATAGCACATTCAGCTGATGGAAAGGGCCGTGAAAATGATGAATGATAAACAATAGCGCTGTTTTTGCTCCACTGATTTCCGCTTCTTCAAGGCATGGGAGGTGTCGGTTCATATTATAACAGATGGGCCCAGAAGGTTGAGCCTACATTTAACATCTGAAATAATCATAACTCAACGGTCCCCAGTGTGACTTGATGACTCTGTTGATAGGATGTGTGAGCGTGTGTGTGTGTGTATGCACTCAGGTGTGTGTGTGTGTGTTAAAGTACGGAGCGCTGTACCTGCGCTTGGGGAGGAGGGCTCACACACGCTGGAGGAATCGCTGCAGGTGTTGGAAACCTGCTCCGACAGTTTCTTCTTGGCGCTTCCGCTTTTCTTGTGGTGTTTCTTCTTGTTCTTCACCAAGATCTTCCCCATCAGATCCATGGGGCTGGGCAGAGGCACGCCCGACTCCAGCTGGATGAGCAATGTACACGGAATGCAAATAAGGTCATGTAAATTAAAGAAAAAAACACAGGCCCCTGGATGTGGGATTGTGTGTGTGTGTGTGTGTGTGTGTGTGTGTGTGTGTGTGTTTGGGACAAGCACTCTTTGAAATTGTTTTTAATCAAGTTCCTAAATGTTGCACAGCTGAACAAAATTGCCTTATTACAGCCATATTTTACATCAGTTTGTAGACTAATTGCCTAATTACAGAAAAGAGACACCAAGGTTGTTTACTAGTAGTGAGTCACTTTACATTTAAATTCAAGGCACAAATCTTATTCTCCTCAAAATTCACGACAGAAGATTGTGCGGAGTTACGATCCGCACTCAGCATGTACAAAATATGTTTATGTAACGGCTCAAAAGATTAGACTTTCAACGTTGAAATCAGATTCTTGGGACGGAGGGGGGAACTGAGCATAAAACACAAATATTCCTCCTCTCTCCAGGGACCTTGGCTAGAAGTAGGCAGATACATCTGATTTATTTATGGGGTACACAGCTTTAGGATCACAGTGTTTAGGGATATTAATAATGCATAATGGAGAAAGTCAGCAGTTATGTTGATACACACATACACTCACAACCACAGAGTTTATAACTAATCAGCTATAAACATAACACAACTTGTAATGGTTCTTACTTTTACTTGACTTCTTTGAAGGGCAAAGAAACAGTGATTCACACACCAAACTTAAGATGAGACTTTGTGTATAATAACCCACTTTTGCAACTGCCTCGCAAGCATCCAACTACACCTATCTATGTAAGAACCAAAGCACTGAGCTTTAACTCAGGGACACACACACAGAGCCAAGGATAGTTTAAATTAATGAATAGATTAGATGTCCTCTTGGCTTTCGCTACACTTAAAGGTGGAGTCAGCGATAGGAATCTTTTATTGCTTGCAAGCAAGAGCCAATCAACAGCTTTCACAAAGAGCCCTGCAGATATGACTGAGGAGAGGCAATTAACACACAACAATGTGCACTTGTCTAACTTTCTCTACAGTCTTAGCCTTCAATACCTATCACCTCAATCATAACAACCTTGCTTTGTCATAGTATCCCAACTATTCCTGTCTTATCTTCGTTACCTCAACAGTGCATTGCGAACATACACAGGAGGAGGTCAGACCCTCTCCAGGTCAGAACTCTTTGCAATAAAATTACTTGTATTTAGTTTCACAACAACATATATGGCAATATCACAAATACACATGATTAATATATTAATTTCCATCACAGTGCCGAAAAGAAATCCAGTGTTAATATACAACCTAGGCTCTGTAAACTGGCATGTTGCTGGGTACGGTGGGCCACTTTGTTTACATACCAGTTTACAAAGCTTAGGCTGTGTATTAACATTGAATTGACTTTCACAGAACACACACTGTCCCGAAAGTAGCGGATTGTCAGGAGATACAGTATTCACAGATTTTGACAGCAAGCATTCTACAGAATCGCTGACTCCACCTGTAAACAGTTCAGATTAAAAGCTACCAGTTGAACACCGGATGTGGCATGTAATCTTGGCTGCAGTCAAGTTCACAGCACTAAACTGGTTTGATTGAACTACCCGGATGGACTTTCAAGTACCAGAACAATTTTATCCCCCCGCTCAAAGTAATAATGGAGTAAAGAGTGGTTATGGAGAGAACAAGCAGAGGCAGACAATGCTCTGAAAAAAAGTAATACTGATATGTTAAGAAATGAGCTCAAACTACAACAGTAGACACAGAATTATCTCCTGCAAACTTAGTACTTTTATACTATAAGTACATGTCCCCAATAATAATTCTGTAC
This sequence comes from Ammodytes marinus, assembly GCF_949987685.1. NCBI lineage: Eukaryota > Metazoa > Chordata > Actinopteri > Uranoscopiformes > Ammodytidae > Ammodytes > Ammodytes marinus. The sequence goes on from NC_137223.1 coordinate 17,311,121, forward strand.
TTTGACAGGGGAACTATTTTGAACGCATAACTTATATTAGCTGTTGCCACTTGATAAGAGTAATGAAGCCAAAACTGTATCATCTTTAATCCATGCAATGTTGTTGTTAGCCTACTAGCTATGCTGCTGTAGCTCCAACAGCTTATGCTGGCTTTTCTAACCACATTATTCTCAATCCCACCTGCTTTCTGTGTGCGAGGGCATTTGGCCAATGTTGCTCTTTCCGCAGCTTAAAACTAAGCCTCAACAAGACTGCAAAGAAAAATAGCTTTTTTCTGAACATATTTCATATTTCTTTCAGCAGTTATAATTAGAAAGTTTGTTGGCAAATACATCATCATCAAATTGATTGCAGTGATGAGAGCTAACGAGAAAAACATGCTCATTGTGTATCCGAAGAGCAGACTGTTCTAATTTTAATTAAAACACGACAACAACAATAAAAAACAAACATTGTCATCAGTCTCTCATATTTAACACAAAGTGGCGATACAAGAGGAGCTTCAATTGCTAATGAAACTGTTATCCTCTGTATTCACACTTGAGTCTCAGCTGGAACCAATCTTGCTATCTGTCCCTGACCCTATGGACTCACAGAGCTGACATCCTATTTGATACGCTGTATATTCTGGCTGTCTCAATGCCAGAGGGGAGGGCTTGTCATTGCACTCACCTTTCTCTGCATTACATGCTCAGTGTGGTAGGAATATGATTCCTCTACGGCCCTTTCTCTTTATGTGTCCCTCTCTCTTTGAAATCTCCCCTGCGTCTGTCTCATCTCTCTCCTTCTCCTTTGCTCTGCCACTCCACTCCAAATCTTCTCCCTGAAGATACTTCAATGTCACATCCAGTGGAGAAGGCTCCTGGGAACTTTAGCTGCTTTGTAGAGTTACACCAGCGGGGACAAGACATCTGCGGTGAATAACGCACGCAGAGCTATGTGAAGCCTAAAGTGTACATGTGTGTTCTGGATTGTGGTATGTGGTGTTTTCATGTGGGCGACCAGACGGTGTTGAGAGGCACCTGAGTGTGCATGTGAGAGCTTGTGCGTCTACATTTGCCTCACGCAGGTGCCTGCGTCATTACACATAGAGACGCCTTTAGGGGGGGGGGGGGGGGGGGGACGACGACGACGACGACGACAACGACAAAGAAGAGTTTGGCCAGAATGAGACAAAGCTTTTGACTAGTAGCCATGGCAACAGAGGAGAGACCGATAAAGGGATGCCAAGAAAAAAGCACAGTTTAGATTAAAGCGTAAAACACTTCCATTCATCCTAACACGGCTGTCGCCATCGCTCCCATGATAACAGAGAGGTGATGCGAGGGGAATAAAAATGACTGCGGGATGAATGATTACAAGTTGGCATCCATGGCACGTAAGTAGCCACAGGTATGAGACGGAGAGACAGAGACGGAGACAGACTGGGATTAAGTCTAGATGGCCATTTAGTGAGGCCTGCAGTGTGACAGAAAGAGGAAAAACAATGACAACTACCAGAGGCCATGTCGATACGTGGATGTTTTCCGATGAGCGGGAAGATAGAGAAATGTTGCGCCATGAATACAGATAAATAGTAGTGGGTGTCACCAAATGTGTGACTGCGTACATGTGAGATTTGCTTTTCAGATGCAATAAGCAAATATATTTTTTTTTATGATTGGCGTGTTGGGCAGCAGCGTTCAAGGACAATGCTTTGTGTGCAGTCATCTGTGTGATAATATCTGCTGAATCCCTCGCTTCCGGCCATGTGGTACGTCTCTGTGTGAATGTAATAAAAGAGAGAGAGAGATAGACAGAGAGAGAGAGAGAGAGAACAACAGAGAAAGCACACAAAGTTTGAATGTGTGTGTGTTTGCGAGTGTGTGTTTGAACATCTTTTGTACTCACAAGATATTTCTCCAGAGGTTCTGTCAGTAATGCGTCTCCAAATATTGAGCGACAGTACTCTGCCATCTTAGCCTGCTGCTTTGGTCTGGGGATCCATCACACACAGAAAACAAACACAGAAACAACACGCCATTATGGTTTCTCTACTGAATATCATCATACACTGAATATGTACGTCACTCCTCATAGGTCCCTTGGAGTCATTAAAAGGTCAAAACAACCAATGAGAACTCCCTCCTTTGGTGCTGAATATATGTTCACAGAGGTGATACAATGACAATGACTGATTGGGCCTATTGATGTTAGTTACTGATTTGAAACCATGTTGACTTACGAGTCCACGTGGTTCTCGAAAGACAGGATGATTGGGAACGGCGAGGTCTTGAAGGCACACTCTGCGATAGCCTCGATCACCTCCTGAAAACACAGACAGAAAAGGATAAGAATGATAACAAAACTATTTATTATGTCGAATACACAAACCAAGGGGATAAATGTCCTCATCATTATTTGAGTAATCTAATGCACATTTTAAAAACAGTAATTGTCACTGTAAATTACGCAATGACGAGTCACAAGGAGATATAATAAGGCATTTGGAAACGCGCTGTTGAGCTCGTAAACCATATCCATTTACAATGATATGATTACAATCCCAACGTTACCTAGAATGCATTACCGAGAGAGCCTTGCCCCAGAAAAATCGCTTCAACCTGCAGTAAGCCAGAGTGATAACATTGGAAGATATCCTTTCAGAAGTGCAAAAAAAAATGACACTTTGCCTTACTGTAAATGCAACACGCATGTGTGCACGGAAATGGCAGCCGAGCTACGAGGCGGTGTCATTTTCAACATCTGATATTGGGTTTTCTTAGCCACTGATTGTCTAAGTCAATTACAACGGCATTAACAAGGGTGTCAGTACAGTAAATGCCTTCATTTCCATTTGCTCCATCTCTTCCCATAAACATCTTTGTAACTCAACTCTCTCCATCTGTAGCTGTCTATTCCATCCTCTTCCCTTTTTACAACTCCTCTCTTCTTGCATTTGCACTCTCCGATTAATTCCCTTATGCTTGTTCTACTTCCCTTTTGACTCATTAAAGCTACGTTTTCTCCATCAATCAATCAATCCTACCGCCTCTCTTTCTTTTTCTCCTGACACTGTCTCTGCCCTTAGCTTTTCCACTCCCTCTTCCTCTTCCTATGAATGCATTGTTTCACCTTGTCTTGTCATCCTCTGAGACTTTAATTAGCTCACCTCAGCACATCAGTTTAGGAACCAGTCAGTGCCCTGTCACTTACGATTTGCCATCTCCTGCATGCATGCCACACTTTTGGTTTCCCTCATAAACTTGTCCAGCTTTGCATTCCTCCATTCTTACTTTAATCTCCTGTCTTTGGTTTTTTATATCTGTCAGCTTTTGTCTGTAGTATTTTTATATTCCCCAACGACAAATATTAAGGTTAAAATCCTTGCTATATTATAGCATCTTTTCTGAAATAGCCCTTCATTGTAAATTTACATTCAGTTATTAACTCACTTTGTAGAGTTTGCCGTCCCTGAGTGGATTCACAATGCCTACCTAAGCATGAGTTATTCACAGGAAAATGATACATTTGAACAGCCTAACCATTAACTGTTCACTCTATTTAGCCTACATTATGCCAGAGCTCTATTAAGTTACTCTGCACAGAACAGAACATTTCCTGTTGCCATAGCGTCACACACAAAGTTGGCACCACATGGGCTAACATACAAAATGCATCATGTAATGCAGCACATGTCACTGTGCTAGTGCTGGCCACGGTAGTTCATCAAATGCGTTTGTTTTTCGTTGTCAGCAGATGATTTTTCTTTTTGTCCAGTGAATAATAGAACAATATGGAGCTGCCACAGTGAGTTATTAGAAGTGTTGCAGGTGTCAGGGTGCAAGCATCCAACTCTTCAGCAAGGTGTTTGGAAAACTTCTTCTGTTTGCAGTCAGATTGCGGATGCAATAGTCATTGACTGCCTTTTTCCTTTTGTTTTTTTTGTTTTACACAAGTTTCTTTGTCTGTATTGTAAGCAGATACATCACTTGTTCTTCTTTCGTGTTTCTGACGCAGTGCCGTAGCTGCCCAACTGAGTGTTTTTTGCAACCCCAGAATTCTTGGACTGTACTCATCTTTATCTTATATTTAGTACGCATTGGCGTCACAAAATCAAATGGGACTAAAAAAAGGTTTACATTTTAAAGCCACAAACAATACACATAATTAACCATCTGCTGTATTCTTACTTTGCTACAATTGCAAGTTACCCCTGAAGTTTGCTATGAAGCAACATCATGGTCACAAAATAGAATTAACTAGCAGAAAAAATGAAACAAGGAAATAGAAACTCATTTTAAACCTTCAAATATCTGAAAAAACAAAAGCCATTCAAATACGTCTTCACACAAAGATGTGTTCAGACTGCATACTCCCCCTCCTTCTCGTTACCTTAAAGGAGATTTCAGTTGTTATGGTGAAGCCGTGAGTGATGACGGGCTCTTCCTCTGTGGTGCGACCCTTCCAGCAGTCTAGTTCAATGCAGCGGCACCCCGACAGAAGGACCTGTTTGTACATCTCCACCGAAGAGTTCCCCGCAAGCTGGCCGGCTGCAGTGTGCACATATAAAACGAGCGAACACACATAAACACACAAAAAAAAACACCACTTCAGGTACCTGTAATATTGATCCCAAAAAGTAACAGGATGCCTACACAAGCGTGTCCTCCCATTTACAAGAGCTCATTAACCGCATTAGTTGTTAGCATGCAATAAAAACAATACAAACTGTCTGCGTTATCTGAAGCAGGCACATCTCAACACCGTGTCACCATTAGCGAAGCAATTATCTCTTCAAATTAGCAGCGTGCTTTCCTGCAACATGGTGGGAACTGTGTCAAAGTGAGAGGCAGACCTGTTTTCCTACTGAATCTGGCATCATTCATCCTCTCCCTTTCTCTCAATCCTTTCACAAAGCTCGTTCTTGTTGTTCTTTTGATAGACATCCAAATCCCATTAGAAAAACACTTTGTTTTCTAAATGAGTTCTTGTGTTGTACACTGCTTTAAAACCTTGCTTAAATTTACCAGAGATCAATTGTCAAGTTAAGTCAAGTCAACTTTATTCATGTAACCCAATATCACAAATAACAATTTGCCTCAGGGGGCTTCATAATTATATTTTTTGTCTCATTTCTTAATTTGGGCTGTGTGGCTGGCCTGCCCATTACAGAAATAATTTTTTTTTCCATTGCTGAATAAATTTGATCCACTTGAAAGATTCAATGCTCTCCAGTTCCCTCCTGAGTAGATTTGAATAGATGAATTCTAATATCTGTTGAAGAGAAAATGGCCTCTGTATTGTGCCTGCCATGCTTGTACACAGTCAGAAGCCAGTTACTGTGACTTCTAGCCTAAAAAAGAAATGTAACTCATGAATATCAATGAGTTGAGTCTCATGGCATGACTTGATTGCATAACCTCTTGAGAGGTAATGCAAGAAAGGGGAACTTGCATGCAACAGTGCGTTTGATTGACTGACCCGTGCGGTATAAAGATGGGCAGTATTCACTTGGGTAAACCATAATTGTATTTCTAAATGAACGAGTGATGTGTTCATGTGCATTAGAGTGAAAGATGCGTCATGTGCAACCAGTCAAGAGTTAATAACGAGTTGAGTGGTAGCACACGGGGTGCAAAACAGACAGACAGAGTATGTGTGTAGTAGAAAACAAAGACATTTGCCAGGTGTCTGGATGTATGTGCGTACCTGTGAGGTATGTGTTGTGTGAGGAATTGATGAAGTAGTGGGAGAGGGGAAGGGTCATGTCCTCGCTCTGGTCCAACTTCTCCGGGGGGATGATGCTGTTCTCCTCTCCATTCAGATACCTTGTGAATCCTTCCACCGAAATCTGACCTGGACAAATACAAAAGAGCGCACAGACACATGACAATCAACAATACATTGATCTAATAAAGAGTATTATTTCCATAGCCAAGGCCTGATATAGCTTATTCTTCTGTGCCATAGAGCGCCATTGTTGTCTATTATCTATTAAAAACACATCAGCCAGACACACTACTGAAGACTATGTGAGATTTTCACTACAATGAGTATTGGCACTGTCGTTTATGTTATGTTATGTCCTGCGGATGTAAATAAACACTAGCATTGCAAATGCGTATTATTCATTCACAACAGATAAAAAAGTCCAGACAAATGCCATGATTTAATCTTGTTTCTTTCTTTTCACATAATATTTTTCTAAGAACTACAGCACCCTGCTGTTGTAGAAATGAATCTAGGCTTCTTTAAAGATTGATGTCCTCAGTAAGAATAAATGAGCTTGGTGTTAAGTGCCACAGGGGGGATGGGAAAGTCATAAAGAATTGACAGACAGACTTACACATTGTTGGTTTTAATCTCTTCAAGGGATAAGCAAACATAGAATATTTCTCTCCAACTTTATTCTCTATACTACATGAATCAAATCACGTTGCATGGCATATGGTGGCCACATTACAAAGAAATATGTTTGTTATCCTTTTTTTCCCCCTTAGCAATTTTCTGTATGAATTATGTAAAAAGCCGTAACAAGATGAAGTGTATGTGTGTGCACGATACTGCACACACATAGTAGCACACATAGCAGGTGTAATCAAACGAGCAGGTGGATGAATTTTTTTTTCATCATAGCTAATTCAAATTGAGATTACATTAGTAATTTAATTTAGCCGGAACCTTAAATCACTGTTTGCCCGAAGCATTTGTGGTGAATTCTTAATGCCCGTGCGTCAGTGTTTCAGTTTCTGACATTTTACTGTGGGTTTATACTCTCAGTTATTTGCCTTCGACAGAAATATTAAAAGGTATATAGGTGGATAAATGGATTAAGAAATTCCCCTGTTATTGTCCAAAATAAGCCACACAGGGATTTGCAAAAGGCTGAACATGTGCTTGATGTTATTCATTTATTCCTTGTTTTGATTGGTTCTCAAGGTCACCCATGTTAAGCGTTGCCTTTTTATCCATCACCACTGAGCTCATGTTTTCACTGACGGGCTACAGAAAAATGAATGATGCTGAATAAAAAGGTAATAAGCAGCAGCAGAGGAGGAGTTCACATCTCCGATCATCCAGACGCAGGATTCAAATTTCCATACACATTACCATTTGCACACACAGCACCTGCATGGATTACATTTTGTACACATTGCAAGCGCTCAAAGCAAAAAAAACATAACACCTCCTCCACCCACACACACACACACACACACACACACAGACGATTGAATTTATGCTAAATGATGCAAGCTCCATGGGTGCAGCAGGTCCCTCTGGCCACTTTATGCTAATTAATGCGGTGCCGCCCTCTGCAGAGTTGCTGGACTAATTAACGCTGGCTGCTGTCTGTGACGTGAGCTCAGTCGCAGCTCAGCTCCTTATTCCCCATGCCAGTCTGAGGCCTAACCTCTGCACCACACAGACATGGACCCGGTTTCCCAGTTTCCCAAGACATTTGTAGGGTCAAACGGGAGAATGGTGTTAACATGGCTGGGCTTACAAGTGCACTTCACTAAGAACCCACAGGTGTTTTTACTAAAGGTAATGCTGAAAGTGAAGTTGTAGCTGAAAGGAAGGGGAGTGTGAAGGGCTAAATTCAAGTTACATTTAAAAAAAGTAAAAGGGGCTGTGCTGAGCTGAGAGGTAAACTTCAGAGTAAATGTAATCTAAGTTGTAATGAAAACCTGAAAGACAAGCGTTGACACAAACCGACAGAATCTGACAAAGAGCTTCCTCTCGCCAATCACGGAAGACAAATATGCGACCATCCACTCTGGATGGAAGAGACTTTAAGTGTCTTGTTTCATTTAGCGTTTTATTCATTCTGCACTCCAACGATGCCGGAACGTTTGAGCAATCACAGACTAAAACCGTCAAAGACAATGATAGAGCACTGAAGAGATTAATAAAAAGGTATAATATTCATAAAATCTGAGCTAGCAGAGGAAGAGGAAGGGAGACACAGAGAGTGAGCAGAGAAGAAAAAGAAAGTTAACCGTCTTGAAATTCCTCTTCCTAAATGACACAGGCAATGCTGAAGCAGAACTAAGGCACACCAGCCACAATCTCCAAATAAGGGACATGCATTTATTCATACTTTCTGTGTACATGCATCCACAAGATGCTACTTAAGTGCAATCTAAAAGAGCATGCCTTGTATGCACGCCAACCATGTACATACATGTATGAGTGTCCTTGAGAGAGTAAAAAACTGTGTGCATGTGTTTTTGCGTGTGTGTGTGTGTCCGTGTGTGTGTGTGTGTGTGCGTGTGCGTGTGCGTGTGTGTGTGTGTGTGTGTGTGTGTATCTAGAGCTAGCATGTGGAGCTCTGGACCCCTCTTCAGAGCAGATGGCAGCATTTCCTCCGGCTAGATAAATACTTCACATGGGGAAATCTGTCACTGGGACAGAGTAGGGCACGCTTCCAGAGAGTCAAAACACTGACCGCTCAAATGAGTTTTCTCGAGCAATATGCACGCATACTGTATAATGCAATGATCCATTGTACTGAACGTTGAGCAGAGTATTTAACGTGGCATACTGTGATATCATGATGTTATATAACTCAGACAAATCATATTGATTGGTTAGCTGAAGACATGTTTTATGTGATCAATAAACACAATCTTTTTGCACACAGATCTAATATTAAACTATTGCGGGCTCAACAGGTTCTTAAATAAGAATATCATTTAGATCACAAGCCTTTATTGTAGACTTTAGTGCTTTCTTGTCCCTTTAAGGAGGAAATAAACCCCCACTGCTTCTATACAAAGAATACAAATAATCAAGTACACACAGAGAAATTTTATTCAACCTTTTTGTTGTATTTTCAAAATGGTTTTGTATCACATAACAGCCTGGTGTTTGCCTGTGAGAATAAACAGAAGATGATTAAAAGTTAGTTGAATTGGCACATGCATGGCCACTAAGCCTGATCTCTAAAGTGGGATGTTCTCCAACTTTGGCAGCTCTCTGTTACTGACAATTCATACAACATTAAAAAACACAACGTCTCAACAAGTGTTGCATCCCCTACACGTGTGTATAGAGTTTAATTCACACATGTGTTCAGTGCCACATGAGTTCTCTGCTGCGGTCCACTTGCTGCTTGCTATTTGTTTAAGATCTCCCCTAGCACAAACACAGACCAGAAACCCTCCTTCTCTCTCTTTCTTTCACACACTTACTCTCTCCATTCTAGTGATTCTACTGGTCATCCTCACCCTATTCTAGTAAAACAACAAGTTATTTCCTCTATAAAGCTCCACAGTGTTTGGAGTTTTGTTGGCGGTGTTTGGTGTCTGTCTGTGTCTGTGTGTGTGTGTGTGTGTGTGTGTGTGTGTGTGTGTGTGTGTGTGTGTGTGTGTGTGTGTGTGTGTGCGCGTGCGTGTGTGTGTGTGTGTGTCATGTACAGACTTCTAACATTCCGTTCCTTGGCACCCCACTATGTTCCCTCACTTTCTGAGCGTTGCTGTGGCAACACCCCTGCCAAATGTATTGGTGGAGGGGCCTGGAGTAGAGGGTTAGGGGTACAGTAGGAGGAGTCTCAGCAGCAGCAGGGTTGGAGTATTTTATGGGGGATGAGATGAGTACAATTTGTTTGCACTTTACAAAATATTTCACTAACAAAACACATTTGCCCTTTTAGTTACATGTCACTTTGTTTGTTGAGTTGTGAGTTGGAAAAAAAATGACATGAGCTTCTTATTTTATGTAAGAACAAGTTGCTGTAGACTGTGTCTGTGTTTGAACTGACAGACATATTTGAGCCACTGACCTTTCTGTGCCAGCACATCATTGGGTTCATATTTGTCCAGCAGCACCTGGACCTGGTCTGCTTTGAGAGGAGGGTAGAGGATCTCGTTCAGACGAGGGTCCCGCTGTTTACTGTTAATGAACTCTGTCATCTCCTCCACTCTGAGGTAAGGACGACTCTTGGCCCCCCTGAAAAAGAGAGAGAAAAAGTGGAAGGGTAATTAAGCGGTAATGCAAATGTTGAAAAGTGTGTGGGTGCTACCAAACTAGGTTTATAAGATCGAGGACAGAATTGGAAAATGTAAGATATGAAGAAAAAATTATGAAACGAGAAGATGATAGAGGGAGAGGAGTGGTAATTAAAGCGGCAAATAGATGTGGAGAAGGAGCGCAGCAGAAGCGCGGAGGATTTAATGTTTATGTCGGGTAAACTGTGCAGATTTGATTAAAGCGCTTTTCATATCTAAAGCCTGTTCCACCAAATTATCATCTCCATATCCTCCTGGCTCTCATGCCCTCTCTCCCTTAACTGTGATTCAAATCTATTGACTTGTACTGGTAGTATAGCGGCCCAGGCAGGCTCTGCTGGCATGCTGCCTCAGCCGATTGGACCCCAAGTCCCTCTTGGGGGCCACGAGGTGCCACACAGCCAGCCTGGATGAGTCATCACCGGTGGCCATTACAACACACTTTCCTGTACTAATTAACGGCTCACGATGACTCCACTGGGTACAAGCAGTTGTCTTAACCCCCTTGCAAAGCCATATTGCCCTAGCAAGGATGGCAGCCGTTATCAAGCTGCCAGTCTGTCTGAAAAGAGCAACAGATGGCGTTATAAAAAAAGAATCACTATCACCTTCAAACAACTTCTGTTCTAAAGTGGGGAATTAAAGTATCATTCTGAGGTTGGGAGATAGTTTATTTTTTGTGGGTGAAATATGGTTCTTACACTTCAGAGAAGATGTGGTCCAGCTCCGTCCGGGGGCAGAGGTTGCTCAGGAACACGTTGTAAACCTCCGCAGTGAAATCCTCCTGGGGGATGGCGTCATTCTGCAGCAGACAACAGCAACATCGTCATATGTATATATGCAGACAATGTGCTGCACATACAAAACATGGGGCAGTAGGTGGCCTAATGGGTACAGACACCGTGGAACAAAATACTCTTGATGTATACAGCACTGAAATGATGGAAATTGTATTGTTTGAACATAAAACACATGGATATTTTTTTCCCTGTATGTTCAATTGTAGATATATGGGATATACTATGTATGGGATCTAGTTTTATAGCTGACCCCATCCTCTGGTCTCCCAAGAGAAGCGATGACACACACGTACATTTCAATACAAATTATTAACGAAAGAGGACCGCATGCACTTTGCACTTGAATTAATAAAAAAAAAGCTGTGCCACAATCATTTCTTATAGAACTATCCATGCCAAACCGGACTGATAAAGACACAGTGTGCTCAGGAAGCAGGCAACAGTATTGTGCCAGCAGAAAAAGACAGAGCAGGTCTGAACACTCTTAGAACGAAGAGAAGGACGCACAGAGGGAGAGGGATGCAGCAGGTCAAGCCCTGACAAAATGAAGACCTTGGTGCGGGCTATGCTGTGTGCACGCTATTTTGCCTGTAAGTGTCTGAGTGTGTTGGAGGGATTAACAGCGCTATCGTTTAGTTGTAATTACTGGCATGTTGGAACAACAGCAAATCCCACCAGACTTTCAGATGGCAACCCCTCCCGCTCTCTCTCTCCCTGTATATTGTTGTGTGTTTTATGTGTTGATTCTGATTCTGTATTCAGGAGCCATTCTTTACGGCTGCAACATGTCTGCCCTACTGTGTGTGCAATGTGTTTCAGCATGTGTTCGGAAGTGCAATAAACAGCACTTCCCAACTTCCAAACATGCAAATTGCTAGCTAAACCTGGAGTACAGAGATTGTTGTACTGAGTTGGGGGACTTGTTTACACGCCTGTGCAGCAGGGGGCAACTTTTTTCACTAGTGATATCTGATAGAGGTGAAGATAAAACAGCTTTGATCAACTCCGCTGGGTCCATTTGTTTCATTATAACGAAGGCTAAATTAGTTTCTAAATGGGAAGTGATGCAGATCTAGAAAATAAGACTATACAAATGAGCGATGAGACTTCAGGAAAATTGAAAAATGAGCTGAATGGTGCGAGGACAGACTGATGGATGGATGGAGAAGATTGAAGGAGCTTGGAGATTGAGATGAGAAAGAGAGGGAGGAATATAGACGGGGTCAGGGGAGACATAGAAGGTGACAGTAATACTACATTTAAAAAAGAAAATTGTCAGTGTTTTGGTTCTCACTCTGCCAGAAGGGAGGTTACAGATTTCCAGGGCCGTCTCCACTCGCTTCCTGTCTGCTGAGAAAATCCTGAATATACTGTGGGACACACACACGCACGCACACACACACACACACAAAAAAAACACGCAATCATGAGCAATCGCAGAAGAAGACTTTGACACAGTTTTCACTTTGATCCTCTGTGTCAAAGTGATAAACTCATCACAGCTGTTAATTGATACTTAAAGATATCCCGTGAGAAGGTTCTGAGGTAGCAAGGGCAAACAGTAGGAAGGAAAAAAGAGAAAGAGTGCTATGAATGGGTGTTAGGAGAGAATCCGACCACACACTGCGCGGAAAATTACAGATAAGAAGACAGAAATGAGACAAAGAAAATGAAGAGATAAAAAATAGACAATTTGGGAAAAGATAAAAGGTACATATAGCTAGAACTAATGCAGTGTATAATCCCAGTTTTGCAATAAATTCTATTTCCCTGAAGGTTATAACATGTTTAAGTTGAAACTGGTCAGAGCTGTTGATGCAACTGTCTGTGCATTTCAAAATGTTGTAGTTGTAATATAACAGAATATAATATTTAGTCTACCCACACTCATACAAAATCATATACAGTAGGTGAAACATGTTCAGTATATAATCCAACTTCATGTTGGATTATATACTGCACATCTCCTACATTGACAATAAATTAGATTTACTGCAATGAACTCCCCTGTCGTTTCAGCTACCGCTGGCTTGTTTGTTCCCGTTCGCCATAGCCTGTTTTAATTACATGCAAAGATATGCCTGTGCAGATCCATGAGCGCGTACTGTATGGTCTGTGGGGGAGCAGAGTCAAGCTGACATTAGCCAAGCTGACATGTCCTCCCAGCGATGAGGGTTAATTCCCTAAACGTCAAGGAGCCTCTCTAGGCCTCTATGTATTGACACCCACTGTTTTCCCTCTGCATCTCTCAGGGAGGTTATCGCAGTAGTTGTCTGTTGCCTGCCTAAAAGCTCAACTTGACTAATGGCGATGGACGTTGGATGTTGGATTTGCAATGACCCGATGACAAACTCCCAGACATGTGAAAATGAACCTGGAATTCTCAAAAATGAAATACACAAAAGGAAATTCTCACATACTCACACATTTTGCATTGTGAGCTGAAGAGAGTGACAAGCTTGTCCACACGCACGCGCGAACACGAAAACACACACACACACACCAACAAGGGTAGGCTCTTTACAAATAGAGAACAATTACGGTTGTAGAAGTACAATTATGTACCATCCATTGTGTCCTGAATACAGTAATTATTATTATTATTATTATTATTATTATTATTATTATTATTATTATTGTTGGGGCAAATTTGAGAAGTGGGAAGAGTAAAAGAGAGTATTGTAAGGGAGGGGTAGCATTCTAATAAATGTATACATATACACAGAGGGAAAGTGTGTATACTGAAGCTTAAAAGTAGTGGGGAAAGGCAGAGGAAGCTACAAATTGATCAAAAGAGTGAGAGAGAGGTGGCAGGGGAGGGAAGTATGAGTCAGAGAGACTTACTTCTTGACGGGAATTCGCCCCTCAGGGTTGAGCTGCAGCTTCAGCCGAGTGTATCTGCATTGGAGAGAGCGCACACATTACACAGCACACAATCAGCAGTTTGTCTATGAGTAATGCACCTGCTCAAATTTCATTTCTGCCTGTGCGTATGTATGCCTGATGTACATGTCCATAACAATATGTCATGTCATGTCTATATGTGTGAGACCATATGCCAGTACATTCCTCACTGTGGTTACACACACACACACACACACACACACACACACACACACACACACACACACACACACACACACACACACACACACACACACACACACACACACACACACACACACACACACACACACACACACACACACACACACACACACACACACACACAGGGTCTATAAAATACCCAGTGGCTGATTGCATGTGTCGAATTCTCTGTGCACATCGTGAATAGTTGCCTTTGTTTACATAGTAGACAGGTTCGAATTGTGGCTAATCCCTGGAAGTCTTGCATCGGCAGCTCAGAGCCATGCGGCAGCAACATGGGCAGCAAAGAGCCTGGACTATAAATAGCTTAGCTGCAACAGGAGCTATCATTACAGGCTGGGCTTTAAGTGGCTGCTGGCTAATAATTAATTTCCATTACAGTGTCCACTTCACAGGGCAGGCCGGCTGCCACAGGCAAAGTCAACGGTGACTATAATGGTTAACGGCGCTGGACTGGGTTTTGTCTGAGAAGGTTTTTTTGTTTTTTTGTCTCTAAAAAAAGAGGGAAATGTGACATAAAAGACACACTGTGTTGGCAGAAAAGGACAGAAGGATGAAAGGCTCAGGAGTAAGGCAAGCCGCAGGGAACGGTTAGGTGTTTTCTTGATGCCCTACTCTGCCTTACAACTGCCTGTATTATTCATTCAGACGAGTAGGGGAAAACAGATTACTTGCATCCGGCTCCTTCACTCTTTCACTGACTACTTTCTCTTTTCTCTGTCTGGCTCTGTCTTTATCCGTATCCGTGTCTTTATTCTCCCTCTCTAGCCAATGCCAAATCGAGAAGGCCAGTTTCCGTTTTCACCTACGGTATTACAAGTACAATAACAACAAAGCAACAGCTGAGTAATAATCATTGCTGCACAAGGCAACATAATCCAAGGAGTGGCCTCGGGGCCTACTGCATTGATCTCAAAAAGGGAACATCATGTAGTAAGCACCAAATTGAAGGCACGCTGGGTTTCTGCATTATTTCCTGTTGCTGGAAACATTGCCCCGACAACGCTGACGTATCACAGCAATAGGGAGCAAGCGATGTGAATTAACCCCATGAAGAAGGCCAACAACGGGGATGCTGTTGTAACGGTATGGCAAGGACACGCCTTCTTTGTAAGCACAACGGCTCCTGCCGCGAGAAACCAGCATGACTGTGAAATCACCACTTTTATTGTCTCATATGTCAATCAGCCTCCCCAGGGGGATGGCAGTTGATGGCTTCTGTTCCACTGATAAACATCAGACAGCTGGGAGACGTCCCCAGAGCAGAGCCCAGCCTATTCTTTCAGTCCATACTATAAGGCAGATTCATAGTTTTGGCATACTGTGCTTGAGCCTCACTCAGTCACTCACAGCATACATATATCAGAATGAGTGTATGCTCCAATCAGATTAATAGGGACGTGATGCTGTAAGCCTTTTTAGACACAGTTATTACACAGGATCAGCGGTGGGCCCCCTGAGGGAGATTGATAATAGAAAAAGGTTTCGACTCCGGTGCAAGTTTAATGTCAGGGACCCAACCTGTTTAAGAGACTTCTGACACAGGCCGGTCGTTATGTCGTTAGGTTGTTAATGTGACAAAAATATAGGCCGCTTACAAATGCACACACGCAAACGTTTGTGCCGTCACACGTGCACTCCAAGCCAACTGAGATGCACAGAGAGGAGTTCATGAACGGAATATATATTTCTAGATTGCTTTATTTATCTTCCATTCTTCCTTCCTGTCTGTTTTTCCTCCCACTTACGCTTTCCATCGATGTGAGGTGAAGGCTGTCTAGTGGAGCCCTGGAAAGAAACTACTTAACCAATGTTGTTTGTGTGTGTGCATGTGTGTGTGTGTGTGTGTGTGTGTGTGTGTGTGTGTGTGTGTGTGTGTGTGTGTGTGTGTGTGCGCGTGCAAGCGTGTGTGTATATGACGTACGCTTTCTCAAGGCAGTCCTCTCTGGACATGTTCTGTACCATGAGGTTAGATGCCAGGCTGAACAGCTCTTCGGCCCATTCCTGCAGGAAATAAAACAAAGAGAGAGAGAGAGAGAGAGAGAGAGAGAGAGAGAAAGAGAGAGAGACAGAGAGAGAGACAGAGACACACACACTTGAATGTACTGCTGCTAGTTTAGATCCCTTTGATGTGAAATCTTAGCCCTAACCCTACACACCGTTCAATTCAGTCAACACAACAAAGAAATGGTGCTGCCTTCATCAAAAACCTCCAAACTGAATAGAGAAAAAAAGCGATATTGTTGTAACAGGCTTTTTATCTTTTCAATTAACCTTTGTGCCATCACAACAGCCAGCTATTTCAAGCTGTCATTTTGCAAAACACACCCTAAAAGATTAGTTCTTTCTGTTCGGTCTTCATTATCATTCACCTGCACGCCATTGCTTATCGCACTACTCAGTTGAAAACCTTTACGCAGTCTTTTCAGGGAAAGGTTGCGTTTTTTTATATACTATCTATGGTTAACACTGATACTACCGACAGACGCCAACACCTCAATTAACAAACATGACAAGCTGTAAGGAATGAGGTTTTCCCCCAGTAGCAATAATAATAAATACATAAATGACAGCTAATGGCTACTGATATTATCCTCATGCAAGGTAGTTCTATATCATTTACCTTAGCTGTCTCTTCCTGGAAGGCCATGAAGTTCAGATAGGTGATGTTGACCATGTCCGTGCCGCTCACCACCGTCAGCATCCTGTTCTCCATCTTCCCCGCCAGCGTGCTGACATCCAGCAGCTCACGCAACTTGGCCTCCTGAATGATGAAACACCAACCAAAGAGGAGACCGAAGAAGTGTGTCATTGTCGCGACAATTGAGCAAACTGATTAAACGTCATCAAGTGAAGGTTTAAGGTCCGTTGTCATATTAAAATATGCCCCCCAACCATCTCATGTCAGCTTCTAACATAACTGTATACACACTGTAAAACCATCCCCTCATTTACAACACTGGGCTACTGCCAAACCCACATCCCAAAAAACCAAACAAGACTTCCATCAGTGGAGAGGGAAGTGACAGAAAACAGACCATGGAAAAAGACATGGTATGCTTCTTTCGAGGAAGTGAGAGACAGTGCTGCTCTGTGTCATATGTGATGTTGTTTTACAGGAAAAAAAATTGCTCTCTGAATTTACTGAACCGAAACAAGACATGCAAGAATTCTTTTTTGTTCGCAAATGTGTGACAGCTCATTTGTGTGATTAATGTGAGGTCATCAGCCTGAGGGCAGACAGTGTGAAGAGCGAGGTTAGATCCGGTCCCAGTGCCACTTGCAGATTGTGCAATATGTCGACTTTTACTGTTTCCAGCAACAAAAGGCCAATAAATGTCTGCAGAGGATTTATGGCGTTATTTACAATAAATGACCCCACGGCAGCTCTCAAAATCCTGAGAGCTTAATGGTTTTATAACCTTGCTTTCCAGCTTTATTTCACATTTGAAAACCTTCTATCTATTGAGCTGCTCAACTGTGAAAGATGGTACTAAGAAGAGCACCCCTAATGCACAGTGATGCCTTGTGACCAGGCATGACATGACAGGGCAAAATGTTGAATTAAAAAATCACCAGTGAATTCACTAAGCAGAGGAGGTCAAATGAGGATGAAAATTCTGCTCAGAATTAGTTTTTTAAATGGTTTCACAAATACTGAAAATTCATGAGGAGAAAATATCTCCACCTTGGAATGCAATTTTGAGATTTGATTGAACTTTAATTCCTTTCAACCTTCCTCATCCGACACATTTGGCCGGTTAAATGAGTCTGCTGTGGGAATTCTGATGTCTGTTGCAACAAAACATTGAGTCCTGGCAACAGTTCAGTTCACACATTGCAAAACTTTGTAATCAGCTGAGGTAATTGTCAAAAAAACTAAACCAAAAGTTTTTTTTAGCAAATATACATTTAAGTGGCTCATCCTTGGTGCAAATCACATAAAAAAATACAATCTACAGTGTTTCTGGGGCGCGAGACATGAGTAACAAAAAAAAAAGGTTTCTCTCCTTTGGGGCCCAGTATGCAAGCTGCATACAAAATGGTTGCTCCAGCCTAATTAACACAACAAAAAAGCCCTGCAAAGGATTTTGCTGTGAAAGCAAATGAGCTCCCACTAATTTAACCAATCAAACAAAGAGCGTTGTGTGTCCTGTGTCACACTGATAAATGTCCTCTACACGTCCCTCACACCCCCTAAATCAAATTGTGCGGCTTAGTGGCGCCCATTATTATCACGCTGAACTTTCCTGAGGCAATACATTTTCACAATTGAAGAACCTCTTTGATCTGACTTTCTGTCTGAGCAGTTGCTTTTTTATGTGATTGCACTGAGAGCTAATTCCTACAAAAATACTTCTTACAATGATTTCCAGTGGAGAGATATAATCAACTGTGCATACTGCACATTGCAATAGACACAGGTATCCAGTATTCTGTGATTTGCAGATGACTCTCAGTCAGAAGGGTTAGGGTTACACGGCCCTGGGCTTGACCACCAATCAATTGAACACAAACTGCTGATTTGAACTGGAATCCATCACCGTCCACTTATGTATTCTGAATGCCTCCGGGCCCCATCAATCAAAGCATAAAAAGCCACTTTCAATTTGCTAAAACACACTAGTTCCAAGGACCCCTTAAGGGTTGCTTTGGCAGACTGCCAAAGATGAAAGGTTTCTGAGAACAGAAGAGACGACAGTAAGATGCATATTTCATTCATTACTGCGCTTGAACATCAATACAGTTTGATAGCGTTACTGATGCTACTCGTAGCCAGCGCAGGGCTGCATTGGGATGTGGCACATCGACTGGAGCTGAAACATCAGCAGTTATGTTGAAAAAGGACTTAGAAGGAAAAAAGCAGCTGATGTCAGGGATGCAGAGCCTGCCAGAGAGGAGGAAGAGAAGGGGGGAACATGAAGAGAAAGAGAAGTAAAGCCTTGGAAAGAAGAAGAACTGAAGAGGACGGGAGACGGCTCTGCCATGTGAATGAAATGTAATTTGTGCTGGTGCATTGTGGGAGCAGTTTGGGGGGCATGCCTAAGGTCCTAGTTACCGCAAAGGGTGATTTTAGAGCCAAACAGGACACTGGTGGGGGGTTGGATGGGCTGATGGTGCTGGTTGCAACAAGAGGATGGATTTGTGCTACGCAAAACGCACTGACAAAGCTTAGTCTCTGTACAAAACAGTCATGGACCACTGATGTGACTATTTCTAGGGTGCATGTGTGTGTGAATGTGTTGTGTGTCCGCCTGTCCATGCCTATGTTTTTATTCAGGCATACACGGTACATGTAAGCAAACTGCAATGTGTCAGTACTGGAACCTTTCTCAGTCACTTAGCATTCAGGTGGAGCTGCAGCCGGAA